>NC_141890.1:15870673-16193173 GCF_030686135.1 Camelina sativa
TTTGGGCCATTTAGTTGTTTACAACGGGTAGTGGACTCTAATGGAGTATTCAGCTGACTTTCAATTTTATTTTTGTCCTTTTCACTACGCAGATTCATTGCAGGAGCAGAGCTGCAACGTTGTGTGTCGATGATATGTAGGTCAGAGAGGTCTGAGCCGCCGCTGCCCTCTGCGTTACATTCATTGTCGCCAGAAGAAAACGTTAGAGAATTCCCCTGCGTGATTGTATAGTTTACATTATGGAGTATGGATATTTTGTTGTAAGCATAAGTAGTATTAGTTGCTCCAATGTAATAACTCACCTTTGAATCTGCATAAACCGCTCTTGGTGAATGGAGAGAAGAATTTTTATACGTTGCCATGGGAGGGTGTGTCACATAAACCAAATCAACTATTTCTTTATTTCCAGAACGTCTAGAGGATATATTGGAAGAGTACTTTGCGGCTTCGTGGAGCAAAGATATACGAGAAGGTTGTTTCTGTTGGAAAGAAGACATAAATTACTGAGTTTTTAATCCTCAGGAGAGTACTCGAAAATGAGAAAGGGGAAGTTTAGTTTGTTAGGCAGGAAACATACGGGTAGGGCAGAGAGCAGAATGGAATGCTGCCTCGTCAGTGGAGCAGGTGATGCCTGAGCAGTATGACTGGTAACTGCACGCACAGGGACCTATGAATGAGAGGTAAATTTTGAAAAAGTTTCAGGGGTACTAATAAACAACGGTGAGAAAGGTAGTAAGTAAATGGTCCGAGTAAATGTAGAGGGTAGAAACAAACCTTTGACGAGGTAGCAACGACATTCAGAGAGTGCAAATAAGAATACCCTTTCGATGAGGGAAGGAGCGACGATTGGTTTTGGCCGGCAGTAGAGGTCAAGGGCATTGGATCAGAGGGATGTAACTCACTAATCAGTGATGACCTATTAGCAGAAATTGGTGAATGACCATCGGCAGGTAAAAGTCCTGCAGAGATTGAAACTGGATGTGTAGAGGAGACATATAAACAAAAAAGGTTTGTAGACTGGGAAAGGGTGAAAAAGGATAGTCGAAATTGCAGTCGGATAATGGGTGTTTACCTTGATCAACGTCGCCAAAGGCTGCAAACTGACGTTGGTGGAGAAGTTAACAAACTTCACCCATAAGAGACGCCTTGAAGGTCATAAGTTTAACCTCTAGGACAGAGTCAACGTCGTCAGTAATCCGGAGGTTCTGACCCAATTTTTTTTTTCCCATTTCTGTCTGTTTCCGAATGTTGAGTCGAGCATATTGGATGTAATAGTTTACGTTTCTGTGCATACATGAGAGGAGGTAGCAATGCATCACCTCCAGACCAGCTTTCCTTGATGAATGGATAGCCATTAACAATAAGGCTCTCTAAATGTTTAACCTTGGGGTCATAACAGGCAGATGTTATGAAGGCATGCTGGCGAGGTTTGGGAGACATCACGAACAACTGCAATGAAAAAGAGATGAATAAAGTAAGAGATGGCGGCAATGGGAAAATGTAAACACCATCAAGAGTGAGGCAAAAAAACATACGGCGGGATCATTTTCAACATCGAAAATCGTTGTTGTATGGAATGACTTGCACTTTGGAAGAATGAGAACAGCTTCGTCAAGGAAGGTGGACGTATCTCTGCCATGAGGGAGGTATTTGAGCAACAACGGAACATATGTGAATGCAAACAACTGGATTGCAAGAGGAAACCGTGGACAGCCATGGACGACTGTTTAAGCTTCGTTAGCAAAGACGCTGGGGTTGGCAGATAGCTTCCAACTTTCACCATCCACAAGAGCCTTGTAAATGAGTGGCGACCCCAAGGATAGTTTAAGAAGAAGTCAACATCTTTAACCATCTCAACCACTTCGGCCGATGGTTTGACTGGTTGATTTCTACATAGAAGTATGCCCTCCACAATAACAATGAGACAAAGTCTAAATTTACGCCACATAGGCATACCTGTTTCAGATTTTAAGCGGTTGACAATTTCTTTAATTGTCAAAGAACCAAGTGTTCCGCCAAGTAACGTGTACCAGTAAGGGGAGTCACCTTCAGAATGAGTGGTTGTAGCGGTGAGTTCATTCTCCGGAGGCAAAGGGTAGCATCGTAGGCCAGTAACATCTGCAAACTCTTGCAGAGAAAACCGTAAAGGACGACCCCCAAATACGAACCACAACTCATCAATATTCTCTGTATAGAGCTGCCTACAAAGCATTTGGTGAACCAACTGTCCAGACAATGAACATTGACGAACATGGAGAGAGAAAAGCTTCCCAAGCGGGGATGCCACCAACCGATCCAATTCTGGCATCCCTTGAAGTATTTTCCAAATATCAATCAAGTACTTGGGTTTAGAGTAAGAGTTAATTCGCACTGCATAGTCTGGATAGCAATCAGTTGCAAAAATCCGTGAAGGCAGGGACCCTGGACGAGTGATACACATACAGAGGTAGTAAAATTAGAATAACTTTTTATGTAAAGGAGAGGAGAAAGGGAGAACTAGTTTATTAAACCGAGAACCCAAGTGTAAGCAAGACGGCGACTACCTACTTATAGAAATGGTAGACGAACGGGGAACTAAACCTTAAAGGACATGACAAATGTAAGAACGGGGGATCTGGGAACCTAAACGTAACTGCGGCAAACACCTAGGTGGTCTACACCTGCTATAGCTAAACGGAGAACTAAACCCTACAGGACATGACCAAATTAAGAACGGGGATCTGGGAACCCAAACGGGAATGCGGCGTACACCTACATGTTGTATAGCAGGTCTACTACAACGGAGAACTAAACCCTAGAGAATATAACCAAATAAGAACGGGGATCTAGGAACCCAAACGTAATGCCACATACACATAGATGGTGTATAGCAGGTCAACTACAACGAGGAAGTAAACCCTACATGACATAACCAAAATAAGTACGGGGAACTGGGAACCCAAACGTAATGCCACATACATCACGAAGTTGTATTGTAGCCGAGAAAGAAACAAAACCCTAGTAAACATTCCCAAATTAAAAACGGAAAATGAGAGGAGGTCTACAAACCTGGGCTCTGTGATTGATGAACAGACTGGCTGTCGGCATCCATTTTTGATGGAACACAACCTAGGAGGAGTAAATCAGGGTACGAAGTAAGATGCAGAGACCTCCTCTGTTATTTGAAATTTAAATTGGTTTTACATCTCGGATTTACTTACCAATCAACTGACTTCCTCTCGATCTCTGCAACTCGAAGATGGTGAACTTGCTGTCGATCTCTACAACTTCAAGATGCAACAATCTCCCCGGATCGGTACAAATGTCAGCTAACAGAGGAGGTAAAGGAGTAGTGATATAGAAATTTGAAGCTGAAAACCGAGGAACGGTACATGCAAGTGGGAGCGTTTTTTTATGCAATAATGTAGGGCAACCATTATTGGTCCCTCATGACGCATCAGAAAACTTTCGCGTTTCCTGTTTTCCTTCTCGCTGGTCTCGGGCAGGGGCAACGAATAATAAAAGAATAAAATTAGGCACACATTTTACAATTCAATCTGAGCTTACGAAGGGTAACTCCGTAATCTCGCGTTGGAAAAGAATGGTATATCCGCAAACTGTTTCGAAAGTGGTAAAAGCAACAAAGACCATCAATGAAAGTGGTTATTCTGTAATTGATTCCCCATAATAATAGTAGTATAGTGCTATAAAACTATAAATACCAGTATAATAAATAATACCAAATTATCAACCAAATTCGTTCTTACTTGCAAGATTTTTCTTTTGCAATATTTCATTCTACTTGAAAACAGGCCGAAATTATTAAATGTTAATGAATTGTGCTTTGAGCCTCTAATTTTCAGCGAATAAAAATTCTAAAAATACGATATAAGTTTTGTTTTTGTAAAATTAAAGTATAATGTTTGTTTTTTTCAAATTTCCCGTACATTATTTAGGCATTTTTGCAAATGAAAAGGCCCTTCACAAATTTCCTTGGGTTGATATGGTTATTTTAGAGTTATAATTTTATGAACTCCTATTTCTGGAAAAGATTTTATTATTCACAGTTATTCTATAAAAGGGCCTATGTTTGTATAAAATCTCAATAAAATAGCTCGTTCTGAAAATATCACCCTAATCCATTGTATTTGCAAGATTTCTCTTTGAATCCGCGTACTAAAGATTCTGACTTCTTGTTTTGGTACGTTTTTAATAAATTTAACTGTGTCAAAACTAATCTTCTATGAGTTTCTTATGGATAACCTCTAAATTATTTTAAATAGTGGTGTCATCATCTTTTCTTAGCTGTCACATGTTATTGCTTTTGCTTCTATTTCTAATTTCTATAACGGGTCATAGATTAGAGAAGTTAATGATGCTTCTCAGCTTTATATTACTTTCACTTTCTATTTGTATACTTAATTGATTTATTTCTATATTGTTTGTTCTCTTAATCAATTCATCCAAGCCGTCTGTTACAGTCTTTGTCTCTTTGATTATAACCCTTTTGGATTAGCTAGCAAAACGTTTCAGTTAAGATAAGCCAACATTGACTTTAGTGATCTTCTCGCTAGAAAAATTTCAAGTAGAAGAAAATGTGGGTCTTAATCAACACTATTTTTTTGTATATAGGTTTTTTTTTTGTGATTTACATTTACCTAAACCATTGTGTATTATTTTAATTTCAGAAACTCGTATCTGTTCTCAGTAGCTTTCACATTTACTAAATACTAATAAAGAGTTTAAACACGTAAGTGAAAAGAAAAAGGTTAAAAACAAAAGAACCAAAAGTCGTCAGTGTAACAAAACATAAGTTCTGTAAAAAGTCTTTGGCCTAGAAATCTCACATCTGTTACACTTCTTGTTTCTATCATTTTGAATTAACAGTATTTAATTATTTATGAAGAAAAAGTTACTAGTTTTATTTACCTTTATTTACTTTTTTTTTTTTTTCGTCCCCTTTATTAGAAGGAAAATATAATACTACTAAAAAGAAGTATGGAAGAAAAAAAAGAAATCAAAAGGAGGAAGGGACCACACTGGTCACCAAATATTCGGGGTCTGATCTCAATGCGGATAAGTCTCTCTGTATTTATGTGTTCTATAAATAGAGAAACATATTTTTGTAATCTCTCAAAAAAAAAGTTATTTATTGAAATCGACATTGTAATAATTGTATGCATAAACTCACCTAAAAATTATCTCTTAAAATATTTAATACTTCCAAAAAAAAATTAATGTTTTGGAAGGGAATGAATGTTTCACAATATAATCAGATATTTGACGAAATTGTGTAGAATTAATCATTTATATCTACATATTTCATTACACATTTTTCATAAACAGCTAATTGCATTTTATTGAATTGTTAACCTTATTATTTTGTGAATTTAAATGAAAAAAATGAGAAGGCATGTGAATAACAGAATAAGCCCATGACGATACGCCACACACAACTAATCACATTCATCTTTGGCTCTTTCTGTATTCTGAATTTTTGAGGGTCAATAATGTTAGTAAGACTTTAGGCATGTCAATGTAGATAGATAGGTTTCTTTACCATTAGCCATTAGGTTCGTCATCTTGCAGGTTGGTCCCCAAACATTAACACGCTCTATACGTAATCCCATCTCTCTTTTTAATTTAAATTGGCAAAATATATTGAACACTCTAGAATATAGTAAGTTAGTAACTATGTTTAGTTAACATAACATTTTCATCAATGGAAATTTTATGTTAGTAGCTTATATTTCAACTTTTTGGAAATTAACCTCCATATGTCTAACGATTAAATATTATTTCCATTTTGTATAAAAATACTAAGATAATTCTGATTTGCAAATCATTATATCATGCATGTGTCAAAAGAGCCAAAGAGGTCCAATAAAATAGTAACACTAGTGTCACTAACACTATCACAATTTGGCTGTGCGTAAATCTTTTATTCGTCTGACGACTATCTCATAAGTCACAAGGCAAAAACTCAGGTGATAAAAAGCAAACAGACAATGCAAAGAGTATCCTAACTGTTCATTCGAATGAGTGGGTGGAAGGTTGTTTTCCCAAGCCGATGGTTTTGCTATATATCGTAAGTATTATTATGGTCTTTATTAGCGAGTTATACATTATTTTTGCTTCAGCCAAAGTATTTAGACATCCTTTTTTCTTGATGTAAATGGTTTTGGTAGCGATCCCACGAGGGTGAATTAACTCCAAAATCCCGTCCTCAGTTTGGATTTGAATCTCAAGTAACATCTAAAATATGAAGACTAATTACACAAACATCATCTATTGTATCTACATCTAAATGTTGTATACGGATGCAAAAATGGAAAAAAAATATAAACTATAAACATTTTTCAAATTCACAAAATATATATCATAATTTGGTATCCTAATTGTATCAATCACACAACTGCGAAAATGGCTATTTTTTTGTTATATTATAATGTGTAAGTAATATAACATCAAAAGAATATATAGTGTCTCATAATGGATTACAATGCCCCACAACAATGATTGTGATGCCATTACATATTGGTTTGGTTTAACCGTTTTCAAATCATAACACATCTTTACGGAAACAAAGTTAGGTCCATGTAAAAAGTTGGTCTCGGCTTCGACTAAAAATAAAGCAAACACACAAAAACTTCATCTTTCCATTTCAAAAGTCTAACAGAACATTATATTACGTCTTTATCGAACTAACCACTACTCTCTAATCTAGTTTTGATTTAGTCTAAAATAAGACAACTCCTCAATGTAAATACAATAAAGGAAAAAAAGAATTTGTTTTCTTGACCGTTTAAGAATAAAAAGGAAATATATATGCCTTTAAGTCGTTACAAAATAGAATTGGATCATTTTTTTGTATATTTTGGTCCTAATCTAAATTCAAGTTTGGATCCACCGTCTACGTTAGAACTACCCTATTTATGTATATGTAGCCAAACCACCAAAATATTTATGTCACTGACATACGTAATTAATCCAAAACGTCCTACAGAAAAAATAAATATATTTTTTTTATAAAAGTAAAAGAAATACAAAAGAGAATATTACACTGTTCAAGTGAACAGCTCTTACACTCCAAGATGATGCCACAGAGACTGTTTCTTTGATCTCGAATGCTGCCGTCATCGGAAAAAAAATTAAAAATATAAATTCTGATTACCACTTTTTATCATCTTTACTAGTATTTATTTATTAATTTTTCTGACTTCCATAAATACGATGTGGTAAATTTGAAGTTTAAAGTGATTAATAAAAAAACATGAGAAGTTTAAAGTTGTCATAAATCTTCTGTTCCTTTTGCGCCAACATATTTTTAAACAGAAGTCGCAGTACAAATTTCAAGAAAAGTAGTTACTAATAACCAAAAAAACATTCATTGCAAATTTTTTTTAACTAAGATTAGACTATTACCCGAGTAATAATACGTCTCTGTTACTTTTACTGTTTTACATACCAAAACAGAAGTAGAAGAAGTAGTAGTAAGAGTAAACTACTGTTACATTTCTGGGTAAAACAGAGTAAAATATTGGGTAAAATATAAATCCTAATGTTATATATATATATATATATATATATATATATATATATATTTTTTTTTTTTCTTCTGTAAATTCTTGTTTGTTCAATTCAAAAATTAGCAAAAATTAGGAAAATTTCAATTTTTTTTTTTTAGGGTTTATCTTTGAACAGGAAAGCTAATCCCGTGACAACCTTTACTTCTCTCTTCACCAGCTCTGCCACGTCATTATCATCATCATCTGTAATCATAGTCATAGAAGAAAACTTCAACGGCGGCGACGACAAGAGTTTCTCCTCGAAAACCAGCAGTTCCGGTTCAGCCACGGCGGTCGCGTCAGTAGTAACCGGCGACGGCTCCTCGCCGTCGGAGGAGTTGTTTCGAGTATAGGAAGATAGCCATTTAGCTCTCATGTAATCAGCTTTTCTCCATGGCGGGAAATGCATACATTTCTTCTTCAAGCTCTGTTTCGCCGCCTCAGAAACCATTGACACGATCTGAAGAAGCCGATCAGATTTTCCGACGAATATCAACGGCAGAGATTGAAGCAACACCTTGTAATTACTCGTCTGCCGTGCGATCTCGAACTCCGATCTAAAATCAACGTCGATTAGAATCCTTTCTCCGTTCACAATCACATCTATGTACTCATACTCACCTGAAACAAATCATCAATTAGATTAAAAAACAAAAAAAAAAATCGAAGGTTGAAGCAGAAAAAGAAACCGGTTAAGGAGATTGTACCGGCCGGTATAGAGCGAGATTTATCCCATTTAGATTTACAAATCGAAGAATCGTAACCGAGATATGAGAGTTGAACAACAATGATCTTTCTCAATTCGTCTTTACGTTTGATTGATTTGTTCTTCTCTATAGCCTTCGCAGCTTCGGTTAACAGAGTCTTCTCAACAACGCTCGCACATGGAATCAAGCTCTGTATAAATCAAATCAAAAACCAAGTCGAAATTAATATTTGTTACAGAACCTATGATGAACAGAACAAAGAGAGTTTTTTTTATTTATTTATACCTTGAAATCGTCATAAGCGACGTTGAATGAATCGACGGAACCATCATCGAACAAATCGAATTCGTCATCAGAGCTATCGTTGTAATTGTTCCCGTTGAAGCAATTACAACGATGATTATTACGTCCGCTCTTAGTTTGCTTCTCGTTGTTCTCTTCCATGTAGCTTTGAACCATCTTTGCTAAGCTCGGCTCGAACTCTGTTCCATCGATAAGTAGTGATTTATCTGAGTTTGAGCTTCTTGTGAACGGTCGATCTAGTAGACGCTTGAGACGAGACTTGAGGACTGTTTTGCTTGGTGATTCAACTCGAGAAAAGTCTCTGGTCGCCGGATAATCCTTGTTAATCGGTTGAATCTTCATCGGAAATGGCATTATCGATCTCAAAATCAATTCGAATTTTCTCCAGATTTGGGGGAAAAGAGTCACAAAAAAAACAAAAAAAAAAATCTACTAAAATTTCTAAGCTACTGAGTAGAGCTAGAAGATATATGAGCTATACGATCTTCTGAAATCAGTGGATCATCATCTTAACAAAAACGAAGGAGAAAGAGAGAGAGAGAGAAAGAAAAAAAAATCTAAGAAGGCGGATCGGAGATTTTAGTTAACGCCGATGATTTTCACGGAAAACATGATGGCGATTGCCGGAAACAGCGTTACTAGAAACGGTAACAGAGGAAAAAGTAACCGGAGTGTTAGGGGTGGGCTTACACCCCTTAAAAGTTTGTCTACAATCAGCTTCTAAGCCGAATACAAAGGAAGAGTATTTTGGTCTTTTGGCAACATGACATTCCCCTATAAGTACGGGGTACAACATTCAAGAGAGGGGATATGAAAGAGACTCAACTCTCTCAGCTCGTCATCTAGTCATTCGCAATACAGGTCGTCCATCGTGTCGCCTACCTTTACAGGTCGTTCATTTTATCACTTATCTCAACAGGTCGTCCATCTTGTCACCTACCTCCACAGATCGTCCATCTTATCGCCTACCTCAACAGGTCGTCCATCTTGTCACCTACCTCCACAGGTAGTTTAGCATGTCACCTACCTCCACAGGTCATCCATCTTATCGCCTACCTCAACATGTCGTCCATCTTGTCACTTACCTCTATAGGTCGTCCAGCATGTTACCTACCTTCACAGATCGTCCATTTTATCGCCTACCTCAACAGGTCGTCCATCTTGTCACCTACCTCCACAAGTCGTCCAACATGTCACCTACCTCCACAGATCGTCCATCTTGTCGCCTATCTATTCAGGTCGTCCATCTTGTCGCCTACTTCTATAGGTCGTCCATCTTGTCACCAGTGGCGGATGCAGAAAATAATTTTATCCGGAGCAATAATATTAAATTATTTTTTTTATAAATTTTTAAATAAAATTATATCAATTAAAACATTTGATTAGTTTTGTCAAGTTAAGATAAGTAAATATGGGCATGTTAACATAGGAAATATAAACAAAATTAAGTTTTTGTATTGTATTTGTATGATATTTTAGTATTATACACAACACACAAAACGTGTATCTAAGAAAAAAATAAGGTAATAAGAGCAATAAAAAATATTTTAGTAGGGGCATACTTAAAAACTCATGTAAAATAACATTAATTTTAAAAAATTTACCTGTGGCAAGTGCATCGGTTAACTGTAATGTACGTCCGCCCTTGCTTGTCGCCTATTTCCACAGATTGTCTAGATTGTCGCCTGACTACCTAGCATCTCACCCATATTATTTATTCCTGATAATAGTCCAGCGTCCACCGAATGAAATATAAACTACAAGTGGCTTAATCCCTTTCTAAGGGTACGTAGACAGCCTTTCCCAAGGCACAACTATAAAACAATTAAACTCTCTCTTATGTGAACGACCTACTTTGGAGCCTCGAACTTATGAAAGTGTTTTTCCCTTGTTAAAGAACTTAGAAATACTTTGTTGCAATTCATGCATCAACACGGAGTATTCATTTTTCCTGCGATTGCAAGAGAAGGTTTGTTTTTTTTTTGGTTTTGGGAAAAAAAAAAGAGAGATTGGTTTGATTTTATAGGCAAAGAAGAAAGCTGACTAGACGTGATGATGCCACGTCATATAGTATTACGAGATAGGAGTATTATTATGTGGGTATTTTAGAATTACAGTTTTAACCCTTTTTTAGTAGTGGGACGGTGTGGTTTGTTTTTTACTGGTATTAGTAGTAATTGTGGTAGATTCTTCTTTTGGGGAAAAAAAAACTGTCAGTAAAATTATTTGTAATGATAAAATAAATATTTACTGTTTTGTCCTCTCTCTATCTGTCTCATAGCTCCCACTACTGTGGCGTGGAAGATCGGGCATATCTTCCTCTCTCTCGGTAATCATCGTGATTTATTTTTTATTTTTTATTTTATTTTGACTTGTCGTAATTAAGAAAGGTTTAATTATGTTATATATTAAAAAAAGTTAAAAATGTCGTCACATCTCAGGAATACTAGTTGACGTTATGCTAATAGTGCACCACGTAGCGGGAAGTTTGATACTGTATTTTTTTACTCCTCCGTTGTTGAACTTGAATTGTATGAATAATGAATCCCACATCAAACCCGATCATTTTAGTGAAAACCGATGGGTTAATTAGTAAACCGACGACAATTTTACCTCTATAATCGACCGAGCTCCAAATATTTTTGACCGTTCGATGATTTTGTTCAATAAATCAAAAAGTAAAAGTTAGGAAAACTTAGTGTAAAAATATTAAAGAAAGTAAAAGTTAATGGCTAAAAAAATAATGACACGTGTAGGAGGAAGCAGGTGGAATAGAAGAAGTAATAAAAGTTGAGGAGTCTTCGTTTGGACGCATGTCCGTAATTAGCCCTGCCTGCTCGTTAATTTAAGGACACAACCAATGCCTACTAAAACTATCAATTAGATTCATCATTTACTAGATAATATATCACGCATATACGCGAGTTATTGTATTATATATCTTAATTTATTTTAATGTATTTAATTATCATAAAATTATGAGAATTTTTTTGAAAAAATCTTTTTAATAAAATTTTTAAAAATGGTATTTTAGTGTTGGTATTGAAAAAAATGTATTTTTGAAATTCTAATTAAAAATACATATATAACAAACAAATCTCCTAAATGTCACTAATACACTTTATTTATTCCAATCATAAAATTTACTATAATATTCAAAATTTACCTAAAAAATTTAATCATTAAATTGCAATATTATTTTTGAAGTATCAATTAAATATATTTCCTATAAAATCATATGAAATGCAATTAAAAATCCCAAATATTAATTTAATTTTTAATCTCTTTTATATTTACTTTATTTTAAGCTATATTGCTAGGTTAAATTCTAATGATTTCCTCTTTGTAGTAAGATTTTGGAAATGAGAATATCAAATTATTTTTTATATAGAAAATCGTTAAATTACAAAATTTTGAATTAAAGAAACACTATAATGATCTTTATATAATTAGATTTTGGATCAGAAGAACTAAATATAATGATGAGTATACAAATTCTCAAAAAAAAAAATGGAGGTAAGAGAGAGTTAAAAATTCTGATTTAATAATTCTATTATAATAGTTAATTTTGTTAAAACATTGCATACTTTTAAAAATAAAATATGTATACATGTATGAAGATGATTTCTTTTGATTGATTCCTTCATTGGGCTTTGATTGAATTTAGTGTTGTTGAATTTGCATTGATAATTGTTTTTTTATAGCCACCAAATTTTTATTATACATATGTAATTGAACACTGAAAATAGTAAAAAGAGAAAGAAGGAAGGAAGAAATATATTAAAAAAAAAACAAAATATAAGATAAATCCAGCAAAATATATAATCACACTTTTACCATGAGTTTTAAATTCATGCAAGAATATAAACAAAACAAATATGATAATCCAACTCTTACAACACATATGAGATATAACAACAATTAATATTGGTGGGAGAAAAAGAGAGAATGATTACTTATAAGATGATAATCCAAATTAGATAATGGATATGAATCTTTAAAAATAAGAACAATGTAAAATATATATCATGCAGTCTCTAAAATTAAAATTTAGCATTAAAATTTACAATGATATTTCATTTGGTTTTTTGTAACCCATACAACAAAAATAAGAAATCAAAAAAAAAATTTGGAAAATGATTTGAGGTATTGTGGAAGAGAATGAAAGAATAGAAAAGTGTGAAAGTAAAAGAATGCTAATATGAGAGAATGAGAGAATGCTTATTTATATGATAAAATTGATGGAAGTACAAAAGAAAAGTGAGTGCATAATTATAATTTATTGTGTTTGAATAGAATTGAGTGGTGGAATATGATTAATGCATAATTTATTTTATTTTCAGTTATAATTTTATTTTAATGTGTGAACTAAATATATTGTGTTTAATTGGGTCTTAAATATTGTTTAAAGCAATTAAACAATTAAAAAGCAAATAAAAAATAAAAAAATTAGAAAGCATTAAATTAAAACCAACCAATAAGGAGAGACCAAAACCTTACATTTATATATATGATTTTAATATCAACTAATATACATATGTATATTTATATGGGATAAAAACTCAAAGAATAACGACTATCCATTAGATTCATCACTTATTTTAACATCAACTAATATATATATATATATATATATTTATATTGATTAAACAACTATAAAGCAATAGAAAAAAAAATATTAGATTATCTTATAGAAAGAATTACTCAAATGTTATCTAAAAGTTTGTTTATTATTCATATCTATAAATCTTTTGAAAATTGCTCAAATGTTTAGTGTCCTGGGTGTAATTACAATTTACCCATCGGGTTTTGTTTTCGATTTTGAATAAAAAATTTAAAAAAAATACACATCAGCAAATTAAAATACACATCAGATATGATTTAACACAATCACTAAGCAGTTTTTTTAGATTGACAGTTGTTTTTTTTTGTTTATATCATAGAAAGGGAAAGTGAATAGTTTTAACTGTTCACAAACCAAAAAAAAAAAATCGTTCGTCGTCAATCTCTCGTTGCCGGCAATACTCTGTCATTGTCCACTCTCTTGCCGTCAATCTCTCACCGTCATCTCTCGCCGTCATCTCTCGCCGTCTTTGCTCGTTCTCTCTCTCTTCGTCTTCGCACTCTCTTTCTTCGTCGTCGCTCTCTCTCTATTCGTCGTTGCTCTCTCTCTATTCGTCGTCGCTCTCTCTCTTCGTCTTGTTCGTCTTCGTCTTGTTCGTCGTCGTCTTGTTCGTCTTCGTCTATCCGATATGTGTCAAGTGTTTAGTTTTGAGTTTTCCGGCTGAATGTGGGTTTTTTAGATGATTTACGGCTGATTGTCGCCGTCGTTAATGACGGCTGATTTGTTAGATCTATTCAATTCAATGGCTGATTTACTTTTTGTTTTATGTTGCGGCTTAGTTATTTTAGGGTTTACGGCTGATTTGCTAGATCTATTCGATTCGATGGCTGATTTACTGTTTCTTTTATTTTGCGGCTGAGTTACAGATGAGTTGTGACTGAGATATTTTGTGCTTTAGATCTGAGTTATGTGTTTGTGGCTGAGTTATGTTATGCTTTGTGTATGAGTTTGTTTTATGTTATGGCTGATTTATTTTATGATTTACTTATGAATTATATTATTTATCAGATGTCGATGGTGATTATTTCTGAAGAACAAGCAAGAGATTACCCTCCAAGACTATACGCTGAAGGAAACTCTAATATAGAGTTTAGAGATATTAATACCAATTTAAGGATGAGAGAATTCCCTCAGATTAGGGAATCAATAGGACATGATGCGTGGGAAAAAACGAAAGATGTACCTATTGGAATAATCTCTAAGCTAGTTGATAGCCAATTCGTCTTGTCTGGTAAGGATGTACATTTCTTACTATGTAACCAGTTAAGGGTACATAAGAAGGAGATTTGGTTTGTGGTCGGCGGTCAACCTATCAGGTTTGGTTTGAATGAATTTCATTATGTGACGGGGTTAAACATAGACCCAATGCCTTCTGAACGGTTTGAACTTGAAGAGGAACACAAAGAGTTCTTCAAACTTTTGAAAGTGCCTGGTGGGGCAGGTCCAACGCTACTTGAACTCAGGGAAGCATTAAAAGTGTGCTGGGAATGGGTTAACCTTGATCATCGTAAATGGTTGGGACTGTTGTGTTTTCAACACATTGGACTTTATGGTTTGCATCATAACTCTAGAATTCCATATGAAAGTGCCAAAAGAGTATTTGATGATGAAGCAATGAAGACGTATCCGTGAGGTCGGTCAGCATTTGAAGCTCTTGTTGATTCTATAAAGATGTTGAACCCTACGGGAAAGTCGTACACCCTTAGTGGGTTTACACCCGTGTTACAGGCTTGGGCGTATGAGTCCATCAAATGCTTTGGAGAACGGTTTGGGAATGCATCAGCTGAAGATGATGCCATACTGTTGCTTCGATGGCATGGAAACCGTTCACGTTCAACGATGGTATCGGTAATTGCTGAAGATATCAAAGCGTTTGGTGAGGTAAGGTTTTGATTGTGTTATGATAGACTAATAGTTACTGACTGAGTTATTGTTTAAATGATGGCTGAGATATGGTTTATTAGTGGTTGAGTGATTGTTTAGTAATGACTGAGTTATTATTTAGTATAGTAATTGCTGAGTTATGGTTTAGTGAAGGCTGAGTTATGTTTCAAGTATGGCTGAGTTATGTTCAAGATGACTGAGTTATGGTTTAGTCATGGCTGAGTTATGGTTTAGTGTTGGCTAAGTTAAAACTTACTGATGGATTTCATAATCTCTTATGTTACAGCTGCGTGTGAGAAAAATGGTTATGAAGGAAAATGGCTGCGAGCTATTTCATTCATGGCCAGATCAAGAAGATGACCCAACAATTGATCGCCTGATCGAAGACATACATATGGATAAATTTGTTAAAGGTTTTTGGGATGTTAAGGGGAGTGATAAGAAGAAAAAGAAAAAGAAAGCTGAAGCAGTTGTTGAGTCTGAATCTCCTCCCGCAAAGAAGCGGAAAGTCCAGAAGATGAAAGTTTCCAACAGTCAGGGTGGTGAAACTAGTGAAGGAGTTGCACATGAGAGGAAGAAGAAAGGAAAAAAGGTAAGTGAGGAGGAAGATGCTGGGGAAGATGGGTCGGTTAGTACTATCTTCGAATTGATCTCTAAGTTAAACACAAGGTTTGACACCGTTGATACAAACATTGAAAATGTATCGGCAAATCTGGAGAAGAAGATGGATGAAAGGATTGAAACCAAGCTTGGATCTTTTGAGACGGACCTCAAACAGATGAAAGAGCACGTGCTTTCAATGGATTTAGGGCAAACTGGTCAAAACACGACTGACCAGATTTCAAATTTGAGACAAGAACTAAATAACCTGGGACAAGAACTTCAGACATCAAAAGGTCCACCAAAAGTTCCAGGAAATATGCCAGAAAACTACTCTATCAACAGTCCTCCGGTAATGTCTGATTTTTCTTTGTTTTATGGCTGATTTTTCAGAATGTTTAGGCTGAGTTATCATAATGTCTGATTTATCTTTGTTTTATGGCTGATTTTTCAGAATGTTTAGGCTGAGTTATCATAATTTTAATTGTCTTCGCTATGATATACAGGAAAAGAAATCTGTTGATGGCAGTAGTTTGGATGGGATCAGTAAGAATCTGATGGATAAATTTGATAATTTCCTTCAGAAGTCTCCAGCTGCTAAGAAACCAGCTGATACGAAAACACGGCCTTCCACGAGGAGAAATGCCAAAGAGTTAGAGGCGGCAGAGAAGGCCAAAGAGTTAGAGGCGGGAAAGAAGGCCAAAGAAGTAGCTGCGGCAAAGAAGGCCAAAGAAGTAGTTGCGTCAAAGAAGCCCAAAGAAGTAGCTGCGGCAAAGAAGGCCAAAGAAGTAGCTGCGGCAAAGAAGGCCAAAAAAGTAGCTGCGGCTGGAGACATTCAGGAAAAGAAAAGAGGTAGAGGTAGACCGCCTAAAAATCCTACTGCTGTTAAGCCGTTGAAATCTGTACTACCTGGAGGTTTGAATAAGGGAGAAGCTGGTGCAGAAGCTGCTGAAAGCAGTATTTGTGATATTACAGACCAGTTTTTTGCTGAAGCCAACTCACTTGAACCTGAATCAGAGGATGATGAGGAGGAAAAGATTAGGCTTGATAGAATTAAAGCTTTAAGGCTGGAGAGTGTTAAGCTGTCAGCGGATGGGAGTGCATTGAATACACAACAAGCTCATCTAAACAGAATTTTCCCTTATATTGGAGACAACGGACTGACGTGCATGAGGAAGAACTGTTCACCTGGACCTGGAATATATGATCCTCTGGCACCTGTTGATCCGGTCAAGTTGCAGAAACTTTTGGAGTTCCTAAAGAGCGCCGAGTATGACCCTTTAGACCCTTTTGCTTAACAACTTAATAACAATTTGTTAACATTATATTAACTTCTGTTTATTTGTTTGTTAGGAATATTCCGTTAGGCAAAGGCGGAATCGAAATTAAATTCTATAGGGAGCTAATCACCGAACGAAAGGACTGACCAATGAGGCCAGAAAAAATGGTACCTATGGGTGGCTTACTGATGAAGTAAGTTTATCTTAATGTCTTAGTTATTGTTGTTGTTGTCTGACTTATATTACATTATGGCTGCGTTGTTGTTTATTACTCAGTTTTCTGTTGTACAGCACATGAGCGCGTTTATGAGACTCCTTAGGGGTAGGTACAAACGAGATACCTTCCCATTCTACACCAAACGCATTGCGTTTATAGACCCGTGGTTCACCAGTGATATGATTCGTAATCATATACAGTTCCAGATTAAACCCAAGCTGTTTAAATTGACTGGCAATAGTTATGAAGGTTTAGTTAAAGGTTTGATTCCACTAGATGAACCGACTAATTTGAAGTGGATAGAAGATGTGGATCACCTGTATATTACTCCACAAACTGGAGGCAATCACTGGGTTGCGCTGCACGTGGATCTTTTTAGGGCGCATATTGATTGCTATGATAGCATCATGGAACAAGTAACCGAAGACAGTGAGCTTAAAATACTGAATGCTTGTAGGGCGTTTACGCGGATGATTCCAGCAATGATGAACAAGAATGTTCCTCACGAAATTCGTACACCTACTTTCAAACAGTTTACCTTCAGGAGGAGGACAATCTCCAAGGTCCCGCAAAACGTACAGGTTGGTGACTGTGGCGTGTACGCTTTAAAGTTTATAGAATGTCTAGCGCTTGGTGTGTCTTTCAATGGAATCTATGATCAAAATATCCAGGCTATACGTGTTAAAATGGCAGCAGAAATCTACGATGAGTCACCTGATTTTATGAATCAGTTCACGTAAAAAACATTTGTATTTCTTTTGGTAGGACTTGTACTTGGATATGTAAAAAAACATTTGGATTTCTTTTGGTAGGAATTGTACTTGAATATTGAAAAAATTTGGATTTCTTTTGGTAGGAATTGTACTTGGATAAGAAATTCCTTTGTTTAGTATCTTTTCAATGTTACGGCTGAGTTATGTACTTCACACGACTGAGTTATAATTAAATATTAAATAAACATATATGTTATGGCTGAGTTATGTACTTCAAACGACTGAGTTATCTACTTCGTACGGCTGAGTTATGAACTTGGTACGGCTTCGTTTAGTCTTTCGTGCCGTGCCTCAATATTACAAAAGTGTTGTTGGGGAAACCTAAACAATAATTCTGTGCCTGCTCAGATCCACACGCGTAATAAATTTATAAAGTTAGCTTTTTCACAATATATTACACAAAATAATTAAAAAATTGAACTCAAAATTCGAATAAAAAATCTAAAAATTCCGACAAAGTGACTAAGTGATGGCTGAGTTATTGACTTACATGGCTGACTTATGAAATATTTGTAAATTTACATTATTATAACTCAACATTTAAATGTACAATTGAAATATGAATATTACAATTATTATAACCAATAAAAAGTAATAATTATAGAGAAAGATTGATTTTTACACATTCTCACCAAGAATGTGTAAAACATACAACACATGACGTTTAGCGGTTAGGGTTAGGGCTGAGGTTTAGGGTTTGAGATGTAGGGTTCAGATGAGTAACATTATTTGATTTTTGGTTTTGTTTCTAATGTGTTTTATTGTGTTTGGTTTAAGGTGGTAATATGGATATACTAATATTATTACCATTTGAATATTTTTTTAAAAAATCAAAATTTTTTGGTTATTTCCGGTTATGGGTCGGTTAGAAAAATAATCTACTTAATTACAATATAACAATAAATAACCCAAAATATATTATAATTAAGTAGATTAGCCTAATATAACCGAAATTAAGCCGAATATATCCGAAATTAACCAAACATACCAATTCAAAAATATCAAATTGGAAAATTTATTTTATCGGTTCGGTTCGGTTTAGTCGGTTATTTAGTCATTCTAATTTGAGGGTTGGCTGAGATATCGTTTATGACGGCTGAGTTATAATTAATCATGACTGAGTTATTAAAACAGATTGATAAAACACCACAACATAGAAAGTTCATATCAATTCCAAATAAAAAATAAAACAACGGAGTTTGACTAATCTCACAGATACTTGTTCAAGCTCTCAAACTTCTTCTCCAGCGCGTCATATTTCTTTTCCAAATACAAGATCATTTCTTCTTGAATCTCGATGCGCTTCTAGGCTGCATCCAAGTCCTGCTTCATCTCATTCTTCTCCTCCTGAATAACCCTAAAATCTTCGCGCACTGCATCAGTCCACCACTTCCTGAAACCGCAGCCTTGACCGGGACCCTTACAAATAGTACATAATTCATATTACACTAAAAAAAAGTCAGAAGCAGAACACAAAACTGAAAAATAAGAGTACAAAAATCTTTACATTTGTGATGTCATACGGACAACTGAAATAACGTTCTCCTCTCGTGGTAGGATCATTTGAAGTGGCAATGAGAAGCACCGCACCGCAATTACACCCGATTGGAACGCCCTTGTCACGCCTCCGGATTTCGCCGTACCTCATTTTCATATTTATTTCATTACGATTCAGCTCCTACAGTTCCACAAACACAATTTTAAGATAATGCTTTGAGATTTCAGATAGTCCAGAGATCTACCTCAGCTAGTGCTTCAGAAGCAGTTTTCTCATCAGCCCTGGAGTTGCCGCCGTAGATATCTCTATGTGCCATCATCTTGACTCGATCTCGATTACTGAAGCAATAAATCACAACAAATCCCATAATTTATGCTAAAACAATATATCGAACAACGTCGTTTGACAGTAATATACTTGAAGGCTGAGTTGTGTTCTTTACACGACTGACTTAGGATAGTCAGTTAAATTAATAACTATGTTACGGCTGACTTATGCAACGGCCATAATAGTGGTGTTACGGCTGAGTTATCCGACGACCATATTAATTTATTATATACCCGCTCGGGAATGCAAAAAGTGTTGTTGGGGAGACGCAAACAGTAATTATGTTTCTTGTTATCATCCATACACGTAATAAATGTATTTTAAACGATTTATTGTTAAAAAGGAATTCAAAAATTTGAATTCAAATTTTTGATTTTTTTTTAATTAAAAAAGGGCCCAGTAATTTGACTAAGTAATGCCTGATTTATTGACTTAAACGGCTGAGTTATGAGATATTTGTAAAATAAGGTTATTGTAACTCAAAATTAAAATTTAGAATGGAAAAATGAATATTACTCTTATTATAACCAATAAAAATAATAATTATAGACAAAGAGTGATTTTTACACATTCTGATCAAATTGTGTCAAACATACCAAAACATGACGTTTAGGAGTTAGGGTTAGGGTTAGGGTTCAGGGTTTAAGGTTTAGGGTTTAGATGAGTAACATTATTTGATTTTAATATAACAATTTGGTTTTGGATCTAATGTGTTTGGATTAAGGTGGTAATATGGATATACTAATATGAGTACCATTTGAATATTTTTAAAAAATTTTGAAATTAATTTTTGGTTATTTCCGGTTATGGGTCGGTTAGATGAATATATTACCATAAATAACCCAAAATATATTGTAATTAAGTAGATTAGCCTAATATAACCGAAATAAGCCGAATATAACCGAAATTAAGCAAACATACCAATACAAAAATACCAAATTGGGAAAAATTATTTTTTCGGTTCGGTTCGGTTTAGTCGGTTATTTATTCATTCTAATTTGAGGGTTGGCTGAGATATCGTTTATGACGGCTGAATTATCTTTCCAGAATCGACAGTTTTCTTTGTTTATTTAAATGAGAGGGAAAGTGAATAGTTAAAAACTGTTCACAAACCGCGAAAAAAAAACTCTCTGTCCCTATCGTCGGCAAAATTTCTCTCTCTCTCTTGACGAATCCTAATTCCGCTTGCGATAATCTGTCTTTTTCTACTCTCTTACCGTCATCTCTCGCCGTCATCTCTTGCTGTTACCTCTCGCCGTCCTCGCTCGATATCCTCATTCGCTCTTTTTCTCTTCGTCGTCGTTGTCTTGTTCGTTTCCGTCTAAGTCGTCTCGTCTTCAAGTTCCGGTATGTGTCTTCCTCTTTATTTTTGAGTTATGCGCCTGATTGAGGGTTTTTGTCGATAGTTTACGGCTGATTGTCGCCGTCGTTGATGGCTGAGTTTGGACTGAGTTATCTTATGCTTTACGGCTGAGTTATGTATTTGTGGCGGAGTTATTATATGCATTGCGTTTGAGTTTGTCATATGTTATGGATATTTCTGAAGAACAAGCAAGGGATTACCCCCCAAGAATTTGGCCAGAAATGAAGTCTATTCTACATAGTAAACAAATTAATACCAATTTCAAGATGTTAGATTTCCCTCATATTAGGGAATCAATAGGACAGGATGCGTGGGATGAACAAAGAAAGCACCTATTCGAATAATCTCTAAGCTAGTTGATAGCCAATTCGTCTGGTCTGGTAAGATTGTACATTTCCTACTATGTAACCAGTTAAGGGTATATAAGAAGGATCTTTGGTTTGGTGTCGGCGGTCAACCTATCAGGTTTGGGTTGAATGAATTTCATTATGTGACGGGGTTAAACATAGACCATGCCTACTGAACGGTTTGAACTTGAAGAGGAACACAAAGAGTTCTTCAGACTTTTGAAAGTGCCTGGTGGGGCAGGTCCAACGCTACTTGAACTAAGGGAAGCATTAAAAGTGTGTCGGGGATGGGTTAACCTTGATCATCGTAAATGTTTGGGGATGTTGTGTTTTCAAGCCATTGGACTTTATGCCATCCATCAGAACTCTAGAATACCATTTGAAAGTGCGAAAATAGTTTTTGATGATGAAGCCGTGAAGACTTATTCGTGGGGTCGGTCAGCATTTGAAGCTCTTGTTGATTCTATAAGGATGGTAAAGCCTACGGGAAAGTCGTACACCCTTAGTGGTTTTACACCTGTGTTACAGGCTTGGGCGTATGAGTCCATCAAATGCTTTGGAGAACGGTTTGGGAATGCATCAGCTGAACATGGTGGCATACCGTTGCTTCAATTGGGTGGAAACCGTACATGTTCAACGCTGGAAACCGTAATTGCTGAAGAGATCAAAGCGCATGGTGAGGTAAGGTTTATATATGGTTGAGTGATTGTGTAGTAATGGATGAGTTATGATTTAGTTATGTTTGAGTTATGGTTTAGTGATGGATGAGTTATGATTAGTAATGGCTGAGTTATGTTTTAGTGATGGCTGAGTTATTATTTACTGATGGGTCTCATATTCTCTTATGTTACAGCTGCGTGTGACTAAAATGGTTATAAAGGATGATGTACGCGAGCTATTTCATACGTGGCCAGATCAAAAAGACGACCCAACAGTTGATCGCCTTATTCAGGACATACATGAGGATAAGTTTGTTAAAGGTTTTTGGGATGTTAAAGCAGCTGTTGAGTCTGACTCTACTCCTGCAAAGAAGTAGAAAGTTGATTCTGACTCTCCTCCCGCAAAGAAGCAGAAAGTTGATTCTGACTCTCCTCCCGCAAAGAAGCAGAAAGTCCAGAAGGTGGAAGTTTCCAACAGTTAGGGTGGTGAATCTGGTGAAGGAGCTGAAGAGAAGAAGAAGAAGAAGAAAGGAATAAAGGTAAGAGATATGGTGTATAGTGAGTTTATATTATATGTAATCGTTCGTTAGCTTGTTTACGACGGTTTGTGTATTTGTTTCAGTGTGCTAGTGAGGAGGAAGATGCTGGAGAAGATGTGTCGGTTGGAACTCTCATTGGGTTGGTGTCTAATTTAACCTCAAGGTTTGACACCTTGGAAAAAAACATTGGAGATAGAATATAAAAGAGGATGAATGAAAGGTTTGAAACTAGGTTTGGATCTGTTGAGAGTGATCTCAAACAGATGAAAGAGCACATGCTTTCCATGGGTGTTGGGCAAACTGGCCAAAACACTTTTGATGAGTGTTCAAATTATAAAAATTTCTAAATAAAAAACCTGTTACCAGAAGACCTTCCGGAAAAACTGTTGACACCAAAAGGTCCACCAGCAGTTCCAGGAAAAATGCAACAAAACTACTCTGTCAACAGTCCTCCGGTAATGTCTGAATTATGTTAATGTTATGGCTGATTTTCCAGAATGTTTAGGTTGAGTTATCATTATCTTTAATTGTCTTCGCTATGTTATACAGGTAGGTGGCAGTGGTATGGCTGGGGTCAATAGGAATCTAAATAAAGAGTTTGATAAAGATGATCCTCTTAATTTCATTGAGAAGTCTTTAGCTGCTACGAAACCAATTCAACGGCCTAGCACGAGGAAAAATGCCAAAGATGAAAAAAGGACAAAGAATTAGATGCAAAGAAGGCCAAAGAGGTTGCGACAAAGAAGGCCAAAGATGAGGCGGCGACTGCAAAGAAGTTCAAAAAGTTGGCAGCAAAGAAGGCCAAAGATGAGGCGGCGACTGCAAAGAAGGTCAAAGAGTTGGCGGAAAAGAAGGTTGGAAATAATCCGCAAAAGATAAGAGGTAGAAAGAATACTAAGCCTAATCATGTCAGTCCGTTGCAATATGTAGAACCTGTTTTGAATGAGGGAGTATCCGAAGTTGGTGCAAACGATGGTGCCAACGTTGCTGACATCAGTATATGTGATATGACAGCCGAGATTATGGCTGAAAACAATATCCTTGAACCTGAATCTGAGGATGATGAGGAGGAAAAGATTAGGCTTGATAGAATTAAAGCTTTAAGGCTGGAGAATGTTAAGCTGTCCGCGGATGGAAGTACTGAATAAACAACAAGCTACACAAGCAAGGATTTTCCTTATGTTGGGGACAATAGACTAACGTGCATGAGGAAGAACTGTATACATGGAGCTGGAATATATGATCCTCTGGCACCGGTTGATCCGGTCAAGTTGAAAAACCTTTTGGAGTACCTAAAGACAGCCGAGTATGACCCTTTAGACCCTTGTTAATCACATCTTGTTAAAATTATATTAACATGTTCTTATTTGTTTCTTAGGGATACACCATTAGGCAAGTCAACACCAAATATTGAATTCTATAGGACTCTCATCACCGAAAGAAAGAATTGGCCAGTGAAGGATGATACATTAGGGTGGCTGTCTGATAAAGTAAGTTTAACTTGATGTCTGAGTTATTATGTTTACGGCTCATAATGGCTGAGTTATTATGTTTACGTCTATGTTATAATACATAATGGCTGAGTTATTATGTTTACGACTGTGTTATAATACATAATGACAATAGGTGGCAGTGGTTTGGTTTGTTATTGTTTACGACTGACTTATATTACATTATGGCTGAGTTGTTGTTTACTACTCAGTTTTCTGTTTTACAACACATGGGCGCGTTTATGAGACTCCTAAGTATTAGGTACAAATGAGATCCCTTCCCATTCCACAACAAACACATTGCGTTTATAGACCCGTGGTTCACCAGAACGATGGTTCGTGATCATAAACAGTTCGAGATGAAACCCAAGCTGTTTAAATTCACTGGCAATCGTTATGAAGATTTAGTTAAAGGTTTGATTCCACTAGATGAACCGACTAATTTGAAGTGGATAGAAGATGTGGATCACCTGTATATTACTCCACAAACTGGAGGTAATCACTGGGTGGCGCTGCATGTGGATCTCATCAGAAGGCATATTGATTGCTATGATAGCATCGTGGGTCAAGCAAACAAAGAAAGTGATATTAGAATGCTGAATGCTTGTAGGGCGTTTATGCGGATGATTCCAGCAATGACGAACGATAACGTTCCTCACGAATATTGTACACCTACTTTCAGTCAGTTTAGTTTCAGGAGGAAGAGTGTCTCCAAGGTCCCTCAAAACGTACAGGTTGGTGACTGTGGCGTGTACGCTTTAAAGTTTATAGAATGTCTAGCGCTTGGTGTGTCTTTCGATGGAATCTGTGATCAAAATATCCAGGCTATACGGGTTAAAAAGGCAGCAGAAATCTACGATGAGGCACCTGATTTTATGAGTTCAGTTTAAATAATGCATTATGTCCTTAGTTTTGTTTCTTTTGGTAGGAATTGTACTATGATTGTAAAACATTTGGATTTCTTTTGGTAGGAATTGTACGTTCGTGACTATGCTCCATTTGGATCTCTTTAAAGATAGTTCGTGACTATGCTCAGTTCGAGATGAATTGTACTTGGGTATGTAAAATATTGATTTGTCTATTTTCAAAATTATGGCTGGTTTACGGTTAAGTTACGACTGATTTACATACTTCACACGGCTGACTTATGAAATATTTGTAAATTAAAATTATTATAACTCAAAATTAAAATATAGAATGAAAATAAGAATATTACAATCATAATAACACTACAAGAAAATGTAGTAAAGATAGCATATGAAGATAGCGTTTATTTCATTTTTGCTATAGTTAACATAACGGCATATATTCGATAGCGTTTGGTTAATTTTTAAACGCTATATTATGTTTTTAGAAGTTACAGTTTTTAGAAGCGTATATTTAGATAGTAATACGAGGTTTAAAACGCTGTATATTAGTTTAGGTGGACCAAAAAAATTTCGTTTCCCGGCTAAGTAAAAAAATTTCGCCCAATATTTTCATTTTCCCTTTTATGCTTTGTCGTTTTACCTTAGTTGACATATCAGTTTCTTTCCTTTGCTTCTCTCTCACAAGTTCACAAACTAGGGTTCTTCAATTTTTTCCGTTGATTATCTCTCAAATTATTAGATTCTTGTCAAAATCTCTCAGACACATTCCGTTGAATATCTCTCTCTGAAATCTCTTACCTCTCTCAGAAAATCAAAGGTACAGATTTCGATTGAATGTTGGGTAATCGATTTTGGGTTTCGAGATGTTCTAAATCGGTTTTCTTTTCGACAAATTTGTCAATTATATATTTAGGGTTTCTGTTTCGATTTTGGGTTTCGAGATGTTCTAATTCGGTTTTCTTTTTGACAAATTTGTCAATTATTTAGGATTTCTGTTTCGATTTTGGGTTTCGAGATGTTCTAATTCGGTTTTCTTTTCGACAAATTTGTCAATTATATAGGGTTTCTGTTTCGGTTTTGGGTTTCAAGATGTGTCTGTTTCGATTTCTTAAGGTTTCAATTTGTTTTGTCTGACTATAATCGATTGTGACTATAATCGACTATTCTTTACAAGAATTTTATGGTTTCAATTGGTTTAAGTTTTTAAGGTTTCAGTTCTTAAGGTTACAAGATTCTGACTATAATCGATTCTCCTTTTGCAGGTTCTAATTTCGCAGCTTCTTCTTACAAAATCCTAGTTATCTATAGGTAATTGCAGTTTTATATGTATCTCTTTTGTTTCACTGAGTTTGTCATATTCTATAGTATGTATCTCTGTTGGTTTAATTGAGTTTGAATCTGTCTGATATAAGAATCGCTTGTCACAAATGTATGTAATCGTTTGACCATGGAGCTGTGTAACATGGACAAGTCTTGGGTTTGGCTTCCAAGGTATGTTTTTATATTGTTATTACTAATAATTTCTTAAGTTACAACTGAGTTTTTTATGACTGTTTATTGAACTTGAAAGTATTTTTTTACCTTATAGGAATAGTCTCGAGTATGAGAAAGGAGCAACTGAATTTGTTTATGGGTCAGCAAGGCATTGATGTTACTCCTCTTGAGTTGAAAACAACCAAAAGAAAGAAAAGACTTGCTAAATCAATCGAAGATGAACCAGCAGTAGAAGAAGAAGCTGAACCAGCAGTAGAACTAAACCCTGAACCAGCAGTAGAACTAAACCCTGAACCAGCAGTACAACAAAAAGCTGTACCATCATCTAAAGAACATGAAGTAGAAGGAGAAGAGAAAGAGAATGAGAAAGAGCCTGAACTAAATGGAGATGACCAAGAAGCTGAACAACATGAAACTGTTGGTAATTCACCTGAAGAATGTTTAACTGACCAGTCAAAGACGAAGAAGAGGAGAACTAGAGGACCCACCAGGATGAGTAAATTGTCTAAAAGCAATGAGGACAAAGTAAATGTGGAATTTAACATCATCGGTGACCATGTTGGGAAGGGATCAGTTACACTGTCATCTTTTATGGGAGTTCTTGTAAGGGAGCATGTGTCAGTACTTTTAGATGATTGGAGGTACTTGGATTCAAAGATAAAGGATACAATGTGGGAACAGCTTCAGGTACAAGTGTTATTTTCTTTTTTTACTTTGTATTTTACTTGATGCTTTTAACAAGTTTTTATAATAACATTGTATAAATTTGTTGTAGGGGACGTTCAATTTGACAGAAGATTGGCAAAAACATTCATTGTTAATGCAAATGGGGTGCGCATGGAGGGCTCATAAGTCTAGGATACTTCAAAAAATTCGTCTTGCTAAGACCAAGGGTGAAATACGAGATCTGAAACCAAGCAACATTCACAGTGAATCATCATGGTTCAAGTGGGTAAAGATTAGGACTGGCAAAGCTTTCAAGGTTTGCATTCAAATACAAAATTGATTTATGTAATTTTACTTATATTTAATATATTAATTGGAATGACTTTTATAGGAACGAAGTGAGAAATACAGGGCTATGAGGAAAGCACAGATTCCACACACAACCAGTCGCAAAGGAATGAATCGCCTTGCTGATGAAATGGTATGTCTATGTAGTGATAAATTGTATTCATTAGTTATATACTATAAATAGTGACTGTGACTACTTCTTGGTACTTGTAGAAGAAAAATGCACCTGACCCGAGTAAGATTACTAGAAGCAAGGTCTGGATAGCTGGACATACCCATGCAGATGGAAGACCTGTTAAACCGGAGTTTCAACAAACAATTGTAAGAAGTTATCAAACTCATCTGTTATTTTTGCTTGGTGATGTATAAAGTTGGTTTTACTTGGTAATGTATATTGATGCATTAACAAAATTTTAAACCAGGAACAAATTAAATCGCTTGATAGTGAGATAGGCTCGAACTCCAATGTTAGTCTTAAGGAAGATGCGGTTAGTCAAATTTAGGGAAAGATAGGAGTGGAAGAATCAGAGGAATGGGCCGAGGGGTTACTGCTACCAAGCTAGCATTCTTACAGGCCAGAGATGCACATGTGCAGAAGATTGAAGCTCAACATGCAGAATTGGTGAGCGAGGTTGCTGATTTGAGACACATGGTTCGTGACTTAACTAAAGGGAAAAAGGTAAGGTTAATATTCAAATGTGGTTTTCAATTCCTGGTAAGATGTATTATTGAAACTGAAAATTGTGTGTATAGGATGATGGTGCAAATTCAGACACCACTGACGAACCAAGGTGTCAGTTACTTGATTGGTCTGTAGATGAAGATGCTGTTGTTGCTGAGGGAAAACTATGCTCTGTTGAGCCAAGTTACAAGATTGGCCGTATGCCAATTGGTCCTAATGGGTCAGCTGTACTTGTGACCTTTGTATCAGATAAAAATGCATCTCTATGGAGGCCTACAGCAACTGTCGACAAGCTTGGCCAGACTGTGGGAACCAAGATAGCATGGCCATTTGATAAGCTAATTGTGGACAGTATGGACTCCTCAACTGGAAACAAGGGAGCTGATGCCTCGGTAAAGTTCTTATGATATAGTTTACATTGTTATGGTAATATATAAATGCTTATTGGTTAGGTGACACATGAATTATGTTTTTGCATGAATTTTTTAGGAAGATAGAGTCCAGCTTGTTGATTGGATTTTGGGTGGTGAAATAATTGCTGAGGCACATATGATTTCAAAAGACCCTAAACAGTTGGTGAATAAAATTCCTTTGGGTCCGAATGCTGCAATGGTGAATATTGTAAAAGTCATTAACAAAGAGGCTTCATTATGGAGACCACCAAGTGAAGACATTTCTGTGATGGGTGATGCACTGAGCGTGAACATAGCATGGCCACTTACTAAGCTGTCTAAGTGTAACAGACAGATAATGGAGGATGCAGAATCTGAGAGTGAATCGGATTTTCGTAAAAAAGAATCCAACAGAGGTGGAGCATTTTTCAATGATGGAGGAGGAACAACAGGTTCTAAGGGAGCAAGAACATCAGGTTCTAAAGAAGTAGAACCAACTCAAGAATCATCACCTAAGGTAAAACTCTTTACATTAATCTGTCTTTTACATGATGTGTTGTATAGTTGTGTGATTGTGATTAATTTCTGCAATTTAATTTGTAGAGTGGTGCAAGTAACAGCTACAACAATAACAACTTAGCTAAGAAGAAATGCTTCCTCATGGATTGCTTTGGATCGGGAGAAAGAGTTGCAGAAGGCCGAGTTATTTCAACCAATCCAAACGACACTGTCCACTGCCATCCATTGGGTCCAAATGTCAGCAAGGTTTTGGTTGACATCTGCTTGATTGGCGACGCACGAGTATGGAGACGAACATCTGAATTTGAGATTGTTGCTGATGCATTAGGTACTACTACTGCTTGACCTAATAAGTACATTGTTTATATTTGAAGCTTTCTCTTATGTTGGATTGTATTGGGTTGTAGAACTTGTTTGGCTTGGTGAACTTGTTGTATTTGTACTTGATGTAGCAATATATATGAACTTTTTCAATTAGATAATGTTTTGGTTTGATATATGACAGGATGTTTAACTATAAGCTAATATGGGAAACAAAAATCCAATTATTTAAAAATCTGGGGAACAATAACAATGATAGAAAACAAACGCTATATTAAAACTAATGGTGGCGATTGTGAATTATATGAAACCATAAATAATAACGAAAACTATCTGCTATTATAAAGTTTACAACTGCAATAAAAGAAACACTATCTAAAAAGTAAATAAAATAGCATAAAGAAAAAACGCTATGTAAAGTGCCATATCTATTATAACGGGCGCATATATAGCGTTTACAATACCGCTATGATAACCTGTTATAGCGTTTTCCGGACGCTGTATATGTAACATTTTCTTGTAGTGTAAGCAATAAAAAGTAATAATTATAGACAAAGTTTGATTTTTACACATTCTGATCAAAATGTGTAAAACATTCAAAACATGACATTTAGGGGTTAGGGTTAGGGTTAGGGTTTGAGGTCTAGGTTTCATATTTCCAACATTATGGGTTTTAATATAACAGTTTGGTTTTGGTTATATTGTGTTTGGTTTAAGGTGGTAATTTGGATATACTAATATGATAACCATTTTTCAAATTTTAAAAATTTTTGAAATTACTTTTCGGTTATTTCCGGTTATGTGTCGGCTAGACGAATATATAACCATAGATAACCCAAATGTTATCCAAATTAGGTCGATTAACTTAATATAACCGATAGCAAGGAGAATATAACCGTAATTAACCGAAAATACCAATACAAAAATACCAAAAGGGGTAAAATTAGTTTTTTTGGTTCGGTTCGATTTGGTCGGTTATTTAGTCTTATAATTGTAGTAATGGCTGAGTTATAGTTTATGACGGCTGAGTTATCGTTTAGGGTCTTCACAATAATATGAAAACGTATTCTTCTTTCTTTCCTGGGTCTTTCGTTCTGTCAGATTCCTAATAAATTATCTAATTAAAAAAAATCTCGATATCACAAAAAGTGTTGTTAGGGAAACGCGAAAAATCACTAATTCTGTGCCTGCTCAAATCCACACTCATAATAAATTCATAAAGTGAGATTTTTCACGCATTTTTATTTTTGTAAAAGTATTTCTCCGACAATTGAATATTTAAATTATTATAACTCAAAATTTAAATTTAGAATGGAAATATGATTATTACTATCATTAAAACCAATAAAAAGGGATAGATATAGACTTAGAGTGATTTTTACACTTTCTAATTTGAGTGTTGGCTGAGTTATCGTTATTCACGACTGAGTTTTGTAAATAATTACGATAAAGTGATGGCTGAGTTATCAAATATTGTGGTTGACTTATCGAACTTTATGGTTGAGTTATCATTCCGTAATGGCTGAGATATCGTAATAACGACTGATTTATATTAATATGAAAGTACAACATAAACGAAATAAAAAAAACAAAAAACACAAAATCATAGTTCGTAGTTCATATAGAAGACGACACAAAAGTACAATGAAAATCACTTTTTGAAACTGACGTCATCTGGGCCAAATTCTTCAAACATATCGACCAAATCAATTCAAACTATGCTAGTCAGCATCAGGGATCTGAATAACGTTCTAGACACCAAATTAAACTGCGTCCAGACCGTTAAAGTATGCTTTGGATCCCACGTGTATTTACGCTACAATTAAAGGAAAGAAACGATAAGAGTATAGAATAATATCAATATGGTGGTTTGTTTTATTGATCTTACCGCGAGAAGGAGAAACCACTGTCTCTTAAAGTGGAAGGGAATCAAGCGGTACGTCGGCCATGCATGGTGCCCATTGTGTTGAAGTATTCCTCCAATCGCGATAGAGAGAACGTGATGGAACTTGAACCAAGTAACAGTGGTTTTGTCAATCCAGGAATCCACACCAGGGTTTAGAACCGGAATATTCTCTCGACCAGTGGCGCAAATGATCGCTTCGACATCTCTAAAAAACTGTCCATCGATGTGAGGAAAAACTTCCATGTCGATAGGAAGATGTAACAGATAGACAGATCTGTGATTTAGGAGAAGATAAAGAGAAACAATAGAAACGAAGAATGAGATGAAAGAGATGAAAGAGAGTCAAACATATGAATGAGGAGAATATAAAGGAAAAACAATATGAAAAACGAAAGGTCGCGTCTATTATTAGGTTAACTTCTGGTTTCCCGCCAAAAAATCGCTTTACGGCTGAGTTATAATATTTACAGGAAAACGAAATGTCATGTTACGGCTGAGTTATAGAGAGTAATGGCTGAGTTATCACAAGAAAAATTTTGAAAGTAAATGAATGATATATATGACTTGACGGCTGAGTTATTATATTTACGGAAAAACGAAAGGTCATGTTACGACTGAGTTATAGTGCGTTATGGCTGAGTTATCAAAAGAAACAATATGAAAGTAAATGGCTGATATATATGACTTTACGGCTGAGTTGTAATATCTACGGGAAAACGAAATTCATCTTCCAAATAAATTTCTTGTATTCTGGCCCAACCAAATAATATACTATTATTCCATCTCTGTATATATACAAGTATTCCCGTTACATTAGTCTACTACCTCTCAACTACAAACTAGAATAAAATTATTGTTTACAACACTATGTCCGCTCGAGCACCCAAGATGCCGGATCTCCCCGACGATGTTTTCATAAAAATCGTTTCCCTTGCTGCAGAAGATCGATGGTGGTCACTTGGTTCTATTTTAAGGGCTGGTCATAGGGGAAAAAATGCAGTATACAGTAAAGAAGTTCTAAATACAGCTGCTATCTATTGCCATTGTAATGATCCATCAGAAATCAACACATCCAATGCCCCTGATGGTGGCCTCCAAATTGAAGGGCGGTACAGGCCTTTCTTTGTCAAATGCTTTGACGCCGGCAACCCCATTGCCATTTACTACGAAGGGCTAAGGGTTGTGGCTGAGGATAGAGATATCCAGCGTGGGATTGATATTCTCAGTGGTAATGTACCGGCCTATGTTTATGCCACCTTAGCATGTGGGGTACTAAGTATTTGTCAAGGGAATGAGGTTATGGCCGTCCATTACCTCCAGCTGTTTGATGCACATCATTATCCTCTGATGTCTTCGGGTGCCAAGGTAACAGGTAATGATTTTCTGATTGAGTTATCTTGTTATAAGACGGCCCAGATAAACTCAAACACACCCTTCGCTATCTTGACAGCCCGCCACTCCCTTCACCCGCTTGTGTTGTGATGTGTTATTTAGATAACGGTCTCCATCCTTTCAACGGTCTCCATCCTCTCAACTGTGGAGACAATTATCAAATCAGGTGCAAAAACTGTTACCTTTGGTGGTTGTCCCTGAATGTCTCTGAGATCCTTTAGGGTTTCCAGCAGTGAATTCCAGTTTTACCTTATCAACTCGTGACTCTAAAGTCTGTTTATTTTAAAATAATTATTTTCCATTTCTTAGGCGAGTATCTTTTTCATGTATTAAAGGTCCCTGTTATCCACCTTTTATGCTTCCACATTTTAGTATCTCCTCTCATTTAACGGCTGAGTTATAGTAAAGTTATGGCTGAGTTATCACAACAAACAATCTAAAAGCAAACGACTGATTTATACGAATTTACGGCTGAGTTATGGTAGCTAAGGGAAAACGAAAGGTCTCGTCGATTCATATAATGGCTGAGTTATAGTGATTTATAAATTCGTAATGGCTGAGATATCGTAATACCGGCTAAATTATAAATTCGTAATGTAGGATATTAATAGACTTAGAGTGATTTTTACACGTTCTATTATTAGATTAACTTATGGTTTCCTGCCAAAATATCGCTTGACGGCTGAGTTATAATATTTCCGCGAAAACGAAAGGTCATGTGACAGCTGAGTTATAATGAGTTTTGGCTGAGTTATCACAAGAAACAATCTGAAAGAAACAATCTGATATATATGACTTTACGGCTGAGTTATATTTTTTTCGGGAAAACGAAAGGTTATGTGACGGCTGAGTTCTGGCTGAGTTATAGTAACGTTATGGCTGAGTTATCAAAAGAAATTGATAAAATACCATTAACAACAACATTAGTTTGCTTGGAATCCATAACCATTAACAACAACATGATGGGAACATAATCCCATCTTACAACCAAACACAAAATCCTGCTACAGTAGCTCATCCTGCTATCTTAAATAGACCAAACATGATCATATAACCAAAAACTATCACAACTATCATCATCTTCATCCTTGCATTCAATTCTGATTTTGCATCTTCAACCCTCTCAAATAGCTCTTTCTCAAGCTCCATTTGCATCTTCTTATCAATCTCCATTTCCATTTGTAGTTTTACAGTTTGAACAGAGAAAGACTCTACCTCATCCAACAGTGCCTCATCGACCCACTTGAAAACGTGGTCATCATTCATAAGCTATCAAGGTGATGGAACAAGAACAGATTCAACATAAACCAAATCAACAAGAACAGATTCAACATAATAGAACAGACTCTACCTTCTTCGCAGCTGCATACCCACAACGGAAGTATCGTCGACAAGGATTTGACTCCGATTTTGAATTTTTGGCCACGATTGCTTCTCCACACCAACATCTCTTAGGCACGCCAACAACTGTACCTCGTCCTCTCTCTCAGACATTTGATGCACAACTTGAATCTCCAGATACATTGCTCATGATTCCCAGAACTTGATTTACGAGAATTTGATTTTTTAGGGTTTAAGCATTCGACATTTGGGGGTTTTCGTTTTTAAGAAAAGAACATCACTCGGGTCAACAATTGAATATTAAAATTATTAGGTTAACTTATGGTTTCCCGCCAACAATTGAATATTAAAATTATTAGGTTAACTTATAATTTCCCGCCAACAATTGAATATTAAAATTATTAGGTTAACTTATGGTTTCCCGCCAACAATTGAATATTAAAATTATTAGGTTAACTTATGGTTGTCAAAATATCGCTTTACGGGTGAGTTCTAATCATTACTGGAAAACGAAAGGTCATGTGACAGATGAGTTGTAGTGACTTATGGCTGAGTTATCACAAGAAACAATTTGAAAGTAAATGAATGTTATATATGATTTGACGGCTGAGTTATAATATTTACGGAAAAACGAAAGGTCTCATCGATTCATGTGACAACTGAGTTATAGTGACTTATGGCTGAGTTATCACAAGAAACAATTTGAAAGTAAATGAATGATATATGATTTGATGGCTGAGTTATAATATTTACGGGAAAACGAAAGGTCTCGTCGATTCATGTGACGACTGAGTTATAGTGAGTAATGGCTGAGTTATCACAATAAACAATATGAAAGTAAATGGCTGATATATATGACTTTACGGCTGAGTTATAATGGTTACGGGAAAACGAAAGGTCTCGTCGATTCATGTGACAACTGAGTTATAGTGATTTAAAAATCCTTAATGGCTGATTTATCGTAATACCGGCTGAGTTATATTAATATGAAACATTACAAAAAGAAAAAAGAAAAAAATAACAAGTTCAGAGTTCATAAGGAAGAAGACACGACAATACAATGGAATTCACTTTTAAAGACTGATTAAGAGGAGGAGGAACCATGAGCTTTTAGTTTATCCCAATCAAGAGGAGGAGGAACCACACACTGGTCGACATCGGCCTCTGCAATCTCTCTCATCTCCTCTAACCTCTTGTGCTCTGTCTCTAAGTCGACAAGTTCTCCACCCAAGATTTGATTCAATTGGGATTGTTGAGCGCCGATTAGTTCCACTTGATGCACGAGGACGGTCTTATCTTCCTTCTTCTTCATATGATCATCCCTCATATGCAGAATTACTGTGTAGCGTTCAATTGTCTCCTCCTCGGTTGCGACTCTTGTCTGAGTAAAAGCTTCGGACACGGCCAACAGTGATTGCTCTTCCCACTTGAAATCTGCATTTCTTGCTGGACGTTTACTGGAACTTGCACCGGCCATGTTCATGGGTGATATTGCTTCGTCTGCCTTGCGTTTTTGACGTCTACTGGAACCCTCTCCGTCCATAGCTCGGCTATCAAAATAAAAACAACCGTCACCAACTGATAGGTGCAATGATCGGAAAATATGAAATAGATTGAGAGGGGATGGAGAGGAGACTTACATATGCAATGATCGAAGGAAATGCAATATATTGTACTTGGATCTAGAGGATATTTATAGGTGTAATGATACAATGAATAAGAAACCGAAACGAAAGGTCGCGTCTATCATTAGGTTAACTTATGGTTTCCCGCCAAAATATTGCTTAACGGCTGAGTTATAGTTTTACGGGAAAATGAAAGGTCTCGTCGATTGATGTCATGACTGAGTTATAGTAAGTGATGGCTGAGTTATCACAATTAACAATCTGAAAGTATATAGCTGAAATATATATATGACTTGACGGCTATGTTATAGTATTTATAGGAAAACAAAAGGTCTTGTTTATTCATGTGACGACTGAGTTATAGTGATTTATAAATCCGTAAAGGTCTCGTCGATGCGTCTATTACAGGATTAACTAATGGTTTCCCGCCAAAATATTGCTTAACAATAAAATTATTAGTCGATTTATTACCTCTCAACTACCATCGCTTAAGTTTCTTTTGTGGAAGACGATTGAAGGGGTAATATGCGAAGCATCACTTTGGTTCAGTTATAATTACGTGTTGAAGGGGTAAGAATTATGTATTTATGAAGCCGAATGGGTACTTTTTGTAAACCAAAGCGACGCTTCGTGTATTATAAATACTTTTTGCTTTTGACTTACACATCAAACCTTTGTCTCATGAAATCGTAAAAATCATCTCTCAGAGTCGACAAATCCTATTACATTCTTCCTTCAATCCGTCAGAAATGTTGCATCTTTCTTCAAGTCATCTAAGGTTTGGGTTGAAATATTTGAACAAGTATCATTCAACAAACGTCACAACAGGTAAACACATACATCTTCGGATTAGTTTTGTTTTACTGTTAAGGATAAAAGAGATTGTGTGTGTTTGCATTTTTGTTAGTAATTGTTGATGACAACATTTTCCATTGGGAGGCTACTTTAATCGGACCGGTGAACACCCCGTATGAAGGGGGAGTGTTTAAAATGAGTCTTCATTTTCCGCCTGATTACCCTAATAATCCCCCAAAGGTATCTGTTTTGATTATACTCCCTTTTATTTATCTCTCATGTGTATTAGGACTCCTCTTTTTGCAGCAACTCAATAGTTTTTTAAATATAATTTCTTGATTATGAAGGTTTGTTTTGTCACAAAAATTTGCCACCCAAACATATCAGATAACGGAGGCATATACCTAAGAGTGTTGAAGTCCACTTATTGGCATCCCATGCCGATTAATTTGCTTTTCAAGAGATTAGTGGGGAAGTTGATTGAACCAGAGGCCGATGATGAGGACCAGATCAATGAAAATCTTGCCAACCTCTACAAATCTGATAGGACAAAGTTTGAAGCAATGGCTAGAGTGATGACAAACCAATACGCTAGGAGAGGAAACTGAAATATGAACTTAAATAGTTCAAATCTATTTTAAAAACTCTTGAATAATTTATCTTGTATTTGTTCCTTTTAATAAAATATTCCAGTCTGTGCTATTATAAACTCCATTTTAAAAGAATTTTTTATTCAGATTTTACTGTTTTAAAACATTATAAACAACTTGTAAAGCCTTTAAAAAAGCAAATCAAACTGATATATATCATTATAAACAACTTATAAAACCTTTTAAAACTTTCTAAAAACCAGATATACTCTTGTAAAACTAAACTGTTTATAGGATTCATGTGATGACTGAGTTATAGTTATAAAAAGAAAGGTCGCGTCTATTATTAGGTTAACTTATGGTTTCCCGCCAAAATATTGCTTAACGGCTGAGTTATAGTTTTACGGGAAAACGAAAGGTCTCGTAGATTGATGTCATAGCTGAGTTATAGTACGTGATGGCTGGGTTATCACAATTAACAATCTGAAAGTAGATAGCAGAAATATATATATGACTTGACGGCTGAGTTATAGTATTTATAGGAAAACGAAAGGTCTCGTTTATTCATGTGACGACTGAGTTATAGTGATTTATAAATCCGTAAAGGTCTCTTCGATGCGTCTATTACAGGATTAACTTATGGTTACCCGCCAAAATATTGCTTAACAATAAAATTATTAGTCTATTTATTACCTCTCAACTACAAATTGAACCAAGTGACTGAGTTATAATATTCCCGTTTCTTTAGTCTATTACCTCTCAACTACAAACTAGAATAAAATTATTGTTTACAACACTATGTCTGCTCGAGCACCCAAGATGCCGGATCTCCCCGACGACGTTTTCATAAAAATCGTTTCCCTTGTTGCAGAAGATGCTGCAGAAGATCGATGGTCCTCACTTGGTTCTATTTTAAGGGCTGTTCATAGGGGAAAAAATGCAGTATACAATAAAGAAGTTCTAAATACAGCTGCTATCTATTGCCTTTGTACTGATCCATCAGAAATCAACACATCCAATGCCCCTGATGGTGGCCTCCTAATTGAAGGGCGGCACAGACCTTTCTTCGTCAAATGCTTTGACGCCGGTAACCCCATTGCCATTTACTACGAAGGGCTAAGGGTTGTGGCTGAGGATAGAGATATCCAGTGTGGGATTGATATTCTCAGTCGTATTGTACTGGCCGATGTTTATGCCACCTTAGCCTGTGGGATACTAAGTATTTGTCAAGGGAATGAGGTTATGGCCGTCCATTACCTCCAGCTGTTTGATGCAAATCATTATCCTCTGATGTCTTCGGGTGCCATGTTAACCGGTAATGATTTTCTGTTTGAGTTATCTCGTTATAAGATGGCCCGGAAAAACTCATACTCAACAGCCCATCGCCATCCTGACAGCCCACCACTCCCTTCACCCGCTTGTGCTGTGATGTGTTGTTTGGATTATGGTTTCCATTCTCTCCGCTATGGAGACTATGAAATCATGTGCAAAAACTGTTACCTTTTTGTGGTTGTCCCTCAAAGTCTCTGAGATCCTTTAGGGTTTCCAGCAGTGATTTCCAGTTTTACCTTATCAACTCGTGACTCTAAAGTCTGTTTATTTTAAAATAATTATTTTCTATTTCTTTGGCTAGTATCGTTTTCCCATCTTTTTTCATGTATTAACTAAAGTCTTTTATGCTTCCACATTTTAGTATCTACTCTTACTTTGAGGCTGAGTTATAGTTTTACGGGAAAATGAAAGGTCACGTCAATTCATGTGACGGCTGAGTTATAGTGAATAACAAATGAGTTATCAAAATGAACAATCTATATGGATGAGTTATCAAAAGAAAGGTAGCGTCTATTATTAGGTTAACTTATGGTTTCCCGCCAAAATATTGCTTAACGGCTAAGTTATAGTTTTACGGGATAACGAAAGGTCACGTCGATTCATGTGATGGCTGAGTTTTAGTGAGTTTTGGATGAGTTATCAAAAGAAACAATATGAAAGCAAACAACTGATTTATACGACTGATTATATGGCTGAGTTATATTTTATGACGGCTGAGTTATCGTGATACGGGACAAAATGTCTCGTTGATTCATGTGATGCCTGAGTTATAGTGAGTTATCACACATAATAATTAGATAGCGGAAAACGAAATGTCATGTCGATTCATGTGATGGCTGAGTTATAATACTTGATAGCTGAGTTATTACACAAAATAAAATAAATCTCCCTAACTATAGAGCACAAGTTTTCGCATTGTGCCCAACTTGTTTACATCACGAACATGCGTGTTGCTTCCTAGGGCGTTTATTTTCAGTGGCAACTTCCAAAGATGATTTAATCCTACGCTTCTTTGGCCTTCCTGGCTGGTTCACAACAATCGGAGGCAAGCACTTCTGATTATCCACAACTTCAGGAGCAGGGAATGATTCATCTGGAGGCATGATTGAACCAGCCCATCCGTTAACCAAATTGACACACCTAAATTTCGGATCACACATGGATATACGAGACACATCCATATGCTCTGCAGCTGCGATTGCATGGATGCATGGTATTTTCTCGTGGTCGAAACGACGACATGTGCAATGATATATCATGGTTTTTACGGTTTTTAACCATGATATAAGTGTGCTTTTTGAGTCTTTTGATTTGTTTCTAGGTTGTTTTTGAGTCTTTACAGGTTTTCTAGGATTTTGGCACGGATGGAGCAATGTGGAGCAATTTGAATCATTTTGGAGCATCATTTAAGAGGAAACAAGACTTGGAGCCGATGAAGAGTGATGGTGTCGATCGATACCACTTACTGAGCATCAATCGACACCCCTGTTTAACCGACGAGAGAACAAGAATTGGAAGATTTACAAATTTGCCCAAAGTCTTCTACAATTGCAACACAAGTCCCTGACATGTTTTAGGACATATATATAGTATTTTTAGGTTTTAAAAAACCTTAAGTTATTTTCTAGCAGTTTTTGATAGAAATATTATTGAGAGCCTTTGGGAGAGAAGAATTTGAATTCTTTGTAGAGAGAAGATTTCTAAACTCCTTCTTTTACTTTTCAATATATATTGCATGTTATTCAAAATTATGATTTGTGTTTCATTGAATATGTCTGAGTAATTTGCTTGTTAGGTTTAGGGTTTTTCATAGGGTTTTTATGATTTATTAGATTTGAGATTTTTAGGGTTCTTAATCTTTTATGATCTTCATCCTTGGTTGTTCTTCACAATAATTCTTGATTGATCACCTTGAATTATAATCTTATGGAAATAAATTGATATGAGAATATAATTGTTTTCCTGATTAAACCATTGATGAGCAAAATTATTCCTTACAAAGAGATTTGAATTAATGATTTTGTGAACTGATTTATAACTTGGAATTTTACAAAGAGATTTTGATTTTCTTGTTTTAAATTTAGATAATAATTGTAGTGAGAACTGATTTATTTTACCAAAAGTTTAGAATTCTAGATCTGATGTTTATTGCTTGAACCTTAATTATCTTATTGATTTCATATTTCATAATTTCCTGAGAAATTCCCTAGGCTTAACTCTTTGATTTTCTGAATTCACAACACTTTTATTTAAATATTTGCATTGCTTTTTCAATAATTAATTAACTTGTTTAGCATAATAACAAAACTCTGTAATCTATTGTGTTTGATCTTGAATCTCTGTGGATTCAACCTCTAAGTACTACATTGATCTCTTGTTTGAGAGAGTAGCTCTAGGGATTAATTTGAGCTTATCATGCAACTTTTTATTTCTAAATTTACAACATGCAAAGATGATCCATATTTCACTTGCACACGTACAACATCAATCGTTTGTACCTCCATAAGTCTTGCTGCGGTGACACGGTCCTAGTAGGGAGTAGAACAAAAAAAAACGTTTTAGGCTGAGTTATGAAAACAATTACGGCTGAGTTATTGAAACAACAATGGCTGAGTAATGAAAACTATAATGGTTATGGCTGAGATAAGGAAACAATCACGACTGAGATATGGTAACTGTTATGGCTGAGTTATTAATATTGACGACTGACTTATGTAAACTTTCCTGTAACAGTTTCTCAACACCTCGAGTGAGCGTTTTTAGCTGCGATTTCGCATCCTATCTCCGTTCTGAAAACCATATGGTCATCATATCCCGTATCGATTCTAGAAGTCGAACTATGGGAAGACTTCTAGCATTTGACAGTGCATGGTTCATTGATTATGCAATATTCGTTGTCATTAAATTGTACCTTTCACCCGGGAAATGAACACGCGCCCACATTCGGACACCAGCTCGTTTGAGGTATCCATGTAGTTCGGGATGACGTGCTCCAATCTCATTGAAAGCCTCATTAAAATCAGTTAGCCTAAAACACCTTGCCGCTTTTTTCACCAAAGGGAACAAATGTTTTCCTTTGAACTTCACCAAGATGTACTTATACAAATGGTAAGTGCAAATTCCACGCGAAGCCAACAGATACACTTGACCAATGTCTATCGGAGATTATCGCATGATCCTTTTCGTCTGGAATGGCAACTTTGAGTTGTGTAAAGAACCAACGCCAAGACTCATCATTTTCAGTGTCAACAACAGCGAAAGCTAATGGGAAAATTTGAAAGTTACCATCCTGAGCTAGGGCTGTTAGAAGCGTCCCTTTGTAACTACCATGGAGAAACGTTCCGTCGACAACAACAACTTTGCGCATGAAAGCAAACCCAGCAATACTCGCACCAAAAGCAATAAAAACATATTTGAATCTATCTTCATCACCTATTTGAAGACGCGTGACTGTACCCGGATTTTCCCTTTTTAACTTGTATATGTAAGAAGGCAACTCGCTAAAACTTTCCTCAGGAGTTCCCTGATCGATCTGCCTTGCATTCAGCAGCGTTTGATATGCGTTCTAATAACCCATCTGTTGACACCAACAAATTAATAAATCAGCCATAATATATATATATAACTCAGCCGATACATTCAAATAAGTAAGCCGTAAATAATCAATAAATGAGCCGTAAAATGTAAATAACTCAGCCTATACATACCTATAACTCAGCCATAATTATCAATAAGTCAGTCGAAACATAGTAATTACCTTTAGACTAAATTGCTTATTGAAAATGACTACGACACTTTTAGGTTTAACATCCGGACCAATATCACCAAGATAGTCCCTGTAAAGACCTGCCAATACATCAACTGTTGATTGGCGGCATCTAGTAGAACGTTCCGTCACAGAACATGTGTGTTCCGAATCGTATACACGAACATGAAAATCCGGGTCATCCCCTTGTACAGATGCACAAACTCTCCAAAGACATCCTTTAACCCAACACCTAAAAACCACTTGTTTCCGATTTGAGGTTGGTACATTAAAATCAAATCCATCCCTAACCGAAATAAGTTTCATGTGATTCCTGAACTCCTTTTTGCTCCTGTATCGTTGTCCTACAACAATTTTTAGCGTTGAGACTTCCAACCTAATAGCCTCTGAATTCATCTTTGATCCGACAAAGTTATCATCTTTATGAGCTTTCTTCTGAGGAGGCAGAGTAGGTGGGTCTTCCTCTTTACTCTGAGGCTAGCCAAATACAGAAAACTTCTCGTCATCAGATGACTCATCATCGGAGTCGTCGAAAACATCAAATCGGGTTGAAAATTCATCGTCTTCTTCTTCGTCAGATGCTACTTCGACAGCTTCATCTTCGTTTTCTTTGTCAACGATCTTACCTTAATCAAAACAAGTGCCTTCAAATCCCCCACCGTACACTTCGTATGTAGATTCTTCTTTCGAGTCTCTGTTTGGCCGAATCATACTTTCTCTAGCTCCACTAGTTTCTGTAGACTCGTTCGCCGAAAACTCTACACATAGACGTAGTTGATCGGTTTTCCATAGCCCCAAAAAACATTGCAACTGTCGATCATTGGAGACAAAAACTGGTGGAGTATCATGCGCCATATGTTTCATTGCCATGTTCGAGAACATGTAGCTCAGCTTTAGCTCATGGCTAAAAGCATCCAATCCGTAGTCTTCAAGAACAAGCTCCATAAGCTTGTCATGTGTTGTGCCTCCATCTATCTGCACAACTATACACCCTTTATCGTCGGTGTTAAATACATATCTTTGTGTCTTTATCCAATTACAGACACAACTAGTACTGGAACTGGATCCATGAAGGATAATGAAGAACAAGGTGAAGAAGAAGTAGAAGAACAAGGTGAAGAAGAAAGTGAAGAAGAAGTAGAAGAACAAGTAGAATAAGAAGGTAAATAGTTCACTTATTAACCAGTTGAAGGACAAGAGTCAAACGACGTTTCGTATTTCCGGAGAAAAAAGATGATGACATGGATGCTGCGTCCAACGTGGCAAGTCAGCCATCAAACAATTAATAACTCAGCCTAAATAAAATTCAGCCACAACATGAAAAAACATTACAGTAATTAAAAAGCAAAAAAAATTGCTGCCAAATCCAGCCGCTTCATTAACTGAAAATATGTAACTCAGCCGTATTGTTTGGTAAGTCAGCCGTAACTGAATAACATTATAGTAATTAATATTTTGCTAATAAGTCAGCCGTCAAATGGCTGAGGTGCACGATAAGTTAGCCTATCACGGCTGAGTTATAGTTTTTTTACCATAACTCAGCCGTAACAACATCTCATAAGTCAGCCGTCCACTCTTACTCAAATGTTTTTCCGATAACTCAGCTGCAACATACCTATAACTCAGCCGCAACATACTCTGTAACGCGTTACGGCTGAGTTATGGTTACACGTCAGCGATTTCTGACGTGGCGTCTGACGTAGCAATGACATTTTTGTAATTACGTTTTTTTTGGTAACATAAAACAAGGGCACACTAGATATTTTGAAAATACCTGAAATATTCAATAATAAATTTTTTTTTTTGTAAATTATGGTAATATTACCTAAAATGAATAACATTTGAGTAATTCACCCTATCTTATATCATCATATTATCATGTTAATTTTTAAAATAAATTTTATAATTTTGCTTTGACATGTCTATTTATCTTGTTTTCTTCTTCAAATTTTAAAATGATCATTCTTATGTTACTAACTCATTCACCTATGAACGTTCTTATTTCAAAACCTAATTCATAAAATATAAAATATTCGCAACTGACATCAAATATTTTAAGGAAAAAACATAAAACATGGAAACAAACTCATACATTATCAATGACATTTATCATATCCATAATTTCTGTGCTCTACTCGTGAATTTATGAACAACCAAACCAATGCTCTCCTTTACTTCTCTTGGAAGATATTGAGACTATTCTGTACAATATATACTTAATTTTAGTTTTTTTTTTTTTTTTTTTTTTTTTGTCGTCTATAAATCCCAAAAAAACAAATCGTCTGATCAAAACAACAAGGAAACACAGGGGGAAAATAAAAGCATAACTCAATACTTGATAGCGAGGCTGCAAGAGCCCGCCAAGTATTAAGTCTGCAAACAGAAAGAAGGGAGCAACACATCAACCAAAGTTACTGCTCATCATTCAGAAGGATGTCCTGGAGCCACGATGGTCCACCTAAGGCCATATACGATTGCAATCGCCCATCCCTTGTCACGCTCCTCTCTATAGAACGGGCCACCTTATTTGCTGTTGCTGAGATTTGTCTACACTCCCAAAAACTCATACTGTCTAGGCAACCATATATTTCTCACAGAAGAAAACAGTGTCGTGGCCAATCTTGTGGTTGATTAATGGCATGTACCACCATCGCGCAATCAACCTCAATAATCACCTGCTCCACATGCATAATCTGGAGGGCTTCGATCATCCACTTGAAAACCTGCAGACCCGCGTGTACTAGCGTCGTAGCCTGATTAAGTGCATCACGAGCATGATACCTCACCCGACCGTATTCATCTCTAAGAATCCAGCTTCCTCCTACCCGCGAGAAACCTTGACTCCACGAGACACCCACATTACATTTCAGGACTCCGGGGGGAGGTTTAGTCCAATGTGTTTCCAGCCCTGAAGTCTTTTTATTCCACACATCCTCTACCCTTGCCCCAGCTATTTGTGCTTCCCGCCATAGGTTTGCTTCTTGGTAAACTCTCATGACCAGTTCTCGAACATTACCTTGATTTCCTTGAAATGTCAGATTGTTCCTATATTTCCAGATTTCCCATAGCAACCAAGGAATAGCAAGCCTCGTTTCTTCAGGAACCACATCATTGCTCATCACCCCTGCTAAAAAGTCCCAGTTCTGTTCCACGTCCGTTTCAGAAAAGCCTGCTTGAGGGACTGGAATGTTAGCTACTGCAAATGCGTGCCTAGCAACTTGACAACCAAAAATTGTGTGAGCAATAGTTTCCGGAGAAGCGCCACAAACCATACACCGCAAATCAACATTAAGCCCGCGCGAGGCTAATCTCCCTGCTACTGCGAGAGCTCCAGAAAGCATTCTCCATAGAAAGGTTTTTATTTTCGGTCACGTGCTCAGCTTCCATACACTCTCCTTACGCAAGTTTGACTGCTTAAGCACGTCAGAAGGGGTCTCATAACGTGATATGAGAGACTGTGCCAGCCAATATCCACTTTTCGCTGAGTATGCATCCGACTTTGTATAAGACCAGATGGAGCGATCAGCTTGGGATGCAGAACATTTCATCTCCAATATCATCTTAGCGTCCAAAGGAGGGAAGAGATCTTTCACCATGTCTACACGCCAGAGACCAGTTTGCTGATCCTTCAGCTGGGCTACTTTCAGACCCACATCAAAAAATATTTGTGCACGATACGGAGCTCTAGGGTGCTGGTCCTGTATCCATTTGTCCAGCCACACCAATGTGTCTTTCCCATCTCCTATAACCTTAACGAGCCCTTGCTTTAGCAGTTCCCATCCATGTAAGATGCTCCTCCAAGCATAAGAAGGTCTTGAGCCAGAGCCACATTCAAGTATGGTAGTGTATCAAAAATATCTACTTTTAAAGAACCTCGCAATAAGAGAGTTTGGGTTATTGAGCATGCGCCATGATTGCTTCGCCAACAAGGCCTGGTTAAAATCTGCGATATCTTTAAAACCCAATCCCCCTTCAGATTTCGATTTGCATATCTTTTTCCGCGCCACCCAAGCGATCTTTCTTTGTCCCTCACAATTACCCCACCAAAACTCAGTCATGGCGCTTGTAAGTTTTCTGCAGAGGTTCTAGCTCAGCTGAAAGCAGGACATAGCGTACACTGGCAGTGCCATGGCCACTGATTTGAAAAAAACCTCCTTCCCTCCCATAGAGAGGGATTTAGCATACCAACCATGTAGGCGTTTCTTTAACTTGTTACCAATGAAAGTAAGCAGAGCTTGTTTGGAGCCACTGAAGCACTCCGGCAGTCCCAAGTAAGAACCTATTCCACCCTCTGTCGTGATTCCTAACTTTTCCTTGACCATGGTCTTCCTCTGCTCAGTGGCCTTGGACCCGAAAGTAATAGCAGATTTTGAGAAATTTATTTGCTGCCCTGACGCTCGTCCATAGATATTTAGACAGTGCAGGAGTTCGTCACATTCATTCTGATCTGCTTTGCTGATGAACAAGCTGTCGTCCGCAAACAAAAGATGTTGTATAGTTGGACATGAGTCGTTAAAGCTAAACCCTTGTAAGCCGGCCTTGCATCTGTTTTTGTTCCAGCACATGTATCAACGCTTCTGCACATAGGATGAAGAGGAAAGGTGATAAGGGGTCACCTTGTCTGATCCCGCGGTTTGGAGCAATGAAACCGTGAGCACTTCCATTAATGAGAACTGAATAAGACACCGAACGTACACATGAAATCACCCATTGTATCCATTTAGCATCAAAACCCATTCTTATAAACAAAGCTTCCAAGAAGTCCCATTCAACTCGATCATATGCTTTAGACATGTCTGTCTTGATCGCTATAAACTCTTCATTAAACTTCCCATTTGTTCGTAAGGCATGTACTATCTCGTGGGCTATCAGTATGTTGTCTAAAATCAGTCTCCCTGACACGAAAGCTCCTTGAGTCTCTGACACTAACTTCGATAGACAGCATTTCAGCCTTGAGCAGAGAATGTTAGAAACGATCTTGTATAGGACTGAGCACAAACTGATTGGACGCATGTTCATCATGGTATTGGCATTCGTCGTCTTTGGTATCAAGCAGATCTGAGTATTGTTCCATTCCGCCGGCAGCGTTCCGGAGTTAAAGAAACCTTGAACTTTAGTTATAATATCTTTCCCAATGATTTTCCAATACCGTTTGAAGAAGATGCCAGTCCATCCATCTGCCCCAGGTGCATTATCCCCTTTAACCTTAAACGCAGCTCGTTTAATTTCAGAAGCAGAGATAGGGGCTGTCAGAGCTCTATTCATCCCCTCTGTTACCGGTGCAGGCATCCCATCCAGTAATTGCTCACATCCCTCCGGATTCGAAGAAGAGAACATGTCCATAAAGTATTCAACCGCCACATTCCCATTGGATCCTTCCTCAAAAACTTCATTCCCATGCTTGTCTATTCATGAAGCTATTCTGTTTTTCATACGCTTGAAATTCGTACAACCATGAAAATAAGCAGTGTTCTTATCACTAACACTTAGCCATTTTTACCTGCTTTTTTGTTTCCAGTATAGTTCCTCTTCTCTAAAAGCAGCTGCTAGATCCCATTTAATTTGTTGCAGTTTCTGAAAACTCGGATACCTTTTTGTGGATTCCTTCTCTAGCTCCCACTTCAGCCGCTGGATTAGACTATAGGAGTTGGTGTTGGCAGTGCGTTTCCACTTAGAAAGTGCCCTCCTGCACTGAATCAATCTATCCGTCACTGAGCAGTACGCTCCAACCCCCTCCATGTTCCAATTCTTTTTAATGATCTCCTCAGTCTCCGGTTTACATGTCCAGCGCTTATCATAGCAGAAACTACCTCTGAAAATGCCTGTCGCCCCCACAAACCTTGTGATAATAGGCCTGTGATCTGATCCCATATACTCCAAATACTCTGTTTTAGCACGCAGAAACAAATCGTACCAAGCACTGTTACCGAAACTCCTATCCAGTCGACACTGCACCTAGACATTCTCTCTTCTCCCTCCCCATGAGAGCGTGTTACCGGAACTCGGGAGCTCCTTGATTCGACAACTCCTTGTCATGTTACGGAAGGGATAAAAAGACCATTCTGGCCTAGCCGGACCTCCTAGCTTTTCATTATTGTTCATGATCTCAATCACCAACTAGGAACCAAGCTTCATCTCTTTGAAGACCAATTCTCGTTATCCTCTCCCATACTTCCTCTCTCTTACTTCTGACCGGATCTCCATAGACAAAGGTGGCAAAGAATGATAAAGGTCCTTTAGATATCCTAGTGTGTATCAATCTGGAGTTTGATTGCAACACTTCCACCGTATACATATCCTTCCAGTACAAAGCCAAACCACCACTCAAACCTATTGGGTCAACTACATGCACCTTATCATAGCCTAGCCAATCCATTACACCAACAACGTGATCTCTGGAGTTTTTAGTCTCCATGAGGAACAAGAAATCCGGGAAATGTTCACGACACATTTCCTTTAGACGTCGAACTGCCGAGGGGCTCCCCATTCCCTGACAGTTCCAACTTGTTACACTCATTGGGAACTGGGTGGTTTCTGGTAAACCACCGAACCAGGTTGTAATTTACTGTCCTTGAAAACACCTGAGGTAACTGCATCATCATTACCCGAGATCCGTTGTCTAGAAGTGGCTGTCGCATGCTTGAGGCACTTAGACGAGACTTCACCTTCCTCCTCTGACTTACGTTTAGGGTTGATACCTCCTGAAGATGATTCACACCCCTCCTTTGGATTCTCCATAGAAGCGGACTGGGAGGTCCGAGGACCAACTGTTTTCTTGCGTTTCCAAGAGGAGGTAGAATTAGAAGTGGAATGTTTTCTGGTCATCTTCCCCCCTCCTATCGAGTTGGATGTTCCCATATGAAAACCTCCAGGGAACACAGGGGGCAGGAGAGACGGCAGACTTAGCTCGTGACCTCCTGTTAACAGTTTCCCATTAGCCACAACAACGCCAGAAACCCGATGGAGAGCATGTTCCTGCAACCCTCTGTTTTGTACTTCCAATGATCTGTTGTCAGTACTTCCAGTAGTTCCAGATGCAAGGTTTTTTGGCAGTGGTTGATATCCATAAATTGCACCCTTATCAATTCCAGGAACACATAGAGGTTCTTTTTCCAACAGCCCACCTTGTTGTATCTCCAAAGTCCTGGTATTAGCACTTGCAGTGGCTCCATGAGTCAAACCCTTTGGAATTCCATGACCACGAAGTGGTGCTGTGTCCTGCATACCTCAGATTGTGGCCTCCGGAAGACTGCTGTCAAGGTTTCCAGTGTTCCCAGTAGCATTGTTGGTTGTTGCAGACTGATATCCAAAGACCAAACCCTTGTCTTTGGTTAAGTTCGGAGTCAACATAGGCGGTGCTTCTAAACGCAACATGGAGTTTTGAGCCCGGGTGTCATGAGAAATGGACTCCAGGGTGGATCTAAGCATTTGTTCCCTCTGACCACACAACATTGGGTCTCCAGACATGAAGTATTTCTTCATTTCCTCCAGAACCTCAGGAACAATGACATTAGAGCGTGGTTAGAATCCTGGTGGAGCGGATTGCTGAATAAGCGGGAAAATAGCATTGACCAGATCCTTAGGGAAGCGATTGTCACGTGTAGACTTCCCCGGGTTATGATCCTGACCGGTGTTCTGCTGAGTCAACACCTTGTTGTTTCCTTCCTGACGTAGGTACGGGCATCGTTGTTTGTCATGAGTTAGGCTCAGACAATGAAAACACCGTTTTTGAACTCTCTCTCGTAATCCACCTCCATTGTAGCAGTAAGGCCTTTGGGAAGCACCAACAACTTATTCTTAGAGGAAGAAGAAGATAGAAACGACGTCGTTTTGACGTAAAGAATCACTCTTTCGTCTATCCAAAATGACGTCGTTTATTACGTGGATTTGACATAAGCAGCCGCTAACGGTTCCTTAACACCGTCACGGCTTGTGTATGTTTTTACACAATTTCTCGAGTTGATGCAGCGAATTTGAATTTTATCTAAGTTAATGTATGGATTTGCTCAGTGTCATAGTTGGGGTATGAATTCAACATACCCCCTTAGCTGGGGTATGAATATACCGATTTTCATGCTATATATATCTAACTTATTTGTTATAGTGCTGAATTTATAATTTAAGGTGTATCTTCATTCATTTTTTAAAATTCAGAATTTAAGTTGTGTTGCTACATAGTTTTATTGTTTTTACTAATATTTAGATATATTGAACTATAATAAATAACAGAATTATTTTTTAATGAATCGAACATATATATATATATATATATGCGTATTTATTTATTTAGAATTTTGTACCCCATATTAATGATTTTTGTTTTACTTGTTTACGAGCACCAAAAAATAAGAATAAAATTTAAAAGGAATTATCACTATTAGTTTTGATAAAATACATATTAGCCCTATTAATTTACTATCCCATATTAATAATAGCATAGCTTTATTTGTGACATAAATTGAACATCAAGTAATGTTCATAAAATTTTCAGAAGACAAAATCGTACTATTTTAGTTAGTCTGTTAATTGTGGTAGACTGGTAGTAATGCTAAATAAAGAAAATCCCTTATACTGCTTATTTTTATTTTCATTTATGTGTACGTCCTTCTTATTGTACCAAAGAAAATGTTAGGAAGTAACAAAAAAGAGAGTCATATTTGGCATTAATGTGCTTTATATTTGCGTTATTGATTTGATTTTTTTTTTACTTACATCGTAAAAAACAGGGAAAAAACCCAATTTTGTCATCTTGACCTGGAAAAGAAAATATAATTCTCCATCATCAACCTTGATTCTTCTCATTATCATCCTTTTTTTTTTTTGAAAAACAGCAAGGCATGCTATATAACATCATCTTCCTCTTTTCATTATCTGAGACTTATGCGATTAAACCAGAAATTAAGGCATGCTATATAAAAATAAATGTACTCTAGACACTACAAGAAAACATGCCATTTCCGACTGCGGTAATAGTCGTTAAGTAGTCGTTAATATGCTGTTTACGACTCAGTTACGACTAAAACATGTAGTCGTAAATCCTTAGTCGGTAAAAGAATTAGTCGTAAAAATAGTCGTTATTTAACGACTATTGTACAAAAAAATACTGTAGTCGTAAAAATAGTCGTAACAGAGTCGTAAACAGTTACAACTACGATACGACAGGGTTACGATTAACCAGCAGTTATATAGGCAGTTGTAAAGGAGTCGTTGTGTAGTCGTAACATTTGAAGACTCGGTTACGACGGATTTACGACTAACGATGATGTACAGTATTTTGGCTTGTAGTCGTAAAGTAGTCGTAACATACTTGCTACTAATTTACGACTATTTGGCTACTATTCTATTATGTCCCAAATTACATCTGTTTAGCGACTAATGTGTTGTGGAAAACAAATTTGTAAATGTTTTAAATTGAAATTGGTACCTGTTTCTCAAAATATTATGAAACCAATATTGTAAATACAACAAAAAAAAAGATGGAGACAATAAAGTCATATTAACCGATGATTCATAATACAAACAAAAAGAGACAAATGCATACCAAGTTTCTCACAAGACAAATATATTGGTATACATGTGTCTCAACAAAAGAGACAAGTTCAACAAAAGAGACGAGTTCAACAAAAGAGACAATTTCATGAGTTAGGTCTATGAAATTGGAGAGTGAGAAGTTAACCTAAGAAGCATCCATGTTTGAAGTTGGAGAAGGATCCGCTGTTGCAGGAAGTGTGGTTGAGAGTGGCTATGTGGTTGCTTCAGCTGATTGAGTCTTCAAAAAGTCCATAAAGGTCGGGTCAGTTTTGCGCAGGTACTTCTCCACTAAGGACAAGTGCTCTAGCTTGTCCTTCTGCTCAGCCACAGCTTGGAAATGTAGTGCTTCACGGGCAGCAACCTCAGCATCACAACGAGAATTATCAGCAGCCTGCTCTTCGATTTTACGTTGAGTTTCCTTCATTTGCTCTTGCAATGACTGAAACATTGCAGTCTCTTGTCGTTGGTTTTCCTGCCATTGAGAAGAGGTTGACGAGTATGCTTAAGACTTCCAACTCCATGCAGATTTCCTCGTGAATCTTTCTGAGTAGACTACGAAAACAAAGAGAAAAACACTACATAAAGAGGCTGTAGAAATCAAAAGATAATTCAATGTGGGTTGTGAAAAGTGAAACTTTACCTGAATAAAGATGCTTGTGTAATCATCTGCTGTGAGTTTTGGAGGCTGTGAAGTATGTTCCGCAAGGTCGGACAACTTCTGCTGCAAGTTCTTCTCATAATTGAGAGAGATTTGTTCTGCCTTCCGGTCAACATAAGTACCATCTTGCTTGGTATGTGATGAGGACATCGAACCACCAAGCCATATTATCCAAGCTCCATATGTGCCAAGCGGACCAATGACTAGGACCAGGAGAAAAAGCATAGAAAAGAAGTTCAACATCTTTCTGGAGCAGCTGGAACATGAAGGACTGATCCCCCTTGATCAGTTTGAAGCCATTCGCCTAACCCCATCGGATAGCTCCCAACTAAAGGCCGTCTTCAACGAAATACCTCCGACGATTCAGGACGAGCCAGGAGATGAGCCATATATCAAATTAAAGCTTTCTGAGTCTAGTTTCCGGAGAACCAACGAGCGTCGAGAGAACTTCTATACATCTCCAGATATGGACCGAACAGTAAACACATGTCCAGTGAACTCTCTAATAAGCAATAAGGTTAAATGGGCTTTATTCAACCCCAAACTTGAAGCCCACTTAAGCACGTGTTATTTGGCACTAGAAGACATCTAGAAGGCTCTCTCACTCTTCCCGAATATCCTGAGATCGAAGAAGAATCATGTCATGAAGTCAAGATATCAAATTTGCCTTAATCGGCACCCTTGATAGTCTCCTTTCTACCCAGCGTCTCTTTCCTTTATTTTCCTGATTTTGTTCTGGTTTTACTTGTTTTTCTTTACAGGATGTATGTGTTTTTCCTTAGAATAAGTTATGAACCTGGCTATATAATGCCTTGAGTTGTAGTTCTTTTTTTCCACCTTTTGATTAATAAAATTGCTTGTTTCTGTTTCACAAAAGAAATCATTGCTCTCTAATTCGTGAGTGTGTCCGAATTCTTGAGTGTTCTAAGAAGTATCAGTAGACTTTCACGTCTATTGTGGTTCTTATCAATCCATCATTCATCTCCACCTTATCTGGGTTAGTTAGAGAGGTCCTTAGACCAGCTAACAATTCATCCTTGTTTTGGTTCAAGATCATTTTGTAGCCAAAGCTCATATCATTTTGGTATCAAAGCTTTAAAAGCTCCTAATTTATTAGGTGATTTCGTTTCTTCCGTTTAATTTTTTTTTTCCCAGTTTCATTATTAAAAAAAAAAAAAAAACCATTTCATCTGTTTTATTACCTCAGTTTTATAAAACTCATAGAAACTAAAAAAAAAAAAAAAAAAATTTGTGTTCGTTCGTGTAAAACACTAGGGAACCCAGAATAATTGCTGTTGCTTTTTCTTTTCACAAATTCTTAAAAAAAAAAAAAAAAAAAAAAAATCAGAAAACAAATATTAAAAAAATCTGTCTGCCGCACTCGTTCGAAATCTGTTTTGTGTTACTCTCTTGCCTTTATTTGCTCTGGTCCTTCACTTGTTAGAACTTCATAGAATTTTTTTTAACATAAACGATTTATGGTACGAAGACATATTTCTTTGTGTTCTCTCTTACCAAAGAATTTGATACTTTGCATCTTAATTCTTTCAGGTGGGATGGGTGACAACACCGGTGATCCTAACGCTGCTATGATGCAGTTACTGCAAGCCATGCAACAACAACTCACTACCATGGAACAACGTCTAAACCAAATCGAACAACCTCGTGCAAACCATAACCAAAGACGAGAGAATGGTGTCGTTCATGAAGATGGTCAAGAGACTGACTTCAGTGATGATGGAGGACAACAAAACAACCGTCGACGACGTCAAGCTCAAAGACATAACCAAGAAATGGCAGAGGAAGAAGACCGTACGAGGTCTAATTCTATGGATATGAAGCTCAAGGCTCCTACGTTTGCTGGAAGGGTAGATCCTGAAGCTTATCTTGAGTGGGAGCAGAGAATGGAGCACATCTTTGCCTACTACAAGTACACCGACCAGAAGAAGCTAGCCTTAGCCGTAGGTCAACTTGCCAATAACGCTTTGTCTTGGTGGGATCGTGAAGTTAATGATAGGAGGAGAAGTGATACCCCTCAAGTCACCACATGGAGGGAAATGAAGCAGCTGATGAAGAAGAGATATGTTCCCATCTACTATCACCGAGACCTTCAAAAGAAGTTCCGGAAGTTGATTCAAGGAACAAGGACTGTGGAAGAGTATTTCGAAGAATTTGAGCACTTAAGGAATAGGCTGGAGCTTGACGATGATGCCGAGACCACCATGGCTCAGTTTCTTGATGGATTACAAGAAAAGATCTCCCACAAAGTTGAAATGCATCCTTATCACGACCTGAAGGACATTCTACACCACGCTATACAAGCCGAACAACACATCAAGAAGAAGATGACAACCATGGGGAGAACTAAAACTACTCAAAATTGGGATCAAGGTCGTGCCAAGACTCCTTTTGCATCCACCTCTCAAGTCAGACCCTTGGATAAAGAAAAAGCTGTGGCTATTGACAATCAGTTCAAGTCTAAGCCAACCGAATCCACCCAAAGTAAGTTCCCTAGCCCTAACAATTCAAGAACTCGTGATATAACATGTTTTAAGTGCAAGGGAAGAGGACATATGGCTAAAGATTGCCCCAACCCAAGAGTTATGATTCTCACGGATGCGGGAGAATGCGAGTCACAAGATGAAGCAGATCTCACCATGGATGATGTTGTAGTTGAAGAGGTCGATTGTGAACCTGAATATGGAGAATCCCTGGTCATAAGGCGTGTCTAACCTCACTGTTCATCCAGATGAGCTAGCTCAAAGGGAAAATATTTTCCATACCCGCTGTACCATCCAAGAAAAGGTATGTAATCTTATTATCGATGGTGGATCATGTACTAATGTTGCTAGCGAGTATATGGTTTCAAAACTCAGCCTTGGACGGACTAAACATCCTCATCCATATAAACTAAGATGGCTTAATGACAAGGCTGAACTGCGAATCACGGATCAAGTACAAGTACCATTCAAAGTGGGAAAGTATATGGATCAAGTCTTGTGTGACGTGGTTCCTATGCAAGCTTGTCACCTTCTACTTGGTATACCGTAGCAATTTGATAAGGATACCATGCACCATGGGCGTAGTAACATGTATTCTTTTGTCCATGATAAGAAGAAATACAATCTAACTCCTCTTACACCAAACCAAGTGCATGAAATTCAAGTTAAGATGCTTAAAGAGAAGGGTTCTCCTTCTAAGAGTAATTTTCTGATAAAGTCTAGCTACATAACTAAGACACTCACTTGTAATGAACCGGTATTACTAATGATGTTTAAGGAAGTTTTGAGCGCAAGTGTTAGTGCTTTGGAACAAGATCTCCCTAAAGAGGTGAAGGATCTTTTGAACCGGTTTGCTGAGACATTTCCAGATGAAATTCCAGCTGGTCTACCTCCTATAAGAGGAATTGAACATCAAATAGATCTGGTTCCGGGTGCCCCATTGCCCAATAGAGCCGCTTATCGAGTTAACCCGGAGGAAGCTAAGGAATTGGAGAAACAAGTGAATGATCTTTTAGACAAAGGCTATGTGAGGGAAAGCCTAAGTCCATGTGCTGTACCGGTCCTTTTGGTGCCAAAGAAAGATGGAACTTGGAGGATGTGTGTGGATTGTCGAGCTATCAACAACATTACCATCAAATACTGACACCCAATCCCAAGGTTAGATGATATGCTTGATGAATTATCTGGATCTAATGTGTTTTCAAAGATTGATCTTAGGAGTGGGTATCATCAAGTAAGAATGAAGGAAGGTGATGAGTGGAAAACGGCTTTTATGACCAAGCAAGGTCTCTATGAGTGGCTAGTCATTGCCATTTGGGCTTACAAATGCACCAAACACCTTCATGAGGCTTATGAACCAAGTTCTAAGGCCTTATATCAGTAAGTTTGTAGTGGTATACTTTGATGATATACTTATTTATAGTCCTACATTCGATGATCACCTAATTCATTTAGAACAAGTTATTAAAACGCTTCAAAAGGAAGGTCTTTATGCCAACCTTAAGAAGTGCACCTTTTATTCTAATGAACTTGTCTTCTTAGGTTTTATAGTGAGTTCACAGGGACTGAGAGTGGACGAAGAGAAAGTCAAAGCTATACAAGAATGGCCGACACCAACCAACAGTAGTCAAGTAAGAAGTTTCCATGGCTTGGCTAGTTTCTATAGGAGATTTGTGAGGGATTTCAGCTCTCTTGCTGCACCCCTAACTGCTGTGATCAAAAAGGACGTGGAGTTTAAGTGGGGAGAAGTCCAGGAGCAAGCATTCAAAGCACTCAAAGATCGGTTATCGAATGCACCCGTTTTAGCTTTACAAGACTTCACTAAAACTTTTGAGATTGAGTGTGATGCATCAGGTTTAGGTATTGGAGCTGTGCTTACTCAAGGCGGCAAGCCAATAGCCTATTTCAGCGAAAAACTCAATGGAGCAACACTCAACTATCCCACGTATGACAAAGAGTTGTATGCCTTGGTCCGCACCATGGAGACTTGGCAACACTATCTACTCGCTAAGGAGTGCGTGATTCACACGGATCATGAGACCTTAAAGCATCTACGAGGGCAAACAAACCTAAAGAGAAGGCATGCAAATTGGCTTGAGTTCATAGAGACGTTTCCTTATGTCATTAAATACAAGAAGGGAAAAGACAATATCGTAGCCGATGCGCTTTCAAGACGACATGCTCTCATCTCTACAATGGATGCAAAGGTTCTTGGTTTTGAATTGATGATACCTTTATATGAGTCTGATCCTAACTTTGCAGAGAGCTATAAGAATCCAGGCAAGGGAGGTCACGCATCATTCTACATTCACAATGGCTATCTCTTCAAAGATAAACGACTATGTATCCCGCAATGCTCTTTAAGGGATCTTATAGTCCTAGAAGCTCATGCAGGAGGCTTGATGGGACACTTTGGAGTGGAGAAGACTTTGGCCATGCTTAAAGAACATTTCTTCTGGCCTCACCTTAAGAAATCTGTGGAGACTTTCATTGCAAGGTGTATCACTTGCAAGAAAGCAAAGTCTAAAGTCCAACCCCACGGTTTGTATCTTCCCTTACCAATTCCTACTTCTCCTTGGGTTGATATTTCCATGAATTTTGTGCTAGGTTTACCCAAAATCAGACACAAGGATTCAATATTTGTGGTGGTGGACCGTTTTTCCAAAATGGCTCACTTTATACCGTGTGCTAAGACCAACGATGCAACCCAAACAACAGACCTCTTCTTTAAAGAAGTTGTAAAATTGCATGGAGTGCCACAGACTATTGTTTCTGACAGGGACACCAAGTTTCTCGGCCACTTTTGAAGGACTTTATGGAAAAAATTAGGCACCAAGATACTATTCTCAACCACTCGTCACCCAAAAACTGATGGCCAAACCGAAGTAGTCAACCGCATGCTTAGAAAACTTCTGAGAGCAACAATAGGGAAAAATCTTAAAACTTGGCTTGAGGCCTTACCTTTTGTTGAATTTGCTTATAATAGAGCTATCCATAGTGCACCACTAATGTCTCCTTTTCAGGTTGTCTATGGGTTCAATCCCAATACACCTTTGGATTTAACACCACTTCCACAAAAAGACTTCTTAGACTTAGATGGCGAGAAAAAGGTCGAGGAAATCAAGAAGCTCCATTTAAAAGTTAAGGAGAGACTTGAGAAAACCAATGAGCAACGAGTTAGGGCAGCCAACAAGGGAAGGACAAAGGTTACTTTTGAAGTAGGAGAATGGGTGTGGCTACACATGAGACCAGAGAGATTTCCCAATCAAAGGAGCTCTAAACTTTCACCCCGAGGAGATGGACCATTCAAAATTTTGGAGAAGATTAATGACAACTCCTACAAGCTGGATCTTCCAAGTGAGTTCAAAGTGTCAAATACGTTCAATGTCTCTGATTTGGCTCATTTTGATGCAGGAGAAAACGTTTCGAGGTCGAAACCTCATGAAGAGGGAGGGAGTGATGAGGACATCGAACCACCAAGCCATATTATCCAAGCTCCATATGTGCGAAGCGGACCAATGACTAGGACCAGGAGCAAAATCATAGAAAAGAAGTTCAACATCTTTCTGGAGCAGCTGGAACATGAAGGACTGATCCCCCTTGATCAGTTTGAAGCCATTCGCCTAACCCCATCGGAGAGCTACCAACTAAAGGCCGTCTTCAACGAAATACCTCCGACGATTCAGGAGGAGCCAGGAGATGTGCCATATATCAAATTAAATCTTTCTGAGTCTAGTTTTCGGAGAACCAACGAGCGTCGAGAGAACTTCTATAAATCTCCAGATATGGACCGAACAGTAAACACATGTCCAGTGGACTCTCTAATAAGCAATAAGGTTAAATGGGCTTTATTCACCCCTAAACTTGAAACCCACTTAAGCACCTGTTATTAGGCACTAGAAGACATCTAGAAGGCTCTTTCACTCGTCCCGAATATCCTGAGATCGAAGAAGAATCATGTCATGAAGTCAAGATATCAAATTTGCCTTAATCGGCACCCTTGATATTCTCCTTTCTACCCAACGTCTCTTTCCTTTATTTTTCTGATTTTTGTTCTGGTTTTACTTGTTTTTCTTTACAGGATGTATGTATTTTTCCTTAGAATAAGTTATGAACCTGGCTATATAATGCCTTGAGTTGTAGTTCTTTTTTTCCACCTTTTGATTAATAAAATTGCTTGTTTCTGTTTCACAAAAGAAACCATTGCTCTCTAACTCGTGAGTGTGTCCGAATTCTTGAGTGTTCTAAGAAGTATCAGTAGACTTTCACATCTATTGTGGTTCTTATCAATCCATCATTCATCTCCACCTTATCTGGGTTAGTTAGAGAGGTCCTTAGACCAGCTAACAACTCATTCTTGTTTTGGTTCAAGATCATTTTGTAGCCAAAGTTCATATCAGTATGTGTCTTAATAAAAACCTCAACAAGACTCACCAGTCTTCCCAATTCCGTTTCCTGCAATGTTACAAAAGAAGCAAGGGTTATGACATCATTTAAAGCTCCAAATGTAAAGAAAAACAAAATTTATGGGTATGTAAAAGTTATTAACCATTCCGGTATGGATTTGTTGATAAGACTTTGGCCCTGATAAGTGGACGTGAGGACCATGACCACCACGATCAGACAAACGAGCTTTAGAGTATGTGAGACTCCTTTGTTGTGCTTCTTCAGTCTCCCAATTCTCAACCATTGTTCGCCAAATAGTATCTCCGATCCATGTTGGTCGCTCTCCACTCGTCTTGACATTGCTAATCATGTCTTTCATCCGACGTTGGCAGATGAGCTCGAAAAACTCTTGAACTGTCCCAGTAATCAAAGGATCCCATGTGTGTGTTTTCTACATAGCAAAGAGAATATAATGATGTTAGTGGAAACTCAACACGTAAACCTATATGTGAAAAGGTTAAGAGAGAAAAAAACTGTACAACAAACTCGATGAACCATCTCTATTGTCTGTCCCAAGGCACACATGTCCAGCTGTAGTATGGACATGTAAAAATTTTAGTAATCTTCCTTACCAGTCGCGAGTAAACCTGCAAAAACATTTAATAGATGTCAAAGATTGAGTATGATCCAACAGTACTTATACATATATATAAGACCAACACAAAACATAACCTATTAAGAACAATCAAAACAGACATCAATGTTCTAAATGGAAGTAGTCGGTGTTTGGTCTTATATGACATCAATCAAAACAGACATCAATATTCAAAACAGACATCAAAACAGACTCCATCATAGAGCATCACAGACCATCACACAACATCAAAAAAATATTTTACTTAACAATCAAGTAGAAGACAATATTAATACCAGGTCGTGTTTGGCATCAATGTGGGGGAGAGGACGGTGGTAAACTTCTCACGGTTTGGCACTCTAAGCAGGGCTTTTAGAGTGATAATCGTGTCCTCCTGGAGCTCCGGATTTGAAGCCTCAGAATATTCATGATAGTTGTCACCGTGAGATGATGGACGGCTCTGAGCTTGAGAGTTATTAGCTGGAGACGGTGGAGCGTCCTGTAGTGGAGGATCAGCACCACACTGTCGCGGATTGTTGTGGACCTCATCTGATGAAAGAAGCTGTTGAGTCTGATGTTGTTGGTTCACCAAGGTCCGGAAAAGCGTCTGTGGCGGTGGATAGTTGCGGATCTGTGGTGCTGCTGATGGTGAGTGTCTAGGGAAAACGCGGTCTTGCTCTTGGGGTGATTGAGGATGGGGTAAATCTGCTGCTGGCGTAAAGTTGTATTGAATCTGTAGAGGGTTTGGTCCTCTCGCTTCCTTGACGGGGGTCGACCCTTCGGTTCTTTGGAATACATTAGAAACCATCTTCCTCTTTCTTCCTTGCTTAACTGGAGCTTTCGTTGGAGCCTTAGTTTGAGCCTTAGTTGCAGACTTCGTTGCAGATTGTGTTGAGCCATCGTGAAGAAGAGAATCGGGAAAGAAGAGATTGGAGATAGAGTAGAGTATCGTGGATAGAGTAGAGAAATGGAAGAGGATTCAGAGTGAAGGATTCCAGAAAGAAATCGAAGAGGAGAGTATCAGAGATTCGAAGAGGAGAGAAATTAAAGTGGAGAGAGTATCGAGTTTATCTAGCTATTAGGGTAATGAGATAGAAAATTAGGGATTTGGTAAAAGGGGGAAAAAAATTAGGGATTTCGGTTTCCCGGGTATACCAAATTTTTTGGTTTTGGGGGTAAATCGAAAATTTATGGAATTAAGATTGGTTTCCCGGGTTAATTTGGGTTAATTTAGTTTCCCTTTAGAGATTAATTGGTTTCCCGGGTCAAATTAATTCATATTTTCTACATTTAGTCGCTAATTAATCGCTAATTAGTCGCTAATTAGTCACAATATTAATTAAACTAAAAGTTTAATTTTTAGTCACTAAATAACAGCTAAACAGTCACAATATATACTTATATATATAGATGTATCTATCACCAATTTGATATAAACATATTTACTCAGTTTGATAGAAGCATAATTTACAATTTAATATAAACACATAATTATCTATTTTAATACAAACATAATTATTAAAAATATTTGATACAAGCATAATTATCCAAATTGATACAAATTTTACACAAGCATAATTAGTTAGGAGGATCTTCGTCTTCATCTAGTTCATCGTCTGAAGATAAATTACATTGAAATTCATCTTCTGGTTCTGCATCTCCGACATCATAATCAAGATTTATTGGTTCATTTTTTTCTTCTAAATTATCGAAAACCATATCTTCAATAGTAGTCACCAATACAACATCATCATTTTCTGTTTGCAAAAGAGTCGGTTTTTTGTTCTCATATTCTCCTGCAATGTTTTCCATCAGATTAACTTTTAAAACATTGAGCCATTCCTTCCTTGGTTTCTTTGTGTATGGGTAGAGAATATAGCAAACTTGATGCGCCTGGGAGGCTGTTTAGGAATATCAACACAAATATGAGTTAAACATATATATATTATCGCCATTAAAAAATAATATCTATATATATATATATATATATACGTACCTAGAATAAATGGTTCGTATTTATTATATTTTCTCGATGAAAGAACGTCTACGACGCCACCATTGCTCATCCGAGTGCCTCTACCCATAACAGGATCATACCACTTACACTTAAAAAATGTGATTCTCAAATTGACCATCCCCTCATACTCGAGTTCTATGATATCAGTTAAGGTCTCGTAGAAATCCGCTGCATCGGATGCATCGATGTAATTTTCACCTTTAACACAAACTCCATAGTTACAAGTCTTTCGTCCAACACCATGATCACGTGTATGAAACAAGTAGCCTCTTGTAAAATACATTGGCCATGTTTTGACCTTGTTCAAAGGTCCATGCACTATCTCCAATCTAGGTAGGAAATGGATTTGTGGCGTTCCAGTAAGAAACCTGCATATATGTCACAATAATATATATATATATATATATTAGAATTATTTATAATATAGAATAAAAATATTTTTAATAAGGATTATATAAAGACATACATATTCTTTAACCCATAAATGATATTCGTTAGCTCTTTTGATGGAGAGTTCTTTTTCCGAAAGTCCTGGATATTTTGCACCAATAAAATCCTCGAACATACTATATATATAATACCAACACAAATATATGAGATTTCTTTTGTGTGGATTATATATATAATAAAGTTTATTTTACTTAATCGCTTAATTATATACCTCTCAATTGGCTGAAAATAGTCAAAATTCCGTAAAACATATGCATGTGCGCATTGATAGTCTCTTTCCGACAGCCATATTTCATTCATTTCTCCACTTGGACGGCCGATGTGAGTAAATATAGGAGGTACTCCAGGGACATGATATTCATGGGCCTCACCTTGATCAAATCGTGTTAACCTGACCGAATGAGAATAGTAATTGACTTTCATAGGGGAGATGTATAGGCAGATGCTCCATCACGTCAAAAAATGATGGTGGAAAGATATTTTCTAAATTGCATAGGATCAGAATTATGTTCTGTTTTAGAATTTGTATGCGACTTTTATGCAAAGTTCTCGCACATAAGTTTCGGAAAAATGCTCCAAGCCCTACAATATACAATGCAAAATATTGGAGTTAATTACTTTAAAATTACTATTAAATGACTTCATAAATATAGGCATATATGAAATTAATTAATACCTGATAATGCAAGGTGGACGTTCCGGTCTAGGAGTTCTGCAAAGATAAATGGAAGTAGTCGTTCCATAATAACATGGCAATCATGACTTTTCAAGCCTGAATACTTTCCATTTTCCATATCAGCGCAACTAGCTAGGTCTGAGAATAGCCATCAGGAAATTTCACCAAATGTTTGACACATTCTAGTAAACTTGTTCTCGCTTCTTCTATCAAAGTGTAGGGTGGGAAAGGAGCTTTACCATCACTATCAACATGTAACTGTGGCCTAGAACATAAATTTGTAATATCCAATCTTGACATGATGTTGTCATTTTATTTACCCTTCACACTCATAAGAGTATACATGATGTTATCCAAAAAGTTCTTCTCTGTATGCATCACATAAATATTGTGTCAAAGATTGAGGTCCCTCCAGTAAGGCAGCTCCCATAATATGCTTAACTTATGCCAGTTGTGTTGCTTCCCATAGCCAGCAGTCTTTTTTTCATGACCATTTCCACCAACGTCCTTGGTTTTTGGTGGTTTTATTTCATCCAAACGTTCATAATAAACTTGCTCACCGGTCAACGATTGAGGTGGATACTCTCTCGAAGCTTCTTTTCGCTTGAGGAAGTCTTTCTTATTCCTCCTTAATGGATGACCGTGAGGAAGAAATCTTCGATGACAATCAAACCAACACGTCTTCCTTCCATTAGGGAGATAAAACGTCTTTATATATTCCATGCAAACTGGACAAGACAATTTACCATGGGTTGTCCATCCTGATAAAATTCCATACGTCGGAAAGTCACTTATCGTCCACATTAGCGCTGCCTTTAGATTAAAATTTTCATTCAAGGACACATCGTATGCATCGACTCCAGTAGACCACAACTCTTTTAACTACTCAATCAAAGGTTGGGAGAAGATATCTAGACTAGCTCGCGGATGATTAGGCCCATAATTCAAAATTGTAAGAAACAAGAACTCTTCGTTCATGCACATACCAGGGGGTAGATTGTATGGAGTCAAGATCACCGGCTACAATGAATGATTACGAGATATGCCAAACGGATTGAACCCATCAGTGCATAATCCAAGATAAACGTTACAGGGTTCTTCTGCAAATCGAGGATTTTGTTCTTGAAAATATTTCCACTCTGCCGCATCTGAAGGATGAAACATTTCTCCCTCCTTTGATTTGTGCTCAGCATGCCATCTCATCGCCGCTGCAGTATTATGGCTCTGGTACATCCTCTTCAATCTATGAGCAATAGGTAGATACCACATACGACTGTATGGTACTTTGATTCTACGTCGGGATCCTTAGGCTTCCATCTTTGAGCACCACAAAACAGACAAGTCTTTTCCTTTTCGTCATCTTTCCAGAAGATCGTACAATTGTTAATACAAACATCAATTGTATAATATAGGAGACCTAAATTGCGCATTAATTTTTCTGTCTCGTAATGTGAATCGGTTGCCTGATTTCCTTCTGGTAAATACTCATTCAACATTTCTCACATCGAATCCACTAACTTTTCACTCATATTATACTCCGCCTTATTTTGCATGACTCGAGCAGCTAACGATAATTGTGAGTGACCTTCATGGCAACCATCGTATAATAGATTTTTTGCGCCTTCTAACAAGTCGTAGAATTTCTTTGAATGATTACGTGTTGGTTCTTCTACATTTTGGGAACTACCCTTATGATAGTTATCATCAAAACCCACATTATAACGAAATGCATCATTCACCATATCCACATATGGATTTTCTACTACATTACCCACATCTACATTATCCACTTCTTGATCACTACCAACATAACTTGTTCCTATATCCATATTGATTTCTTCCCCATGTTTATACCAAATATAATAATCAGGGATAAATCCATTGCTAAAAAGATGATTCCAAATTCTTTTTCCCGACATAAATTTGTCGTTCTTACAACGACTACAAGGACAGTGGAACATACCCCCATTATTCTGTGCTAGGGATTGACTATTTGCAAATGCCATGAATTGCTCCATCCCCGTTGTAAACTCCGCCGAAAAATTGCCCGTCACTTCATCGAACTTCTTATACATCTACTCTCGAGAATTACTATAATTGTAATTGCCAGCCATTATATAAGAATAATCAATATATATATATATATATTATTATATTTTTCAAGATTTTTTCTTTGTCCTTTGCACAAATGTGTTTGTTTTGATCGAGTGAGGAGAGAAGAAGTGGTGAAGCTCGTATATATAGAGGCAATTTTGGCGACTACCAAGCGACTAACAAAAATCAGTCGCATAATACAATTATACCAACCCCCACACCAACCCGCAAACGAAATAAATGTGATTTTTAGTAGTCGCCAAATAACGACTACTAAGCGACAACCTGTACGACCCGCCGAAATTTTCGCATAATAGTCGCTTAATTGGTGACTTGAATGTGTCTACCGAATTAGTCGTAAATGAGAGACTATATAACAACAAAGCTACGACTGCATTTATAATTCTATATATGAGTTGTAAGGTAGTCGTTAAATGGTGACTATTTTGACGACTAATGAGTGTTGTCATGATTTACTGATTACATTATGATCGTTTTTATTTAGTCGTAACATAATCGTAATTTAGTGATTAAATAGTCGCTAAATTTAGCGACTGAATAATAGTCGTAAAATGTAGTCGGGAATGGCCGGTTTTCTTGCAGTGAGAAAACTCACTTTTCAACTCTTAAATAACTATCGATTTATTAGTTGTATTGTTGTTCTCTTTAAGCAATTCCACTCCCCAATGTTAACGATTTGGCCATCTAGAAAGAAAAGAAAAAATTATTTAGTATAGTTGCTAAAAATCTGAAGCAATGAGTCATCTACAAAAACAATTAAGACGTGGACTTATCAAGAACCAATAAACAAAAATAAAGCAGCCATTGGAATATTTAGGGTTGGTTTGTTTCTAAGCTAAATGCTTGTTTGAGATTATGCATTTTCGTTAAAATATCTATCTTAACATTTTTGAAGTATAAATTTGTGCATCTCTTTTTGTCTCACGGGTTGGGTTTTTTTTGCCAAATTTAAACCAGATTACTGAAATCGGATCTTTGAGTTTTTCTTATACAATTTAAACCGATTATTATTATTATTACTGAAATCGGATATTCCCTAAAGTGTAGGACTATACATATACAATTGCAAAATCCCTAAAAGTTTATTATTGGGATTACAGATATCGGATCTTCCCTAAAATATAGAAATAATTACAGTTGCACCTATTACAGTTTTATTTTAAGCAACATATAATTAATATAATTTTAATCGCAAACACAATATGGTAAATTTCTTATACGTATATTAATTCGACTGGATCTGTATATTGCTGATGATGAAATTACATAAATCAAATCATAACTAGAATCAAAATGAGGATATGCATTAAGCTTATTCCCTTAATCAAAACAAACAAAAACTCATGGATATACTCTCAACTTACGAATGAGAAAACCCTACCTACAACCTTGGAAAGTATATATATGTGTCATTCTCTACCCAATACAAACACCACCACATCCAAAAGAAAACTTAATTGCCTAAAAAATCCCACAGCTACTATACTCTGAAATGGCTGCTTCATTCGCTTACTTGAGAGATGTGTGTCCTTACAAAACCTCTTGGAAAATTCAGGTGAAAGTTCTCCATTCATGGCGCCCATCTACTAGCGAGACTCTTGAATGTACTTTCTCCGATGAAAAGGTTATCACCTACAAATTTGAGCCTGACGAATATTGTTTAAATCATTACACATCTGTTTTAATCTTTCTAATATTTACAGGGTGTTAAGATCCATGCTACGCTAAAAAAGGACTTGGTGAACCGCTATGCCAATAAACTGGCTGTTGGTGAGTGGAAGTTCATTGAGCATTTCCAGCTGACTAATACTTATGGTCAGTTCCGACCAACAAACCATCTATATAGATGGCATTTATTAACGGAACAGTGGTAACTCCTAGTGACCTTGTTTATGATTCAAGCTACTTATCCTTGGCTGATTTCCAGAAAATTATGAGCGGTGAACAAAAAAACCACATGTTGATAGGCAAGTAAATTACTAACCACTGTTTAAATCAAAGATACGTATAGTAATGTGTCAATTCTAACGGATATGTATTTTTTAGATGTCATGGGCCAGATTGTGAACATTGGAGAGATTGAATCTCTGGAGGCTAACAGCAAGCCTATTACGAAGCTGGATTTTGAATTGAGGGATCAAAGGTGAAAGATTTTTTAACTATTAAGTTTGGTATCTATTATATAACACTAACTTCCATTAATACTATGAGACAGTGATGAGAGACTGCCATGTACCTTGTGGGGAGAATTTGCAGACCAAGTTTACAGAGCTTGTGCTGAGGCTGATGGCATCATGGTTATTTGTCTACTCCGTTTTGCTAAAATAAAAACTTACAACGGTATAGTTCTCTTCTCCTGCAATACAACATATAGAGTATAACTATCAGAGTCTTGAATAATGTTTAAATTATACACTTTATATATTTAAGGTACAAAAAGTGTGTCCAATGCATACAATGCTTCGCAAGTATATGTTAATCCGCCATTTCCAGAAGTAGATGTCTTTACTGCATTGTGAGTTTCCCACTACATTTCTTATTCCCTGAAACCTTTAAAATATTATATCTTAACTAATTCTACTGCTTTGTGTTTTTTTGATTTACAGTCTCCCTAAAGATGGTCTGACTCTTACTATTCGTTTGAATCCCCCACGGCTCCAACTTGTGAATGCGATTAATGATGATAAGTGTCTCGAACACCCCATAAAAACAATTTCTGACCTTTTAGCTACTTTTGAGGTATGTCTTTACTAATAAAAACCTCTACAAGCCATTATATTCAGGTAAGATAAATATGTTTCATTTTCTCGAGCTTAGGTAGGTAAAGTTAGACTTCACTGCACAATTTACGCAATAGATACGGATTGGGCTTGGTACTATATTAATTGTCGTAACTGCAACAAGAAAGTGACTCCACTACATGTCGGTGAGAATACCATGAGCCAAAGGGAAGCTAAACCAAAATTTTGGTGTGAAACGTGCAAGTGTGTAGTCAGTAGCGTTATTGCAAAGTAAGTAGTGTTATGGTCAGTTCTCCCTTCGATGGTAGATTGTTTACTTGTCGTTAACATGTGACCAGATACATGCTCTACGCTAAAGTACTCGACAGCACTGGAGAAACTAAATGTCTACTGTTTGATAGTGTTGCTCAAGATATCATTGGTGAACCCGCCACGTCTGTTCTTGGTGGCTGTCTTAAAGAGGTACTATCATGACGTAATATAAATGTTACTGTTTTCAGGTTATGGATATATGTCTAATGAAATGTATAACTGCTCTAGATTGAGGACCCAGAAAACCTGCGTGCACAAATTCAGACTTTGGTTGGTAAAACTTTTACCTTCCTCATAGCTGTAACTGCAAAAAAACATTTTTGATGGGAAGGATTTGTATAGAGTTTCAAAAGTGCTGTTAAAGAATGGTCTCTTATCTGAAGATGCTCTTGAAGATTCTTTGGAAATGGTAACCCAGAGTACAATCGTCTCTGGCCATCAGGTATTAGTATCATATAATAGAATTACTTACATCTATCTTAAAATTTACGATGGATTCTTATATGTTATATCCATGAGATTATCAGCAGCTTATGTTGACTTATAGTCAAGAAACAACCGACTTCACAACACCTTGATCAAAGCGGTTATATGCGCCTAATGTTGCAACGTCTGATCAAATTTTGAAAAGCCAAAGAAATACTAATCTCTATAATCCATTGAAAATTAAAAGTCATAGTCCTAAACAATTAGAAGCATATATGTATAATTTATCATTCATAGAGCATACATGGATCAAACATATACTATGAAGTATGAACAGGCTAATTGAATAATAGAAAATTAAATTAAACAAAGTTGAATTTTCAAGAAGAGGTTCATTAATTTTAAACTATAGCATACATGGATCATTTATACGTACTTCAAATATTTAATGGAAATTCCGGAGTCATGTTGAAAAATATTATTTTCTTTTTAATTAGACAATCAATTAGACACACATAACAGGAAAAAAAGAGAAAACAAAACTAACATTGATTTTAGAAATGTTAGGTAGATTCCCACATCAGATTATATAAAAAAAGAATTACACGTTTTGTCCAATAAATAACAGTTTCATGTTAGCATGAAAAATTGGGTTCCAAAGATTTGCTGATCCGGTTTAACCATGGTTTTTGGATTTAAGCCGGGTTTTTTTTCCAGTTTTTGTGACAACCCGTCCCGTGGATTCCACTAGCTCCCTGCTAGCTGCCTCAACGGATTGTTCGTGGAATCTGCTAGCCCCTTGCTAGCTGCCCCAACGGATCGTCCGTGGAACCTGCTAGCCCCCTGCTAGCTGTTCCAACGGACTCCAAGCTGGTCCTGCAGGGCATCGATCCTAACACTTCACTGTGGATATCCAAATTCACCAATAGGTTATTGGTGCGCCAGCCGTTCCTCGAACCCTGGTCCCCACCCTTTAACAACCTTCCCACAGGACAAGCTGTCACCAATTGACCTCCTTATGTCGTATTCTTACAGAGTTGCATTTTATCAAGTGTTCTAAGGAGTCATATGTTTATCAAAAGTAGGAACAAGGAGGTCATCTTTTTATAGAAGTATATGTCAATGACTTATTTGTCACATGCACTGATCTATACGGCATTAATAGGTTCAAAGAGGAGATGGCCTCTATGTTTGAGATGAGTGGTCTCGGAAAGCTCACATACTACTTTGAAATTGAAGTAGATCAGCATGACGAAGGCATAACACTAAACCAGCGACGATATGCACTCAAGATACTGGAAGAAGCAGGACAAAAGGACTGTAATTTGGTTTCTACACCTATGGAAGAAGGTTTGCAACTATCAAAACCCGAGGGAGATAGAGAGATTGATGCTACTATTTTTAAAAAGTTTGTTGGTTATCTTCAGTACTTGCTTCATACAAGACCAAATATATCCTATTGTGTGACTGTTCTAATTAGATACATGCACAGTCCCACAGCTCCACACGGTGATGCTATGAGTCAATGTTTAAAATACTTGAAAGGGACTACTACCTTAGGTGTGACAAGTTGGGACATTTTGCATCAAACTGTCATGATCGTTTGCTCAAGCTAATAGAAGCCCAATATGTTGAAAATTTTGATTCACAACATGCGGATGAGCTTATGATACATCAAACTGTTTCAATCGTTGCTCAAGTTACAAGAAGCCTAAGAAATTGAAAATTCTGGTTCACAACACGCGAATGAGCTCATGATGCACGAGGTAGTGTACCTGAATGAAAAGCACTACAAACTAAGCGATTATGAAACCAACACTGGTGAAGAGAACATATGGTATCTTGAAAACATAGCTAGTAACCATATGACAGGGGATTGTCGGTACTTCAATAAGATTGATGGATCTGTCACAGGAAAAGTATGATTTGGAGATTGATCCTTTTCCATTGATGTCAATTTGGGAATCATCTCCATATTGTACTTTTCCTGTAATAGATCCATCAACGTTGCCAAAAATCTTTGATGTGTGTAGAATTTCACTCCAAATCTTTTACCTGAAAAGACTACACAACGACTGAAAGTGCACAGTTAATCAGTGTAGTATTTTAGGATCGATCCCACAGAGAGTAATTGCTAGCACAAATCGAATTATAAGAGGAAGAACTATGGCTAAGACTAAATAAGAGATTGGGAAAAGAATATCCGATCTAAATCATAAGGAAAATCGAATCTAATTACCCAGATCTCCGCGCCGTTTCGTCATCCATTGTTATCGTGACATGTGTCGGACGCGTTGCTTCAGTCAGCTCGGAAGCTGAAACGTCGCGTAGGTTGAGTAGGTCATAATGACTCCGCGTAGAGTTGCCGCCCACTCGCTTCTATAAATACCCAACTCCTCTTTTCATTTTCACTTTTCGCCAAACTGTTGAAGGTATTTGCTCTATTCTCTCTCTTCTTTCTACATTTGGTTTTATATATATATATATATATATATATATATATATATATATATATATATATATATATTTGTGAATTCTCTTCCGCACTCTTCGGCGATCTGCAATGACCAACACTTCGGCCATGGCTTCCTCGTCTGGTATGAAAAGCGATCCACTGATCCGCAAAAATTCCAGACAAAAGCTTCCTAAGTCCATCCGATCGGACCGCGGCGAGCTGTCCACTAGATCAGAAGGAAATGCCGAATATTCTTCAGGAACCAGATTGGACGAAACCTCTACCTTAGAGATTCCGTCCTTGACTGATGAGGAGAACCGCAAGAATCATGGTAATTTCCGATCTGCCTTCGGACGATCTGAATGAAGAGGAATCTCAGTTCGTATCAGGCAGGGTCATGATAGAAGATATCCTTCCTCGTCTTGATCATCGAGGTCGGATTGGTGGCGAAAAGGCGCTTAGTAGTGTTGAATCTGTTCGCACGATGTTGAATTCATGCGGTCTAAAAGATTGTGGTGTCTACATCATCATCCCGGGAGAGCACCAACGTCCATGGAGCCCGCCCAAAGGGTTTATTTGTTTATACGAGGGTTTCTTCTCTAAGTGCCGGTTATGGTTTCCTCTTCCTAGCATGCTTACTCGGTACACCCATCGACGCCTAATCCCAATTTGCCAACTCTCTCCTGGCAGTATTTGCAATTTCGTCGCTGCTCTCACTATTGCAGCCGAAGCTGGAATGTACGTCAGAGTTTAATGCTTTGAGCAGTTAACAAATTTCAAAAACTCTCAAGGGAACCCTTCATGGATGGTCAATACGAAGTTGACACATAACTTTCTCCCCGGTGAGAAAGTCAGTAATTTCAAGAAATCGGCAGCTCGTTATTTCTTCGTCCGAGTAGACGATCATTCTTTCGAGAACCCGAGATGCAGTCGTCTAAGAGTGTGGAACAATTCGCCCGGTACCGTCACGTTCTTTGTATTGTTATATCGGACACTCATTTTCTGACCTGATCTTAATTTTTCTTGATTTTGCAGCTCGCCCCATTTCAGCTCTGAAATCAGCTCCTGAATTCCAACTAGTCAGGGACGCACTCTTTGCAGGAGGTTGTCGTAGGTGGGATTGTATTACCTGACGTCGCGTTGAAGAAGCTATGGGCAAGGCCAAAACTAAGTTTTCGAGTTTCGCTAGTGAGCTAGGTCAATCGTCCAAGGTCCCAACGACCACAATTGTCGATGCTGGTATGCTTAAATCCATAAATCCGAACAATGAGCCTGTCATTGATCCCGAGTTAGAGCAAACGGGAAACAAGTTCGTCGATATTAAAAACTTTGACGATAGTCAGATCGCCCCTGATCCAGGCCATAAAAATTCAGTTCTTAATGATTCGCTTCAGCCCCAACAAGACGAATCTGTTATCCCCGAGCAACCCACTCCTGAGCTGAGTAGCGGTGCGAAAAAGAAGAAATCCAGGAAATATAACAAGGATAAAGGCAAAGGCAAAAACTCCGACCAGGAACCAAATCGAAAACGTTCTGCGGACGATGCCGGACTCGAATCCTATGATCGTTTTCGTGTCAAATAGTCAAACAATCAATCCGACCAATTTGCCTTTGACTACTTCGGGGATGGTCATCTTGTTTGCAACCAGGCAGCTGCCGGGGAACTCTGCAGGAATCTGAAGGTGTCTTCAGTCATCTTGCCGCCGGTGGACGAACTGGAGTTCCCAGATGAATTCCTCAAGGTCGCCCAATCTGCACTTCAGGTTTAACTCGCACCTTTTATTATTTTTTTTACTTCAGAACTTAGTGTTATTTTTCTTGATTCCCTCCAGTTAACCTCGTTCGAATGCAGACCGCTGCTTACGCCAGCTCTCTGGCGTTGGTAAATGACAGGCGAGTTAAATTAATGTCATCTGCAGAGTCTGATTTTGATAAAATGAAGGAAGGCCTCGAAAAACTCTGAACTGCGGATAAGCTTAAAGAGGGAAGAATCAAGGAGCTGGACGTCGTGGTTGCTGACAAAGAAGGGAACAACAAGCTTCTTGAAGCGAAAGTTTCCGAGCTGGAGTAACGGGAGAAAGCGCTGGAGGAAGAGAATTCCGAGCTTAAGAGGGGGCTCGACGACCTGAGAACAAAGTTTGAATCGGAGACAAGTCGACTTCGCCAAGACCGACTAGCAAAAGTCGAGGGTACCACGAAGAAGGCTCAGCGTTGTCTGGATAAGGTAAAGGCCTATCTAGTCAAACAAGAGAAGATAGCTCGTCCGAAGGAAGACATCCTCAATCAAGCACACAGAGTTGATGAAACCGTGAAGTACCTCTTAGGGAAGAGTGTGTCAATCCCTGATGACTTGGTCGTTGAAATTGAGGAGAGGCGGGCGAAAGCTTTGAGCGATTTCGAGGCATTGGAATTCATTGAGCTGGACGAAGGGATCTCACCATGTCTCTAGATCAACTCAGCTTCGGACTCCTTCACCCTGGAACGACAGCTCCGGACTCTGTTTGGCATCAGCATGGATCCAATGTCGGTGTCTTCCAAGCTGATCTATCTGATCCTTCAGAAATCTGACCGTAGACTCCTGGCTGCAGTTTTTCTTTTTACTTTATGAACTCTTTTGAATCCGGCTTTCTTTTGAGACCTTTGTAATGACATTGCCCGTTTTGCGGCCGGTTTTTCAGTACTTTTATCTTCTTGGAAATTTCCCTTTTGTGCTTGCATATAATATTTCCTTTATGTCCGAAGATGAGACCCTGCTTGAGGAGAAATGTTAGTTTTTTCACAATTGGAAAACACTCTCTTGGGATCATTATAAATATACTAGCCCTGCTCCTTAATTGATCATAATTTTTATCGGACAAAGTAATTCCAAAATGCCAAGCTCTGTAGGCAGTGTTGATCCCGAGGTTGAAGTCGGAAAAGATGTTCCAACATTCTCAAATTCAGAAGCTATTGAGAGGGGGATGTCCTACTATCCAAATATCCGGGCTCCGTGGATGATGATGTTTTGCGTTAAGCAAGAAGCAAGGTCGGACTTAGAGACTTTCGTCGAAGAACGTCATACCGAATATCATAATCGGCTTGCCGTGGTAGAACAGTCGCAGAACGACCTGCTACTTAAGCACAAGGTGCTCGAGTCCCATCCAAGATTCTGGATCGAAAATGGATTAGGCAGGGTGGCAGCTATGCATGAGTGTTTAGTTGCGTACTGCAACGAGTGCTATTACTCGACGAACTCAACTATGAACGACCCGAGTTTTTCCTTGAGTGGCGAGTTTGTGCCTTCCGAAATCAAACCGTTCTATATGAACAACCGTGCCGATAATGTGGAGGCTGCTGCAGCTCATGCCTTTGTGCGTCAGGTAATGCTTTCGAACCTTATTTGTATTATTCCTTGTTAAACGTCAGTACTAATTGAAGATCCTTACTTTGCAGATCGAAACTGTACATCGAGAGCAATGCCACAAACTTTATTATCATCGCTTGAAGAAACATGAGATCGACGATCGTCTAGCTGTACTGGAGGCCAAGATCGCCACCTTGAAGTCGAAGAGAAAAAGAACCATAAGTCGTCTTGACGAGGCCGAGTAGAAGATCAGGGCACTAGACTAAGAAGATCGATCATCTGGCTAGGAGCTTGATCAGTTCGGTTCCGAACTGGATAGACTAAGTAGTCTTTTTTATTTTTTGCTCATTCCCGAATCATAACCGTAGCATTAAATGCGAACGCGGTTTCACAATGCAATCTGATTGGCGGGGAAAATCTCGGGACGCAGCGCGTAACCCTTTACGATCTGATTAGTGCGAGATTTTCGGGACGCAGCATTTATCTCCCCCCTTCTCACTATAAATAGGAGGAAAGGGGTACGCTGAGCAACTCACATCCAAATTTCAGAAAGACAGATTGCAAGGCATGCCTATAACAACTCGATCTGCATGGTTGAGGCGAGCTCGAGAATTAACTGCCGCCAGAGTCATTGGTTTTGATCCCGAAGCATTAGATGTTGCCCCCCTCTTAGAAGGGACGATTTCGTGTCAATCTCGCGAGCTTGCTATTATTGGATCTGACATGGGGGACCCCGAAGAGAGTCCGTTACAAAAAGAAACTGGTGTGTACCGAGCCTGCTGTCAAAGGATAAGCTCGTACATCAGAACCTTTCGTCAGAAGTACGATCTTATCTTCGGACTCTGCCGCTTGGAAGGAACCATTACGGTTCTTGACGAGCTTATCACTGATGGCTTCTTTTTGGCAAACTGGCGTATGGACCGACTGCTCGCCGAACATGCTCGATGTGAAGAACAGGTCGCCATGGTCGTGTTGCCTGATCTACTAAAAGGTGATTACGAACATCTAGGTGAATCAGAACATCTGCACATCACGAAGATTCCCGTCTACAAGAGTCGCATAGAGAGGCTAAGGCAATACATTCTCTATCTGGGATCTACAGATCATTCTTTCCGGGAGAGTAACACCATAGAGGGTCCTTGTGCGTTCCTTGAAGAGATGGGGCGAGAGGTGCCAAAGTCCCGATGGTCCGACTGGAAGAGCTAAGGCGAGAACGTCAAAGCTGGCGAGCTTACCTCGACGGTCTGATCATGGAAGAACCACTGGAGTCCGACCTCTCAAGCTCTGCGTTTGTGAACCATCGAGGAGGTTGAGATCACAGCAGGACAGAAATGTCATTACGGACCGGCTCCCTGAGATCAGAAGGCCAGTGATTTCATCCGTCCAGAGAGATCGGTTCTCCACAAGTCATCGAAACAAACTCTTTTAAATTTTGCCATTTTGTTGCTTTATATATATATATATATATATATATATTGGCGATGTGCCGAAGTAAAAGATTGCTCCTTTTATTTGGCGAAGTGCCGAGTAGACTTTGTACTTGATTTGAAATGAATAAAGACTTCTTTTTAAAAGAAATGTTATTATCTTCCCAGCTGCGCCCGCTAAGTCTTAACAAAAAGATTTAGAAGCTGCCTATGTACCCAAGATGAGCCGCATTCCAAGAGTTCATAGTACAAGCGATTTCAAAATGGAGGGCGAATTGGCGACTTAGTAGTAATAGCACTTAAGATGAGCCGCATTCCAAGAGTTTTTGACTTGCGTACCCTCCAAAATTTAAGAGTTCATAGAATCTGGGGCGAACTGCTTTTGAGATAAGGTATGGCCCCTCCCAACGAGCGCCGAGTTTACCGGCATTTATCTACTTGGTATTCTCGTAGACTTCTCGTAGCACCAGGTCGCCCTCGCAGAAACACCGCTGAAGAACAGTTTTGTTGTAGTATTTAGCTGCATCGTTCTGATAATTCTGGATTCGGACCAAAGCCTGATCGCGCAATTCCTCGGCGAAGTAGATGTGATCGAGCATCATGTTGTCATTAAGATCGGAATTATCGACCTACATGGCACGACGAAGTGTTGGCACACCTGCCTCCGCTGGAGCCAATGCCTCGATGCCATAAGCCAACGAGAAAGGGGACTGTCCTGTAGCTCGCCTTGGAGTAGTTAGATAGGACCACAACACGCCATCGAGTTGATCTGCCCAAGCTCCTTTCCTTTGCCCGATATGTTTCTTCAGCCCATTTATTATGGTCTTGTTTGTGGCCTCGGCTTGACCGTTCCCCTGAGGATATCGGGAGTCGAGGTGCTCAAATGAATCTGCCATTTGTTCAGAAAACGTCGGGTGATCAGCGAAGTGAACTGTGTTCCATTGTCGGTGACGATCTCGTATGGGAGTCCTTGGCGACTAATGATGTCCTTCCAAATGAAGTTGGTCACATCTAGCGATTGTACCTTTTGAAATGATTCAGGCTCTGCCCATTTGGTGAAATAGTCGGTTAAGACCAAAAGGAAACGCTTTGACTTCGACAGAGGTAATGGCCTGACGAGGTCCATTACCCAGCGCATGAACGGATATGGCGCAGTGACCGTGTTTAGCAACTCGGGTGGAACATGTTTCATCGGCCCGTGACATTGGCAAGCTTTGCACTTCGCCGAGAACGCCTCGCAATCAGCGACCATAGTCGGCCAATAATGGCTGTCTTTTTTGATTTTCAACGCAAGTGCACGTCCTCCGGAATGGTTGCCACTATCACCTTCGTGAACTTCAGTCATTATCCGTTCTGCCTTTTCTCCATCGGAAGAGGTTGTCCCTTAACATGACGTAATGCGCGCATCGGGCCTTTAACCGTTGAGCTTGCCAGCGATCTTCCGGGATTTTTCCATCCGCGATGTACATCTTGATCTCGAGCTGCCAATCGTCTGGTGGTTGCACTACATCCGCCGTATCGTCGACTAGCTCATCGGCACCGTGTCGTCGTTGATGGCGAGAATCATACTTGCCATATCGATACTAGGCGTTTCAATGCACTCGATCGGAACAGTTCGCCAAGGCAGCGAGAGAATCAGCCAACGTGTTTTCGCTCCTCAGAACTTTGATTAGCTAAAACGAGGTGAACTGTTCTGAGAGGGTTCAGATCAATTGGCGATATGCCCCCATACGTTCGTTTTTGGCGTCGTATTCACCGCTGAACTAGCTGACCACTAGCTGTGAGTCCTTGTGCTAATCGCAATCCGGCCACATCGTATTCACCGCTGAACTGGCTGACCACTAGCTGTGAGTCGTTGTTCGACGCCTTGAAACTGAGTTTCAGAGCCTGCTTGGGGTGTTCGCCAGTCGGAGATCGGAGATAATCCCAACGCCGGATCCTCGATTGGAAGAAGAACCATCAACGAACAATGTCCTGCGCTCCTTTTTGGGTATGGCTTCTTCAAGTTCGGGAGATAGCTCTGTTATGAATTCCGCTAAGACTTGAGATTTTAAACTTGGGCGAGAACGATATTCGATGTCGTACTCGCTCAACTCGATTGCCCATTTTGCGATTCGACCGGACTGGAGAGGGCTATGGAGAACAGTTTGGAGCGGTTGATCGGTATAAACGATGATGGAATGCGACTGGAAATAAGCCCGGAGCTTCAGAGCAGCGGCGACTAAGGCAAGGGCCAGCTTCTCCAAGATCGGACAACGTGTTTCCGCGTCGTTGAGAGACTTGCTTACGTAAAAGACTGGTCTCTGGTTGCCGCGATCATCTCGGACCAGCACCCCGCTAACTGCCGAACTGGAGACAGAGATGTAGAGATATAATGTATCCCCCTCGTCAGGCTTGACGAGTACTGGCTAGCTGGTCAAGTATTCTTTGGGTTATCAAAAGGGGATCTTGCAGGCATCGTTCCAGTGAAAATCCTTATTTCCCTGGAGGAGGTTATAGAACGGAAGATATTTGTCCGTAGATCGAGCAAAGAACCGATTTAGAACGGCTATCTGACCTGTTAGGCGCTGAACCTCTCGCTGATTGGTCGGAGATGGGAGTCCTAGTACTGCTTTGATTTGCTTCGGGTTTGCTTTGATTCCTCGCCCGGTTACGCCCAATGTGCATTTGGTCGGGTTTAGCTTCATCTGGAATCGATCCAAGATGTCAAAACATTCGGCGAGGTGCTGGACATGCTGCTCTGCTATCAAGGATTTGACTAGCATGTCGTCAATGTAGAATTCCATCGTCTTTCCTATTAGGTTGGTGAACATCATGTTAACCAGGCGCTGGTAAGTCGCCCCCGCATTCTTTATCCCAAACGGCATTACTTTGTAGCAGTAAGTCCCTCTATCCGTAATGAATGCGGTCTTCTCGCGATCGGTTGGGGTCATTGCAATTTGATTGTATTCTGAAAATGCATCCATGAACGAGAGTAGCTGGTTCCCCGCAATGGCTTCTACGAGTCGATCGATATGCGGTAGGGGAAAGCAATCCTAGGGACATGCTTTGTTAAGGTCGGTGAAATCGACGCAGACTCTCCATTGCCGTTCTTTTTCTTGGCAACCACTGGATTCGCGAGCCAATCAAGGTATTGTACTACCATTATCTGGCTTTAAGAAGTCACTCGACTTCGTCTTGCACTGCCTTCGCCCGATCGGATCCGAGACGTCGGTGCTTTTGCCGAAATAGTTTGAATGTGGGGTCAATGTTCAGTTTATGGCAAGTAACCGACGGGTCGATACCGACCATATCTTTAGTGGACCAGGCAAACGTCGAGGATCTGGATTTCAGGAAAGCTATCAATTCGGTCATGATCCGATCTTCGAGTTCGGCTCCAATTCCAACCGTCTTAGAGGGATCCTGTATCATCTATATTGATCTAGATAATTCGGCATCCTGTGGCCTTTAGCCGATCCTGCTCTGGCTTATCGAGATCGATCATGTGATCCCCGCTATGTAATTACTATGCTTTCTCTTTCCGCCGTTGCTTTTTCTCAATGACAGAGCAGGTCCTGGCCATCTTTTGATCGCCATAGAGTGTGTATATCCCAGTAGCGTTTGGAAATTTTACGCAGAGATGATAGGTGGAAGGGATCGCTTGCATCGAGTAGATCCAAGGTGAACCTAAAATGGCGTTGTAAATTGGCGGTGCGTCTATGACCACGAACTTAGTCTTGAGAGTTACTCTGCCAGCGCGGACTTGCAACTTCACGTCACCCATTGACATTTTCGCCACGCCATCGTATCCGGTCAGTGTCCTGGTCTCCGGTTTGACTTGCTCTGGTGTCACGCCCATTTTCTCCAACGTCTTCCAGAACAAAACGTTGATCGTGATGCCGGTGTCCACTAGAACCCGCTCCACGTCGAATTTGCACATTGTGACTTCTACGACTTGAGGATCTTATGAGGATGCTGGATTCCTTTGGCATCCTCGGTTGTGAACGTGATGGGGTCAGCACTGAGCAGCACTGAGATCGCCTGAACACTACAGATTTGGCGTGCTCGCTTTTTCAGAGCACGGAAGGAATCCTTGCATTCTTCGGTCTGACCGATAATCATGGAGATACGTCCCCGAGGCGGGGAGTTTGTGCCCTCAGATTGCTGTCCTTTTTGGCGCTTCGGCGGTCCCGAGAGTCCTTCCACTGGTGCTGGATTATTCTGTTGCGCGACAGGAGGTGGGTGTTGCTGCTCGTTTGGCGCGTTATTTGGAAGATTGTTGCCCTTCTGACCTCGCCCAAGGTTGGATCTTCCGGATCTTCCTCCGCGACCTCTTCCTCCACGACCACCGTGGAAGGCTTTAGGCTGATAGACGGCTTTGATCTCGTCGGATAAATACTTTTTGAATAGGTAATTGGACAGCTGTTTACACTCGGCTGTGGAATGGCCTCCAAACATGTGGAAATCGCAATACAATTCTGCTTGTGCGTCTGGAGGTGTGTTGTCCTGTCCTTCATCTTTGGAGATCACATTGACTACTCCACGCTTGGGATCCCTTGGGTCGTGATGCTTGCGAGGCTCCTGGTAACCGTCTTGACTTTTTTTTTTTTGCTGAGACCGGACGTGTTGGAGGGGCTTTTGCGATTTGCTTCTCCTCGTCCTCTTCGATGTATGCAAAAAGGGGTCCCCGATGAAGCGCATCATCCAAATCCTTGGCCTCCCGGCTATTGAGATCTACTTGTAAAGGCGACCCGGGAGTGAGTTCTTTTTTGAAGGCGGCGATCGCGACGTCTTCGGTAACCGAGATGCTGGCATACTTTTCCTTGAACCCAGTGAGATATTGTCGCAGAGGTTCGCTGGACTCCTGAACTATCTCCCATAATTCGGCGCTGGAAGTACCGCGCTTTATGAAGACCCGATAGTTCCGCAGGAAGGCTGTTGACAGCTGAGCGAAACTATCGATCGAGTTCGCCGGGAGTTGAGAGAACTAGGTTAACGCGTTAAATTTTTGATGAACAGCTGCCACTGACCAGCGTCCTTCTGTTCCTCGGTGAATTTGGCTTTGGATACGGTAGCCATGAACGAATTCATGTGCTGCATTGGATCCTTCGTTTCTTCGTAGGTTGGAAGCCTTAGTTTTACGGCCAGAACGTCCGCTTCCAAGATTTGTTTGGTAAACGGGGTCCGCTGGATGGCCTCGAACATCCTATCGATCTCCGGAGCCGTGCTCACAGCCCGGTGGAGGAGTGATCCCATATCCCGGATTTTGAGGTGAATTTCTTCTAATTCAGGATAGGGAGCAGAAATCAGATCTCCCTGAGAGGACTGTCCGATGTTTTGAGTGCAAATGATCAGGAAGCTTGATTTATCAGGTATTCAAATTTAACAGTTTAATTTGGTTCTATATTTGAGCATATTTAAACTTTTAAAAAGTAAACATATTATAATATATTTACGTTTTTTTAAAAAGTTTAAGATATTATAAATATTTAAATTTTTATAGAATGTTTAAATTATTATAAATATTTGAACTTTATCAAAAAATTTAAATATTATAATCTATTTAAAGTCTATAAAATATTTAATTAATATTAATATTTCTACTCTTAAAAGTTTTAAAATATAAAAAAGTTTGAGTTAAATCCGTTAAAACAGGTGTTTTTATCAAACTATAAATTAAATTGGTTTTTTACAATTTTGCTGAGATTTGATATATCAAATATTAACTTCTAAATGATAACTTAAATATACCTAATCTCAATAAAAATACAATAGTTTCCTAACCATTGAAATATCTCACACTAAAATTTAGCAAGCTACTTCTCCTCTTTTCTCTTTTGACGATAAACCAAAATAAAGAAAAACTCATCCCGCTTACAAAACTACTATCTGATATTGTGGTGTGTCTATCCTCTTAAAAAACTACTATCCGATATTGCGGAGTGTCAATTCTCTTACAAAACTACTATCCAATATTGTGGTGTGTCTGTTTCCGTGAAAAGCTACATTCTACAAACTACTTACTCTATTAGGATTTCCAATTTACTGTATAACCCCAAATATATAAATAAACACCATATAAACAAAGAAAATAAGTCAAAATAAAAAACTACATTACAAAAATACAAATTACAAGAAAGTAACTAACAAAATATATAATCTTGTGCTGTAGCACGGGGTATCACCTAGTCTACTAGTTTAAAAGGACATCTTTGATCCATTATAGTTTCTTACATTCAATTACCCCTTGTCATATTTTAAGGTCTTAGAGAGAATACGATGGAAGCGAAGCTAGAGGTGGCGGGGAGAGAAGAGATAAAGCCTGCTTCACCATCACCTCGTGATCACCATCAGCTCTCCATCCTTGATCTCTATGATCCTGCAGTCTACGTGTCGACAGTCTTCTTCTACGAAGCTGGCGATTACGTCACGGAGACTTTCTCGGGAAAACTGAAAAGCTCTCTGGTGGAGACTCTGTCACGCTTCTGGACGAATAGAAGGTGTTTCCGTCAGCTGTAACGACGAAGGAGCCGTGTTCAGCAAAGCACGCAACGATCTCCTTCTCCCTCATTTCCTGAGAAACCTAGACACCGACTCTCTTGAGGGATTCTTCCCGAAGTTAGTCCCTATAGATTCTCCTGGGGAGTGGTCGTTAATGAGTGTGGCGCAGCGTAAGAACTGGTTTGTAGCTCTATCAAGGGAATTCAATTATTCTCTTGAGACCTACTTCGCTCAATCAAGAGATTTGTATAAATCTCTTGAGACCGACTTCCTGTTTTGATGAAACTAATCGAATCAAGACAAGGGATGCAGAGACAAGTCTCGTTTATTAATTTTCAAAAGCTGCCTATCAAAAGAGATAAAGAAAAGCTTATATAGGCGAGGTCACAACCGACCTTGAAACACCAACCCTAGACACGTAAAGCTAACTAAAATAGAAGTTTACTTAGAAAAGGAAAACATAAAATGGAAATACTAAAGCACCAATAAATCCTTGATTCTTGAGTAAGAAGTTATGAAGATGTCGCTACATCAGGTCCCTCCGGGTTTGAAAGATTCGACCCTGAATCGAGTACATGATCCACAGGAAGAAAACGAGACAAATACTTGACATTGAAGACATCCGAAGTGTTGAGATCTGTAGGTAAACGCAAACGGTAAGCATTGTCATTGATACGTTCAAGAACTTCCAACGGTCCAATCTTCTTTGCCTTGAGTTTGTTGTAAGCACGCGCAGGCATACGATCCTTTGTAAGAACAGCCCAAACAAGATCACCAACTTCAAAAATGAGCCTACGACGGTGGACATCAACTGCTTGTTTATATTGTGCAGTCGAGGCTTCCAAATGTTGCTTAGTTTCAACATGAACTGCTTGAATGGCCTCCACAAAAGTTGTAGCATCTCCGTGAAGACGAGTTCGGTCTGGAAGTGTAGATAAATCACTTGGACCCCGAGGAATAATACCGTAGATGACCTGAAAAGGACTAAACCCGGAACTTCGATTACGTGCGTGATTGTGAGCAAATTCTGCTTGGGGCAACTTTGAATCCCACGACCGAATAGATTCACCCACCAAACAGCGAAGTAAATTACCCAGTGACCGGTTAATGACTTCAGTCTGGCCATCACTTTGTGGGTGATATGCGGAAATCATATCAAGGCTAGTGTTCAGCATCTTCCACAAAGACCTCCAAAAATGGCTAAGAAAGTGGGAATCACGATCCGAGACAATAGAAGATGGAAGTCCATGAAGACGATAAATCTCACGAAAGAAAAGTGTAGCAACTTGAACAGCATCGGTAGTACACTTGCAGGGAATAAAATGAACCATCTTAGAAAAACGGTCAACCACCACAAAAATAGAGTCAAAACCTCGTTGAGTTCGCGGTAAACCCATGACAAAATCCATACTAATATCGGTCCATGGTTGTGTAGGCACAGGCAAAGGAAGATAGAGACCCGCGTTTGTAGCTTGACCCTTGGACGTCTGACATATCACACAACGTTCCACATCGCGACGGAGAGACGGCCAAAAATAAGATGAAGAAACGAGGTGTAGAGTACGATCACGACCCACATGACCCTCATTATGTTTCTCCGAAATAAGCTGTACACGAAGGCTGCAATCCGGAATACATAAACGGGAATCACGAAAAAGAAACTCATCATGTAAGGAGTAAGCAGAAGAGCGGCCAGCATTAACATCTTCCATAAAACGCCCAAAGAAGGGATCAGAAACATAGAGATCAGCAAACGTACTAAATCCCGGTACAGAGACGTGTAAAACTGCAAGCACCGAGTGTCGCCGACTAAGAGCATCAGCAACTCTATTAGAAACGCCCGAAGTGTGCTTAATAACAAAAGTAAATTGTTGCAAGTAGGCTACCCATGAAGCATGACGAGAAGAAATTTTGTCTTGGCTGCTAAGATGCTTCAAAGCATCATGATCGGTATAAAGAACAAACTCCTTATGAAAACGATAATGGCGCCAGTGTTTAACAGCTTGAACAACTGCATAAAATTCAATGTCATAGGTGCTATAACGTAAACGCGCACCAGCCAACTTCTCGCTAAAGAAAGCGATGGGACGAGTACGTTGGCTTAAGACAGCGCCAATCCCAAATTTTGAAGCATCACAATGAAGCTCAAAGACCATAGTGAAATCAGGAAGTGCTAAAATTGGAGCCGAACTGAGCGTATCTTTGATCAAAGAAAATACCATAGATGCTTCCGGAGTCCAGGCAAAGGTACCATCTCGAATACAACTTGTAATTGGGGCCATCACACTACTAAAGTGTGGGACGAAACGCCGATAAAATCAAGCTAAGCCATGAAAGCTACGCGTTTCCGACAATGTCTTAGGCTCAGGCCAAGACTGTATCGCAGAGACTTTGCTAGGATCCACAGCTAATCCGTCGCCAGACACTATATAGCCCAATAAATGGACTTGACGTGAACCAAATTCACACTTTTTCATCGTAGCAAAGAATTTATCACGACGTAGAACCAAGAGAACTTCACGCAAATGACGGATGTGATCATCAAGAGACAAGCTAAAAATCAATATATCATCAAAGTAAACCACCACAAATTTACCAATGAATGGGCGGAGAGCTTGGTTCATGACACGCATAAAGGTACTAGGAGCATTTGACAAACCAAAGGGCATGACAAGCCATTTGAAAAGCCCTTCTCGTGTCTTAAACGCCGTTTTCCACTCATCACCCGGACGTATGCGAATTTGATGATACCCACTTTTTAAATCGAGCTTGGAGAACACAGTCGCTGCACCGATCTGATCAAGTAAGTCATCAAGTTGAGGAATAGGAAAACGATAGCGTACCGTGATTTTATTAATGGCGCGGCTATCAACACACATCCTCCATGAACCATCTTTTTTTGGGATAAGGAGAGCAGGTACGGCACAAGGACTCAAGCTTTCCCGCAAAAAACCCTTAGAAACCAAGTCCTCAACTTGTTTACGTAGCTCCTCGTGTTCACTTGGGCTCATGCGATAATGACTGCGATTAGGAAGAGCTGCATCAGGTACTAAATCAATACGATGTTGAATGTCACGAAGAGGAGGAAGGCCGGGTGGTAAGTCATCGGGGAAGACATCGGCGAACTCATGAATCACGTCTTGAAACACTGAAGGAATAACACGTTCCGTTGGAATAGTCCCATGAGTCGACAGCATGACAAGAACAATACCTGCATCACACATTTCAGCTTCAAAGGGACGCTTTTGTAAAATTAAGATTGAGCTAGAGGGGGATGATACTTGAGTAGGCAACGAAGGTTTCAAAACAAAGCTGCGGTTTTGAAAGCTGAAACTGTAGGTGTTAAGAAACCCATCATGCAAAACCTTTCGATCAAATTCCCAAGGCCGACCCAACAATAAATGACAAGCATCCATAGGAACCACATCGCAGTAAAGCTTGTCTTTATAAGCTTCACCAACCGAGAACGTCACAAGTGCACGTCGTGTGACACTCACGTCATTGCCCTTTTGTAACCAAGCCAACTTATAAGGGACATGATGTGGCTCATCGGGAATACTCAGCTTTTTAACTGCAGACTCTGCTATAACATCCTTACAACTACCCGAATCAATTATGAAATTACAAACCTTACCACCAATCGTACACCGTGAATGAAAGAGATTATGACGTTGCGGAGCCTCCGATTGGCTACGTGGTGCTAAGCAAGAACGACGTAACATCAAAAGTTGACCGGAATCTGCTTCTAACTCCTCGGTAACAACTTGATCCTCCTCATACTCATCATAAATTACTTCAACATCACGCCCAGTATCATCAAGCAGGAGTCCTCTGCGATTGCGTGTCGGACAAGCAGACTGGCGATGCCCCAGTTCTCCGCAAGCAAAACAACGGAGAGTTCCCGTACGGACTGGTCGGTTCGTGTCAACAGGAACAATAGCGGTCTCCTTAGCTGGAACAGGAACAGTGATTTCCGGAGCAAAAGGAGTAGCAGGGGAAGGTTGAAATTCAGACGGGACGAACTCCAACCCGAATAATTGCCTTTGGTCTGTGTTTCAATGGTGATGGCTTGCTAATGAGCTTCGGCAAGAGAAAGAGGATGAAACAGGTTGAGTGTGTGTTGTATCTGTTGACGAAGTCCTCCAATGAAACGAGCGATCAATTGTTGTTCAGAATCTTTAACTTCCACACGATTTATTAATAGGAAAAATTCAGTGGCATATTCTTCAACCGTACGAGGACCTTGACGTAAATTCTGCAACTTTTGGAACAATAGTTGCTCGTAATTGAATGGCAAAATTTTTTGTTGCATGTGCTTACGAAGCTTGCCCCATGATGTGATTTTTTTTTTCCCTTGACGGAAACGAGTTGTTTTTAATTCAGCTCGTTGTCGAAAACGGATCGCAATTAAAGGCACACAACGTTCTAAGGGTACACGTTTAAACTCCAGAATTTCCTCCACGGTGACAAACCAATCCAAAAGTTCCTCGGGTGAAGAACCTCCATGAAACTCTGGAATCTCCAGCTTAAAGCCAGATTCCCACCTCACATCATTATCATCTTCTCCGTTTTGACGAAGAAGCTTCACCTTTTCTTCACCAAAAGGATTCTCGTCAAACTCTGTTTTGTCATCTTCTTCAAAAATTTTGTCTTCCTCCGGAGCCGTTGTACGCAAACTCATCGCTTGAACCGCCGTTGCTAAGCTCTGAACTTGAGCTCGAAGTTCTGCGATGGCTTGGCGATTAAGCTCTCCCTCACTTGGCTGGACTTCTTTCTTTGGTCGCGGCATAGTTACGGATCGTAGCGAAGCTCTGATACCAACCTGGCGCAGCGTAAGAACTGGTTTGTAGCTCTATCAAGGGAATTCAATTATTCTCTTGAGACCTACTTCGCTCAATCAAGAGATTTGTATAAATCTCCCTCAAGCCGATATTTCTGTGGAGGAATAAAGGCTTGAAATCGACATGCGCCGGAGGAGATGATGAAATGGTCCAGGTTGAAGAGGCTTCCTAAGAATGTCAGCAAGCTGGTTTTCAGAACTGAGATGAAAAAGTTTGAGAAAGCCTTTCTTAACCTGATCACGAGTAGTGTGAAAATCTATCTCGACGTGCTTGGTTCGCTCATGAAACACATCATTGCTCGCGATGTGTAAAGCGGATTTGTTGTCACAGAACGGCTTAGCTTGCGCACAGGTGTGACACGCAGATCATGAAGCATCTGTTGAAACCAGAGTTATTCCTTGGTAGTCTGCACCATGCTTCTGTACTCTGCTTCCGTACTACTAGAGCTCACGACGTCCTGTTTCTTTGATTTCCAGGATATCAAAGAAGTACCGAGAAAGATACACATACCAGAAACCGATCTTCGAGTCTTTGCAAGTACCCCAGTCAGCATCAGCAAAGCCATTTAAGCAAATTTCTGAAGTAGCTGAATAGAAGAGACCTTGACCAGGACTGTTTTTCAGATATTTGAGGACGTTGCGAGCAGCTTGAAAATGGACATCAGTAGGACATGAGAGAAACTGACTTAGCCAATGAACAGCACACGTGATGTCAGGACGTGTAATGCACAAGTAGAGTAACCTGCCAATTAACTCTCTGTACGGTCGCCCATCCGATAAAAGAACACCAGTGTCTTTAGTAAGTTTCTCCTTTGGATCCATCGGAACAGACTTTGGTTTACATCCTAACAAACCTGCATCAGCCAACAAGTCTAAACAGTACTTCCTCTGGCATACTGATATACCCGTCGAATTCCTGGCTATCTCCAATCCCAGAAAAAAATTTGCAGGACCAAGATCCTTGATCTTAAATTGGTTAGCTAAAGTAGCTTTGACTGCAGCAACCGCCATGTCATTGTTGCTGGCAATAAGAATGTCATTAAAGTAAACCATTAAGGCAGTGTAAGACGTACCTTGCTCCTTGACAAACATCGTGTTCTCAGCATCAGACTAATTGAAACCATCAGCAAGGAGTGCCTTTGAAAAGCATTTGTACCATTGTCTTGAAGCTTGTTTCAAGCCATATATAGACTTATTGAGCTTACACACTGCATTAGGAGGAAAAGAAGTATCAGGAGGTGGTGTGTATCCTTGAGGTAAACTCATATATATTTCCTCATCTAAGTCACTATGCAATAAAGCAGTAGTGACATCCATTTGAGTTAAACTCCAACCCTTCTTAGCTGCCAAATCCAAAAGAAGCTTCACACTTGCCAAACATGCAACCGGAGAAAAGGTATCAAAGTAATCTACACCCTCCTGTTGTGTGAAACCCTCTGCAACCAGACGAGCTTTATATCGCTCTATGGAACCATCGGCATAATACTTGATGGTATATACCCATTTACAACCCACCACATTTTTACCTGGTGGCAATGAGACAACATCAAACGTACCAGCAGCCTTCATAGACTCCATTTACACATTCATGGCTTTCGTCCAATATACAGAAGCAATGGCCTGTTGAAAAATTTTTGGTTCTGTTTCGATGGAAATCGAGAGAATATATTCTTGATAGAGAGGTTTGAAATTTGTGTAAGTAATATAGGAAGAAATAGGATATGGAGTGGTTCTTTTGATGGGTAAAGATAATGGAGAAATTTGAGTAAGAGAACAATGATAGTCAGAAAGATAACCTGGCACCTTAGATGTTCGCTTTGGTCTGACATTTGATGATGAAACAGTAGTCGTTTCTGCAGGTACAGTCTCAGAGACTAAACGATGATCACCAGAAGTGGATATGGGTGATGGTGGTTGATGAGATGGCAAAGTGGATGATGATGCTAATGGAGAATGCATAGGATGATGATAATGATCTATGTCAGGAGGAAGTGATGAAGGCAAGATGACATTATCAAACATATCAGCCGAATGCATAGGAGCATGTTCTAATTGGAAAGGAAAAATGTTCTCATGAAAGACGATGTTGCGTGAAATAGAAATGACATTACTATCTAGGTGTAAAATATCCTTTGTAACCAAAAGAGTATCCTAAAAACACACAACGATCTGCCCGAGGACTAAATTTGTGTCGATCTTGTGGTAAAGTAGAGACATAGCACAAACAACCAAATGACTTTAGAAAATTATAATCAGGTGGTTTGTGATTCAACAATTCAAAAGGAGTTACACTTTTTAGTAAAGTAGAAGGAGTTCTATTGATTAAAAATACAGCAGTAAGCAAACAATCACTCCAATACACTAAAGGCACATTAGACTGAAACGATAAGGCTCTTGCTACATTAAGTAAATGTTGGTGTTTGCGCTCAACAACAGAGTTCTGTTGAGGAGTATAAGCACAAGAAAACTGATGAACCATGCCAGGTTCTTTAACAAGGTTAGTAAAAGCTAGTTCAGGAGCATTGTCAGTTCGGATAGCCTTAATATGCGATTTATATTGAGTAAGAACATATTTGATAAAAGCAGGAAAAACAGTAGTAACTTCACTTTTATTTCGTAGAAGGTAAACCCAAACAGCTCGTGTACAATCATCAACTATCGTTAAAAAATATTTGAAACCTTCTACAGACTCTGTTGAAAAGGGACCCTAAACATCTAAGTGGACTAGAACAAACGGGTGAGAAGACAAATGATTTTTTGAATAAAAAGGAAGACGTTTTTGTTTAGCTAAAGGACAAACCAAACAATGACTCTGATCAACTAAAGAAGACATAGGGAAGGACAAAGTACCAGAAAGAACTTTTAACTTGTCAGAAGATGGATGTCCAAGGCGTTGATGCCAGAGATGTCCATCGACCTTCAAGGTTCCAGAGAAATGCGGAAGTGATGTAGCTGAAGAGATGTGTGCAGGTGCAGATGAAGATGCTTCAGGTTGCAAGATGTATAGGTTGTGAAGAAGTAAACCCTTACCAATCATCAAGCCCTGAATAGACTCCTGAAGATAGCAAGAATCAGGGTTAAAAATGAACAGAGCCACAATTATGTTGTAAGAGACTACTAATGTAAATGAGATTGAATTTGAAAGATGGAACATGCAAAACATCATGTAATGAGTGAATGTGATAGATGAACTGTGCCACAGTGTGTGATATCCACTCTAGCTTCATTCAGTAAAGAGACTGTAACTCCAGTAACTGTCACTGTGTCGTTAAAATAGTTCAAATCAGAGCACACATGACTAGTGGCACCAGTGTCAATAATCCAACTACCATGAGGAATGGCTTTAGACAAAGAAGAAAGACATTGATGTTGAAAGGTAAATCGATTATTTTCAAATCTTAGTGAAGTAGAAGGAAAAATAGTTGGAAAAGAATTGATACCAGAAGATGATTGAATTGCCATGGCACCATGCTCTGTAATAGGCGAAGCCTATGAAGATGAAGCTGGAGTCTCTGAAAGCTTAACTTGAGCATTAAGTTGCTGAATCAAAGAAGTAATCTGATCACTACTCATCGTGCTGACATCAAGATTAACCGCAACATTCGTAGATGGCATGGGAGAAGTCTCGGTCATTACATTTGCCACAGCATGCGTCATAGGACGAGGAGTAACAGATGTGTGTCCTCTGGGTTGTGTAGACGGCATGCTGTTTTTTGACCTCCTTGACCTCCTTGGTAGTTAGCAAAACTGCTCTTGAAACCAGGAATATAGCCTGGCGGATATCCATACAGCTTAAAGCATTTCTGAATAACATGCCTAGTTTGGCCACAATGAGTACAAACAGGTCGCGGGCCTCTTGGTCGATAATGATTCTGATTCTGAACCGCAAATGTTGCATTATCATAGGATCCAGTATATGACATCTGTTGAAGAGCTGAAACTTGAGATTGAACCAAGATAGGAACCTCAATGGGAGCAATAGCTTGAAAAATCATACTATTGGATGTAGGTGTGATGGCCTTTTGCCTTTCATCCGAAGTGACCATATCAAAAGCTTCTTCAATACTTGGAATTGGCTTCAACATCAGGATATGTCGCCGAGTAGACTCATATGATGCATTTAGTCCCATCAAGAACTTGGTAACTCGACTTCGTTCCTGAAGCTTTTCCCACAAAGCAGCTGCATTGCACTCACATTTTGCACAAGTACAAACTGGCAACTCCACATAGTTTTTGTACTCTTCCCATAAGGTCACCAAAAGAGTATAGTAAGAAGTAACATCCAACGATCCTTGTTGAATGGAACTTAGCTTCTGCTCTATCTCAAAAACTCTCGGAGCATCATCTTGCTTGAATCGAGACATTAGATTCTTCCAAATACCCTCTGCGGTAGATATGAACAACAAACTTGCTCCAATTTTTTTATCAATAGAGTTAATGATCCAAGTAGATACAATGTCATTGCAACGAGACCAAGAACCAAAATCACGATGATCGTGAGGCGGTTTCTTGATCGTTCCATCTATGAAACCAAGTTTATTTCTAAGATTAAGAGCTACTCGAACTGACCTTCGCCAAGAGCAGAAATCAGCTTCAGACGTGAGACGATCGGATACGATGCTCATCCCCGCATGATCTGAGCTGTGCAAGAAAAACAGATTCTCATACTGATCCGCCGGATTCGTTGGCACTGAATTTGTAACCGTATGAGTCATGATTCAGATCTAAAACAAGATTGTGCGATAATATGCAACAACCTAAGCTCAATCAACCAAGATAAAAGTGATTAACCCCAAAAGGACTCGGTAATCAAAGAAGAGAACATAATCAACACAATCGCAATAAGATTCGCAACAAAAGATGAAAGGATCTGAAGATTCGAAGCACTCATCGGAAAAAAAAGGGAACAAATCAGAGTTCTAGAAGATAGATTCGAGATAAAGAGAGATGAAAAACAAAGCTCAATCAAGAAAGAATCAGCTCGAACTGAAGATGAGAACGAAGACGAAGCTCAGAATCGTCATCAATGGTGTTTGAAAAAGTTTGTTATGCGGAAGAAAGAATGAGAGATTAATTTTGCTCTGATACCATGTAAACTTTGGTGAAAAGATATTTTCTCATTAATGAATCATAGTTGTGATACAAGAGTATATATATTGTACAATTAGTATACTAGAAGGATAAGCTAAAGGAGACTTAACCATCCTAATATACATTTATAAACTATGATATATATGAGCTAATACTTTCTTCGGGTCTGGATCAGGAGTGGCGGTTTCTGTCTCTGTCTCTCACAAAATCCGTGACGCAACCTCATTGGTGATATTTGTTAACGATTGGGCTACCACCACGGACAATGGGAAGTCAAATGTGGCGGGAAGTTCTGTTGAGTTTGCTGAAACGACCATTTATCCTCCTCATCATAACATATATTCACAGTTCCCATCAACGGATTCCAATTATACACGTAAATGTGTTGTCACGAAAAGATTCGTCTTCGAACCCTCTAAGATTGTTAAGCTTAGGCACAAGGCTGCTAGCGAGACCATCCCTGTGCCTACTCGTGTTGAAGCTATCATGTCACTTCTCTGGAAATGTACCAGGAAATCCTCACGTTCTCACTTGGAAAGTCCAAGACTCCAAGACAAGCGGTGATGTGTCAGGCCTTGGACTTGAGGCTTAGGATTCCATCTACTGTTTTGCCTCAAGACGCGATCGGCAACCTACAAACAGTTTTCGCTCTCAAGAAAGACGTGGATATGGAGTTGGAGATCCCCGAAATCGTGGCCTCATTCAGGAAGGCCAAAGAAGGAGTCAATGAGATAATTAGAGAGAATCTCCAAAGCAATACACTTGGTCAGAGTTTGTTGAGTTTGATAGAGGTAGGTGAGTACGAGTCACTGGATATAGACATGTGCATAATGTCTAGCTGGTGCAGAAAACCGTTCTACAAGGTTTACTTTGGATTGGGTTGCCCCGTCTGGATGGGTTACCCGTCAAGTAACATTTACAACAACATGGGATATGTCATGTTGATTGATTCAAAAGAAGGTGATGGTGTAGAAGCATGGATAAGCTTACCTGAGCAAGACATGTCTGTATTCGTCGATGACCAAGATTTGCTTGCTTATGCCATCTTAAATCCCCCGGTCGTGACCTAAACAAGACTACTACCAATCGCACCTCAATATACATCAAAAATTGTTTACGCTGGATTTACTAAGTTCTTGGCTTTACGTTTCATTGTGATCCGAATAAAGTGAACAAGTCATTTCAATTTCATGTGTTCATGACCTTGATCTTGTTTGTATTATATATGGTTTATTAATCGTTTGATTTGTCGTCCAATTACAAATAACTCTTTCATGATATTATATCTTGTTTGTATTATATATGGTTTAATAGTAGATTTCCTTCACTGTTTTAATTATTTTTTTTCTTAGTTCCTAATTAATAGGCTATAATACGGTTCATGGCTCTGGTTGTTTCCAGGCTTGTACAAACTAGCATTTTGAAAACACCAGATAACTATTGATTACTCAATCTAAAAATGTAGCTGCTTGTGCAGTTCAAATGAAACTAATACAGTAATACATCAAGAATTAATTCTACCACGCCCATTGGCCATCATACACTAAAGAGATTAATTACTTATGAAGCACAAATGAAATACAAGAAGAAATGAGCAAAAAGATATAAAAATAAAGGAGGAATTTTCACTAAAAGACCCTTTAATTTTTAGATCCAAATGTTTTTCCTAAGAACCAAGGGATAAAAGCATGAAAACTATCTTCTTTTCGCCATAAATTCATCTTTTAGTTGGCTTTATAAGAAAGCGAATATGAGTTTGTGACGATCTGACCAAATGGCATCCGTCACAATGACAAAAGTTCTCTTTGTTGTGAAGAAATGAAACCGCTACAATATGTCGACATATACTAGACACAATGCTAAACACATTATTAATCCAGTAGAAAAATACACTCTCTTCCAAGATGATTTTTATCCATTTAAGCATTCGAGCCAACAACCTTAATTAAGAATATAACCACCACTCTAATAACCATCAGAGTTATCCTCTTTGACTTCTTCTGAGATTTGAACATCAGATCCACATGGAAACATAAGCATAAACCTTCGAAGTACGGTAGTTTTTTTTTTCATTGACCACCTTCAAACCATGGGTACATAGAAATACAGGTAAGTAAAAAAGCTTTGAATTGTTAAAAAATAAATTAAAGCATTAGTGATAAGAATGAACCTATATCTAAACAAATGATGGATAAAAATGGCCATCTGAAGCTTAGCGAACTCAGCTCCTACGCATAGTCTAGAACCAGCGCCAAAGGGACTCTAAGTCTTGGAGAGGATTGAGCCCAAGTCTTTCCTCTAAAATTTTAGTGTTTATTCTATGCTGAAAATTCTATAAAAAAATTTGAATAAGTTAAAAGATGAAGTTAAATAACTCACCTTCCAACCCCATGGATTAAATCTTAAAGGGTCATCGTACTTCTCTGGATTGAAATGGACATTAGCATAGCCCATGAAGATCCAACCAGCTGGAATTGTGTAATCACCAAAATGAAAGTCATGATCGGTTATTCTAAGAACTGTTGGCGCTGTGCTTGTTATCCTAAGCGACTCATTTATAACCTGAAATAAAACACCATATTTTTTTGAACTACTATCTATATCAAACTAATAGACAATGAGTGTACTGATATGTTAATTAATGTGTGATTGTGGCATATACCCACCATCTGGGTGAAAGTCATTGATTTATAGTCTTCCCAAGTTAGGCCAACCTCCTTGCCATTCTCCCCTCGAAGAATTCCCTCATGCTCTCTCTTCAACTCTTGCTTGACTTTAGGGTGATCGTTTATGAGTTTTACTGTAGCAGCAAGGATTCCTGGCGTTGTTTCATTAGCAATCAAAAAGAAAGTGTATATGTATTCGATCGCATTCTCTATGATCATAGTATCCGCTCCGCTTTTCGTTTCTCCAAATATGATCTTGAAAAACTCCCCAAATTCTTCTCCTGATGCTCTCTTCTTTAATACCGTCTCTTTTATTAACTTCATCATCAGCTTTCTTGCCTGTCAAAAAACAGATTTTCGTTTTGATTCCTTTACAACCAAATCATTTTCACATATATAGTGCTATAAGGGTTATATGAACTGAAAAATATGTACCTTCATCATTCGATAGACACCAGTCCCAGGAATGTTCCAAGAGAATTGAAACCACTCCCTTGGAAAATATCTCCAACATAGTGCGAGTTGTTGCCGCCTCTGGTTCCATTTCGCCCATAACTTTCTTTGCAAGGCATTCGATTAAAATCTATAAATTTTGATGAGATGATACATTAAGTAATCCAGTATAAGTAATAATGCAAAGGGTTACAAACTGTATTATATGAATAGATTTTTATTTTTTTACCTTGCTTGATGTTTCCTTGACGTTAAGGAAGCCGTTCCTAGCTCCTTCCTCCATGTATGTGCGAGCCAAAAGATCGACGTCTTCAACCATCCTCAGTTTTAAACCTTGTGGACCCAACAATTGGAATGTCAAGTTTCGAACATGTTTATGTGACTCTTTGCTCTGGACAAATTAAACAAGTTGTTTTCCCCAAATAGTCGTAATATGCTTTTCGTGATACCAGGGAGATAATTTGCCTTTGCTATCTCCACATTCAATTCAATATCTATTGAGATTATAGCTTTTCCTCCAAATAAGCTTGTCCGAAAAACTGGTCCATATCTATTTTTTCCCGTAAAAGACAACGCAACACTTATGAGTAATGTAAAAATGAATGTTGAAACATACATACATATGCATGCTGGAGAAATTAGCAAAGGTACCTAAGGATCCTCTCCTTGATGAATGTTGGAAGTTGACGAGCGTCATGAAGTTTCATGAACTCAAAAGTCTCTCCAATGATCGGAAAACCCATTGACCCCGGAGGTAATTTTCCATTTTTTTTTGGATTGCTCCACAGATAAATCCAATGAAATAGCTTGACCACTATGATTGAAACTATCACAGTCAGTAATTCATAAACCTCTACCATGTTAACTTATTTCATTCTTTCTACCTTTGGAAGATATTGGTTTGAGGATTTAGGGATGCATGATTCTACGACAGATGTGCCCTCTTTATGCTACTGCTCTCTCGTCGATTGAAAATATATACTATATAAATTTATTCAAGTTGGTTGAGACACTGGTTGGTACGGACAATAACTACCTCCTAAATCTTTTTTTTTTGGTTCACTCCAACTTTTTTTAACTTTATTGTTAGTTTTTAATTGGTCTAGATTATTTAAGAAAAAAATTGTTTTTGTTGTTTAAGAGGGGTAACACCAAAAGAAGTTGTAAAAGAATTTCAAATTTTACTTTGTCAACTCATCACCACACTACGTACACACAACTACTTTGAAAAACCAAATTTATCGAATTTATCCAAAACTACATATCTATGAGAGATGACAGTCATTTGTACATGTACTTGGAGGTGTATGTGGTATGGACGTATGGTGATGCTATACATGCATAACAGTGTACGTGTGACTGTGAGTTATTTGGTTATTTGGTCTTTGGTAAAATTGTAGAAAACACACCCATGTAATGAATGAAATTACTGATTATATGATGAAATACAATCTTTTTCGTTATCATTTTTTTTGTTTTCGGGTGATTTTCATTAAATTTTCAATATTCTGTTGCTTGACGCATACGGAATTTGTAACGAGACGTATTGAAAGTGCATGTGCGATTGATTATGTTGCTTGTCTATCAAGTTTCACGTGTTTAAAATGTCCGCTGGACAGCCTGGACGTATATAAAGTCCACGCTTCGAGAATCGAAGAAGTGATATAAAAAGTTGTACACAAAAATCAATCCTTATCCTATGATTTTGTTAACAAAATATTTTCTTCTTTAACAAAAATCTCGTATTTGCTTGCTTGTAGAGGGGGATAAATGCACACAGTTCTTTCATAGAGTGATGCTATCTCGCCAAAATTTCAATCAGGTACTATTCCTCACTGATGAGAACGACTAGATCGTTGACTCCAAACAGGGAGTTCAGCAGCTTGTAGTGGAGTACTTCCGGAGTTTGTTTGGTAGCAATGATCAAACTCATTCCCCAACTGTTGCAGAACTAGCAGTTATTGTCCCTCAACGTTGCTCCGAGTCGGCTATTCAGGTTCTGTCTAGCCCATTAACCCCGGAGAAAATCAAAGATGCGCTATTCTCTCTGCCAAAAAATAAAGCCCTGGGCCTGATGGATATTGTGCAGAGTTCTTTACCACGCAATGGAACACGGTTGGTTTAGACTTGGTTGATGCGGTTTTGGAATTCTATCATTCCAGCCAGATTTTGAAGCAATGGAACTCAACCATTCTGACTCTTATTCCAAAAACTCCAAATGCTTCAAGAATATCCGAGTTTAGGCCCATCGCATGCTGCAACACCATTTACAAAGTAGTGTCCAAGTTACTTGCAAACCATCTCAAGAGTGTGCTCTCTGACCTCGTCGCAAACTCACAATCTGCTTTCATTCCAGGAAGATTGCTTGTTGAACATGTGCTTCTTGCAACGGAACTAGTTCAAGGCTACAATCGAAAGAACATCACGGCTAGAGGCATCCTAAAGGTTGATCTTAAAAAGGCTTTCGACTCAGTGCACTGGGATTTCATCATCAATGTGCTAAAGGCTCTCAATTTCCCATCACATTTTGTAAACCTCATCAAAGAATGCATCACCACTCCAAGTTTTTCTGTGTCAGTAAATGGTGAATTTGTGGCTACTTCAAGGGAGCTAAGGATCTAAGGCAAGTGGACTCTATCTCTCCTTATCAATTCACTTTAGCGATGGAGTTTTCACACAGTTACTGAATCGTAGCTACATCAACAACCTCATTGGACACCACCCATCAGCATCGGCTCCTCAAGTCACTCATCTTGCATTTGCAGATGATATAATGGTCTTCTTTGATGGCAAGAAGGAATCTCTTCATAACATCACTAAAGTCCTGCAAGATTTTCGCCAATATATCTGGTCTACATATGAACATAGACAAATTGACAGACACCAACTGGGGTTACATCGACCGATACAAGGTTCACTTGCATCGACCAACACGCACATTGCAGCATCAACCGACGCATGCTCGACATAGCAAGAAATCCATAATTGCATCGACCGACGCCTCCACATTGCATCGACCGATGCTATTAGGTCAATTTGTGTCATCCTCACATTGCATCGACCGACGTACATGCCGAGCATCGTTTTCCCCCGAAGCTTCTCGCTGGATTTCCGTTCCTAAACCACCAAGAACACAAACCTATTGCCACAAAAAGCTTCCCAAAGCGTCCTGCGACGAAACGACATAACAACAAGCCAATAAAACACACAAACAAGCAGATCAAAGAAATCTCCAGCTTAGATAAGCCAGGTCATGCACTAACCTTTGCCAAGACGATTCTGAACCTTACACAAGAAGGAAAACGCTCCTAAGAAGCTCCTACAACGATCCTAGCTACAGATCTCTACTGGAACAGCCTCAAACTCCAAGAACACTCACAAAACTCTTTCTCTCTTTCGCTCTCTGCAGAAACGGCCAAACCTCCGCCACAATACGACAAAACTCCCTTTTATACACGTTTTCAGGGTTTCCCTAACCCCAAAATGCAACGTTTAACTTAAACTCGTCCGCACAGAACCAACCTTGCATCGACCAATGCATCCCCTAAACCGGAATTCCGGTTCGCGGATGTTACACTCCTCTATCTTCTCTTCATCAACATCATCAGTTTCAACATGTCCCCACACATGGTCTCTAAAATCAGAACCAGATCGGACAAAATCATTTATGTTTTTAACTTCCACATCATTGATCTCATCAGGCCTAAGGAAATCTAATGAGTCGAATATGTCATAATTTCTTGAGATGGAAATGTATGGATAAACGATATCCTACAAAAAAAACACATTTACACAAATGTTGGTTAAGAAACAGTAAAAAAACACTACCAGATTATGACCATAACAATTAAAAAAGAATAGTGAAAGGAAATTACTAACCTTTGGTCCAATCGATTTCTCTATGAAGATAGTGTCTTGATAAGACACTTTTGCTGCGCACCTTCCAGTTAGAACATCTAGGACCGTTTGTGAATTCCTTGTTAATCTTCTCTCCCAACAATTCTCCAATCAATAGAATTGCTTCCATAACCCATACTTGAAGTGCAAATGAGAAACCATTAAGGATATAACTGTTGGTCTTCCTCAAATCCTTCTGATGTGAGCGCGTATCGGTACGCAACTCGGTCACTCCGTTACGCCGGCTCGGTCAGGGAAGGCTGCTCTCGAGACGTCTGAATCGGCGATGACTTTCCTCGGTCAGGGCTGATTCGTTGGGCTTGACTAAGTAAATGACTCGTGGAAACGGGATATAGAAGCAAGCGCATGAGGGAAATGAAAGATGCACGGAAAGGACTTGTTGGGTTGCTCAGACGGATCGATGCGGCTCGTTGCGGAACAAACGGGACGACTCGGGGAGCATGAGACGGAACGAGACGGTGCGATACGGAAAGAATCACTCTTTCAATAGACAATCCCGGATTGAGCTATAGAAAGCAGATGAGACAAGATCAAAGAATCACTCTTTGAGGAAGGTTTAATTTCATTCAAGTCTGAAAAACTACAAAGAGCTTAAGAGAGGTTTAAATACTTAGGTCAAGAGAGGGCTTAGGGACACGCGGACTCATATTGGTCCGCACATTTTTCCTTTGACGTGTTCTCCTTGCAAATGGAACACGTCGCCCATTATGACTTTCAAACTTAACAATCTCAACGTTCAAAAGGGAATATTCCAAGTTCGAATTAAAATGCAAAGTAAAGGGAAGAAAGATCCGTCTTTGGCCTTAACGCGGGAAACGCCTTAGCCTTAGGATGTTTTGCACCAATCTCAATGCCTCGTTAAAAGCTCCTCCGGTAAACCCAATGGAAAAAACCCGGAGTGAGGAAAAAGAGTACACATCTTCGCTTAAGTGACTTTGGTTGTCTTCACTCTTGGGTAAGAGTGAAGACCATTCGAACTGAACCTTCAAGGTCTTCATGGGTCGGTTGATGCTGGACGAATGATCGAACGAAGAGGTTGATCTGCTGCTTGGTCGCCTTTGCTGAGCTCCTTGATCGTGTCGTGGCTCCTGGGAGGATCGCTGGTGCCTTGGCCGCGCTTGTTGCTTGCGTCTCGGCTGCCTCCGATGCGTCTCGGTCTTGTGCCTCGGTCATGATCGGCGTCTCTCGGTCGTCTTGGTCGAGCTCTTGTCCTGCGCTCACATCACCTTCCCTGTGTCCATGATCGAGGTCACAAGATAGTCAAACGAATGTAAACCCCAAGGATAAGCTCTCAACTTATCAAGATCCATCAGAAGTTTGATGTATGAGAGAGGGATCTTCTTCTTCTCGTCCTTAGCTATCACCAAACCAGCTATGACACAAACATATACAAATCTTATATTGTCTCCATATTCCCACTTGGGAGCTTCTAGTAGATGCACATCTATCAGCCTCTTAATGTTCATCTCCCCATCTCTCTTCAATAATCTAGCCCAAAAACCTTTGTCCTCTTTCCAACTGTCTTCTTTCCAAGTCTTCAAATCTAAGCTGAAATCATCCTCGTATTTGAATCCAGTGACTGAATAATATTCTTGCATTGAAAATCTCAATGGCTTCCTTACAAACACAAACCATAGTTCATGTTTCTTATATGTGATCAACTGCCTACACATGATGATGTGGATCAAACGCGTAGAGTATCCTAAACCATTTTCGTAGATGGCAAAAACATTTGCAAAAACAGGATCACTCTTCAATTTCTCGTACTCGGTTGGCAAAGCATCCTTGATTCTTTTCATGATAGACATTCTGCAGCTTTTGTTTATCTGCTTCAATTGTGGTTCATCACCATATCTGAAAAGGCGTTTAGGATACTCCTTTTCAACGCCTGAACAAAACAATTAACAAAAATTAAACCAAACACAACTATAAGAGTTGTTAGAAATAAGAGAGAAAAGTTCCCATCACGGGAAAAACATATATTCAAAAATTATATAAGAACCTAATATCAGTCCGATTGATCCAGCTTTGTCATCCATATTCAACAAGCTAATATTCGAAGTACATCTAACATGTGAAACATAAAACATATTACAATCAAATAACTATCAAACCAAAAAAGAAACCAAGAGCAGTTCATAAGCGATTAAATACTAAATTTTAAATCTAACAAAATTGACAATTTTATACAAAGCTTAGCGATAAACCAACTCAATCTATCGGGATTTCAAAACTCTTGACACAAACTATGATAAAATTAGATGAACCAAGACAAACCTTGCAACATTTTATTCCTCTCATCTCTGATAACTCAATTTCGTTACAGGAATTCAAAAGCGATTACCAAATCTACATGCAACTTCTAAATCTATACAAAATGAGAAATTTGGAGTGATTTACACTGTAATATCAAGCTGAATTTCAAATGATGTGAAGAGAAGCAAACGATATTGAGTGATAGGATCAAAGAAAACCATGGGAGCAAATAAAAATATGAGTCGCAAGAATAAGAGAAAAACAAATCAGGAGGAGGACGAATAAAGGAAGAAGCTTCGCCCATATGAGAAAAGAATGAAAAAAAGAAACTCACCGCTGTCGATTAATCGGAAGAACATGCCAAAGAAATTCACCATCAAAGCTGCCGTCGCTGTCGTTTTTTCTTCTTTACGATTTGGTAAAAGTGAATTGTGAGTGAAAAAGAGTTTTCATTCCTTTTGGGTGTAGAAACCTCTTATTCGAGTAGAAGTTTCCATATACTCCATTTTTATTTTTTTTTATTTTTGTGAATAATTCAAAATTAAGTTCATTCAAACTCTTAGACGATTACTAAGCTAACTATTCACTTAGTATGAATGGTAACTGCGGACAGGGCGGCCAAATCTATATGCGGTCTGGACCGCTCCATTTTTAAGGCAGACTACAGACCGCTGCGGACCAACTCTATTTGTAGGCAAAAGCGGTCCGCAGTTGGTCCGCAGCGGTCTTGTCTCTGCTTTATTTAGACCGTACCACTGCGGACTACATTTTCTGAATGGTAAATAAAAAGCGGTCCAGTCTGCAGACGGATTTGTCTGCCCCAACCGCTGCAACCATTCACACCCTAATTATTTTATCTTAAAATATCTCAAACCATCTTTAATATATATTTGTTCATATTTGATTATAGACTTCCAACTTAAAACCAATTGGCAATGAGTGGAGAAACTCATATCTTATATATACCACTTACGATCATACTTAACTTCTAATGTGAGATATTGTATTCCTAATACGCTCTCTCGAGATGATGGTTATTCTAGGCATCACTCTCGGAATGTTCGGGCATGAATCGGCGGATCAACTATTAAGCCAGACCGATTGTGGATTGAGTTGAGCTTGTGCGGACCGGCCTCTGATACCATATTAGATTATGGCTTTTAACTTAAAATCAATTGGCAATTAGTGGAGAGACCCATATCTTATATATACCAGTTAATATCATATATTAACAAGCCTTATGCATCTTTTTAAGGTCTTGAATTTTGTTAACCGCTACTCTCAACCAACGAATGGTCCGGTTATCTAAACCAATTAATAATTGTCTAGCTGTATCAACATTTCTGATAATTTGGTCTAAATTCAATTGTTAAGGTTTTTTTACTTCTTAGAATATAAAATGATATATTATATTTTCACGAGAATTAAAACTTGTTAATCACTGAATTTATTCTTATTAAAGATTTTTACAATTTTTCAATAATTTAGTCTTTTGACAATGAGAGAACCCATCATTTTATTGGTTATTTTGATGCCCCTTTAAATTCTTCAGCCGGTTGTTGACTTTGGACCGTTGCGTGCGATCATTCCACTTCCTATGCGAGAATCTACCTCTTAGTGTACGATCATTTATAGTAGGATCCTTAAATGATTGTGAATGCCTAAAGAGTGAGGGTTTAGATTGTGTAGTCTGGATATGGAATTTAAATACCATCCACTGTAATCATTGGTGACAAAGTAATCTGCAAACCGTCATGTGGTCGAAGAGAGAGCATGACCATTGAGAAGGGCATGCATGCACTTGGAGACTTCACATAAGATAATTTCTGGGAGTACCGAGTACGCTTTGTGACATAGTTTATATTCGGAAGAGTTTGGTTGTCGGGACTGATGTTAAAAGGGAGATCATGTGTTTGAATCAGCTGCCATGATGGATGTCGCCGGAAAAGAGAAAAGAAAAAATAAGGGTGGAGTGAGGCGGCTGATAGCCTGATAAGTGATACCATATATTGTAATAACTCAACATATAGTTATTAGTCAACATCAAGAGCTTTGACTGAAGAAATTGGCTTCGTATGAGTAAACTTTTATGTAGCTAAAATGAAACAAGTCAGAATAATTATGAAACAACGACTAAGCTAAGAGAGAGTTTGATATATTAATTAGAGGTGGGGAGGCCAGTGAATGCCTTATCTCCGGCAAGGAAATGGCGTCGGAAGAGCTATGTACGACGGCAGCTTTTCTCCTGGCATCACCACGGACACATCTGACGTACTAACCGGAACCTGCCATTTTACACATTTTGGTTATGCTTATGCAATTACTTATACTTGATAATAACATGGCGTTTGACGTCAATGTTGTGGGTTTGTAAACAACTTACACATGTTACTTTTTTCTTTTCATTAAAGCATAAATCAATCAAAGTAAGATCATATATAGAGTACTAAAAATCTTTTTGGTGTCCTTCAATTCTTTTGAGGAAAATAAAATCTTTGATAGTAAAAATGAGATAAATTAATGTAAGAATAAGGCACATAAAAATAGATAAAAGATTTTTACCATAGAAGATTTTTCAGCATGTTTCCGAAACTGAGCAGAGCCGCAGAGCCATCGTAAGAAGAAGAATGATCGGACCTGAAGAGATGTTCCAGGATTGCCAATATGATGAGCACTAAAATCAATATTGCAGTCGCCACAAACCCAAACCAAATCGCATTCATCGATGGCCCTGACGCATCCTTGGTTTTGTATATGCTCCATGTTCTTATCGTGTTTTCCGACCTTGACTCGTTCATCAGCTTCAACACTCAGGTTTTCCTTTAATGTAAGAACATACAGAATCAGAGACCAAAATTGAAACATAAATGAGAAAAATCAAAGTAATTAAGATACTTTCACTCAATATTTATAGCTCCTCTGTTTTTTTTTTCTTTTTTAAAGAACGTTGAACAGAACATATATAGACGAATATAAAAACACAAAGCACATTTTGTATATGCTTATATTTATTGTAGTGAGACGTTATACATACGCATATAAATATATATACATTTTTTTTTCTTGGCAACGCGCACATACGCATATAAATTGGTCATGATCAGGAACTCCTCTGACCATGTCTTTTCTGACCAGCTTTGAAAGACTTCTTGCATTCATGTGTCCTAGCCGTTGATGCCATAAGACTGGATCATCTTTCTCAGCTCTGAAGCAGTTCTTCGCTTCCTCCCACATATAGCAATTGTTACCAATTTGGATTCCTGAAAGTGCAGTTCGGTTATCCTCATCATTTTCCCAACACTTTACTTTGTTGAAACTTACAGTCAGACCTTCATCACATAGCTGACTCACACTGATTAGATTTATTGTCAAACCTTCTACAAAATATACATTTGTAAGCGGTGGCTTTTCAGCGTCAGTTAAGTTACCTATACCCCTGATCTTGCCTTTTGCTCCTCCTCCAAAGGTGACTTTGCTCTCTCTGACCTCTCAGTAGCTAATTATATTTGCCTGATTCCATGTCATGTGTCTAGAGGCACCGCTGTCGAAATACCAAGGTTTGGTTGCCATTGCTTAGGATGAGGTGTCTGCCACATGACAAAACAGTTCTGATTTGGCAATATACACTTGCATCTCTCTTCTTCCATGTGGATAGCATTTTCCCTGTTTCAACAATTGTTTAATCCTAGCTGCATATCTGTAGCAGTACCTTCTGATATGCTCATGACGTCCACAATAATAACACTCATAACCCTTGATAGTCCTTTGATGATGATTGATATGCCTTGCAACAGTTTGTCTTGCTGGAACAAACCTTGGTTTGTTCACTGTTTGGGAGTAACTGAGATAAGAGTTGACATTCTGATCCTTCACAAACTTAGTATTCCCACTTGATTCTCCACCATGATAGCCTAGACCAAAATTTGACTGACCAACTCTCCCTGCAACTAGTATGTTTTCAAGATTCGTTGTTCCGCTATTCATCATGTAAATCTTTTTCTTGGTTTCGCTTAACTCTTGAGCAAGAACTCTATTGTTCTCTAATTATGTAGTAAGTTCCCTTGTCAGCTTCTCATTCAGATCTTGAAGCTCGATTTTCTCTTCCAACCAAGACAACTTCTCCTTTCCAAGAGCCAACCATTCATCATACAATTTTCTGAATTCACAGTCAACGTCTATTTTTGCAGCATCTTACTCTTTCTCAGACACACATCCCTCGATGGTTGTGTCTGACTCGCTGTATGTGGATCTTCACTCTCCAGACTTCCCATAAAAGCCACAAACTCACTGCATTTTTTAATGAATCATCTTCTTCGGATTCACTCTCACTTTCTACAATGTACGACTTATCTTTTCTAGCAACTGATCTTACACAATCAAACTTTGGAGATGAACATTCAACACTCATGTGACCGTATCCATGACATTAATGACAATGAATATCATTTTTCTTCCCACTCCTTTTTCTGTCTCTGTCACGTCCACTTCCTTGACTGCTCACCAAGTTTCCTTTTCAACCCTTCTTAAAGCTCTGGTAAATTTTTTGCTAACATCCTCATCTCCACTTTCAAAGTCTGAATCTCTTGTTTCTCACTAGATACTGTGAAGGCTACTCCCTTGGAAGTGTTTTTTTTTTCCAGTTGTGATCTCCAGCTCGTAAGCCTGCAGCATTCCCACAACTTCTTCAAACTCAATTTTATCAGTCTCCAAAGAAGTTCCTATTGCAGTCCTCTTACTCTCAAACCTCACTAGAAGACAATTAAGCAGTTTCTTTGCAAGTTTTTTGTCCTTGTATTTCTTTCCCATATTATGTGCTTCACTTGCAATTGCACTCAGTTTCCCACTAAATTCCTCTATAGTTTCAGATTCCTACATAGTGAGGTTCTCGAACTTTGATGCCAGCATGTCAATCCTTGAACGCTTCACACTGCTCTTACCCTCATATGCCTTAAGCCAAATTACCCCAAGCTTCTTTAGAAGATTCACAGTTCAAAATGCGCTTAAATTGGTTGTCGTTAACAGCGTTAAAGATAAGAGATAACGCCTTTGAGTTTGATGTGGCTTTTCCTTCCTCTGTGTCAGTCCACCTATCCTCAGGTTTCAGGACAACCTTTCCATCTTCAGTCTTTGTTACAGATGGCGTACATCCTAAGTTAGTTGCAATCCATGCCTCTTTTCCAAGTCCACGAATAAGTGCTCGCACTTTCACTTTCCAGTGACCGTAGTTTGCTTTCTTAAGCATGATTGATCTTCCAACGACAGCATACTCTTTGGTAGAGTCCATCCCTTCCGCATGATCCTCACCTGTTGTTAAGATACAACTTGGTTCAGATGCCTGCTCTGATACCAATTGAAAAGGGGATGAACTGGGGATCTATAACCAAAAACTCAGAACCTCTGAGCTTTTTACTTTATTAGAAACTTGATTAATTATATTACGACTCACTAAATTGGGTTTACACAACAACTAAAATACTTAAGCTTGTCACATGAGATTTTTACCACTAACTATAATAGATCTCAAGAACCACTATCTCTTATCTTTCTAGTTCGCCGTTAACAGAGTAAACCTACTCTCTCTCAAGAAAAAGCTTCTCACAATCTTTTTCATTTCAAAACGGCTGACCCTAGCTGATTACACTCAACTCCCTTTTATAGTCACGAGTCTTCATGGATCTTCTAGGTTAGATGTCACGATCTTGGATACCTCCAAATCTTCAAGAGAATATCCTCCTCTCAGCCAGAATGTGCTCCGTGATCTCCTCTTAGTCATCACTTCAGTTCGCGCCAATTCCACATCATCACCTAATCCTTGTTGGATAATCCTTTCAATAGGAACAACATGCACCTTGTTCCAGCAAGCTGGAATAGCATGTGCCTTGTCCCAGCAAGCTCGTACAATCTATTAAGTTTGGGCTTGTTTTTGATTATAAATTAGTGAAACTTCTTGATTTAGCTTTATCTGAAGATACTATAAATAATGTGAAGAATTTGAGAACAATAATGGAAACAAGTGTAGAATCATTGGGTTTTAATATCTCAGCTTGAAATGGTCATAACGAAGTTGTTGATTTGTAATATTCTTGTTTATTACAGTTTTGGAACTGATTTTGGGTGTTTGTGTCTATAGGCATAGTCCTTGCCTTGGTTTGTTCAAAGATAGTAGGTATAAGTCTAAATCAAAGAAGTCATCTTTGAAGTCTGTTGATATCATTGGATTTAGAGCTGGCCCTGAGCTTGAACGAAGAGCAAAGGAAAGAGTTGAAGATAGCTCTATCTTGTTGTTGCTGCTACGTCTGTTAATCCCCCTAATTTCATCCATCTTGTTTATAAACCTTCAAGTGGCTCTGCCAAGACCAAACACTACAAGAAATAAATGTGTTAATAGGGGAAAACGAGCTATTTCCCCCCAAGAACTATCATATCTCGCTGGATGGAGCCCGAACTTTGGACACGATCTATATAGCCATGTCCACTATGACCAACTCTTATTTCCCCCCAAATCAAAAGTTTTACACTTATATCACCCCGAGCCTAAATTGCATCGGTTTATCCGGTGAACCGCAGACCAAACGATATAAACCCGATATTAAACCAATTATGACCCGATCCCTACCCAGTTACGACCAGATTCCTTACCCACAAATTCCCAATTTTCAAATATCACGAACCCTACAATCAACTTGCCATTTTTCTTCTTCTGTCTTCTTTTCTGGGTGCCCATTACCGAATTCGAGCTTCAGAATGAGCAATTTATCAACAAACTCGACCGGATCATCCAGTTCTCGTGCGAGAGGAAGAGTGTTCGATGTGCCAAAGAGATGTTGGTGCGGGGAAGCTGTTGTGGCATTGATCTCGAAATCTGATCCGAATCCTTACCGGAGATACTACCGTTGTAGTTTTGCTGCAACAAATAAGGTAAAAGTTATGCTTTGATCCTCTTGTTTCATGATTTTGGTTGGTTCTAATTATTGGGAAATTGGTAGCTTCGGAACGATGAACACACATTCAAGTGGGTCGATGAAGCTTTGCTGAATGAGGTAGATGCATTGATCTCGAGTAATGCTGGACTTGAGCAACATCTGAAAGAGCTTAGGACAGAGAGGTTGGAGTTTGAGAAGATGGTTTATGAGAAGATGGAGAAGGAGGTCTTGGAGAAGGTTGAAGATGGTTTAAGTGAAGCCAAATCATGGAATAAGAAGATGATGAGTGTTATATTGTTAGTTTGTATGGTCATGATTTGACTAAGCAAAGTAGTTGGTTGAAGATGGTGTATGCTCCTGGTTGTAACCTTTTGTGTTAAGACAATTTGTATTTCAAACCTTTTGTGGTAAACATGAAGCTCCATTTGTGTTAAACATGAAGTTAAACATGAAGCTATGCATTCATACAAAATACAAAAGAGATAGGGAGCAAAGAGATTAAATTCAATGTCATAAACGTTAAAATAGATCATACAAAAGAGATAAGAAAGGCAAGAGTTGATGTGGTCGAAAATACATTATAGGCAACCACAAATTTCACCATTTGAGACAAAAGAAACTAAGCGATCTAGGGGAAGACAAGAGTTTATGTGGTCGAAAAATACATTATAGGCAACCACAAAACTAGCACCCTAGTTAGAAGTAGCTACTTGATCATTCTTGAGTTAGTGAACCTTGACTTGGTTCAACTTGAGAAGGCTCTTGAGAAGGCTGCAAAAAAAATAGAAATTTAGTAAAACCATCAAAGTTAGAAATTTAAACCATCAAAGCAATGCATCATACCTTGGCAAATTCAGCCTTATGGAACCTAGAGTTATGGTTAGCTTCCCCACAAATGCCACAATGCATTATTCTTTTCTTCTATTTTGGTTGCTTCTTAGTAGGTGACTCATTCACACCCTTCTTCCTTTTCTTGTCAGTCTTGGTCTGGTTTTCTTCAGGTGGTTCTGCATACACTTTATTCCCATTTGTACGAGGCCAAAACTTTGCACTTCTTTGTGGAGTTAGGCCTTCTTCATAATTTCTCCTCCATATAGGTGTTCGGAACCACTGGCAGACGTAGTCTTCAGCCTTTAGCGTCTTATGAATGATGAGACCACATGCATGCTCACATGGGATGCCACAAATTTGCCACTTCTGACACATACAAGTCATCTTCTTTAGACAGACACGGTGAGAGTCTCCACTGATTATGACTTCAAATGTGCCATTTGTGCTTGTTAATACCTTAGCCGTAGATGCTACTTTGTGCTCAGCCGCAAGAAACTTAACAACATATGGAGTACAGATCCCTGCAAATATTTGTGAAAAACATGAGTAGTATAAACAAAAAAAATAATACATAAGTCACAAGGAGAATATATGTTTTACCTGTGTGAGAATTAGATAGGGCAGACCTCTTTGCAATTTGCACCATGGCCAGTCGTCTTATTGCCTCTAACATGGCAACAAAAGGCTTCTCTCTTGCCTTGTTGATGGAGCTGTTAAAGGACTCAGTCGGGTTATTGTCGACATCTTCGCAATAATTACCAACCTTGTGGAATGCCCTACACCAACTCTTTGGATTTGTCCTCATTACATCACTGTAAACGCGAGAATCAAAAGCAAATATCCTCTCCAAATGCCGCATATACTCTGACTCATTTTAAGACCAGGCCAAATCCCATGACTCATTTTATTTCTATGAACCTTTTTGATCATCCATATGCTTATAAACGAACTTATTGATCCTCCATATCTTATCATTTGACAGAATCGACGCATAAACCTTCCACTCATATTTAGATCCATCCTCATCATTAACACCAACACATTTATACCCTATTTTCGCTTTATCATACCTGTACTGCTTCAAATTTCTCCCAGTTTTGAGAACATAATCGAGAACCGCCTCCTTAAATGCAACTCCATTGAAAAATGCGTGCTTATAGAACAACTCCCCATTACCACGCCTCATATTCGTACGAGCTCTTGTTGGACCGTCTTCATCGTTGTCTTCACTCTCTAGGTACACATCGTGGCGGATTGGAGGTTTGTCGCTAAACTCCTCTACTAGCTGTTCGATGTGAAATTTGTCTCTATCTTCACCTTCTTCGTCGTAATCAGGCGTTTGGCCGCCGGGATCTCTCTCAATTAACGCCATCGTCTCTGAACTCGAAGGAACTCGAAATCGCAGTTTTTAGGGTTCTTCAAGATTTGGGGATTTTTCGATTTAGGATTTTTTCGAGATTGAGTGGAAGATATTTTTTTTAGTCGGGTCAAAACTAGGTTAAACCGATTAAATTCGGGTCATATTCTGGTTAAATCGACAAATTCGGGTCAAATAAGGTTTAATCTGGTCTGATTTGGTTTAGGTTATTCGTTAGACGGTTAAGCAAATAGTAAACCGTCACAAACCCAGGTCTGGGTGTAACTAGATCTACAACTTTCTATTCAGGGTGATATAAGTGTAAAACTTTTGATTTGGGGAGAAATAGGAGTTGGTCATAGTGGACATGGCTATATAGATCGTGTCCAAAGTTTCGGGCTCCATCCGGCGAGATATGATAGTTCTTGGGGGGGGGAAATAGCTCGCTTTCCCATATTAATAGCAGTATATAATATTTGATGATCTTCTTAATGAGTAACTTTAACATCAAGCTTTCTATAATAAGATAACTAATTTATTTTCTATTTAACGCCAATCAACTCAGTGTCTTTTCTATTTAAACTTTTAGATTTTGTTAATATTTATTCATTTTTAATGGGAAAATTGGAAATAAAGGATCACTAAAAAAAATTTGTCCATATATACCTGTTTTTTGAAAATGATCATTTTTACCTAAAATATCCATACAAATTAATAAACCTAAATTTAACAAGTTATAAGAAGTGAAATATATGAAAATAAGTAGATATACAATAATAGACGTAATATAATTTTTGACAAAAAAAATGTATAAGTTATTTTTTTGATGGATAAAATTTGGTATAAAACATTTAGAAAACGTTTTCTGCTGTTCTGAAAAAAATACGGATTATGTGTTCTAACATTTTGTAAATGTTATACTAATTTCAGGAATAGTTTTTGTTCTAAATAATTTAGTAGTCCGAAATTCTAAATTCTACAAAATTCAGAGTGTGTATTCTACAATTCACACCAGAAAATTAATCACCTCAACAAATATTTTAAGCGTATCAATGAAAGAGTTGTTAAAATATGTGATAGCAGCTTGAGCTTCTTGTTCATTACGAAATCCAATATAAGCAAATTGTCTACTTCTGCCATCATCACTGCAAAAGCAACGACAGTAACTATATAGAGTGATTCCAACAGAAACACACAAAACAAATTAGCTGCTGTGAATCTACAAGTATATATACCTTAAACGCATCAATTCCACGTTTGTGATTTCTCCTTTTTGTGAAAAGACATCTCGAAGTCGATCCTCTTTCACATATTCTGGCAAATTCTTAACGATTATCCTTGTTCCTCTTTCACAACTATGAGATACACTGCAAGATGAAGACGAATTTCAAAGTATGGTTATGAGAAGCAAACGAAATCGAGCTAGTAGCAGCAAATAAAAAATCGTTATATTGATTATTTCTGATTATATAAAACCCAGAAGAGGAAGAGAGAGAGATATGGTGAATGAGGGTAAACCCGACGAGCAGCTTTTTCAGCTTCTTTCGGGTCTTCTTCAACAGGTTTCGATTTCGATTTCGTTTATCATCTGTCAAATTCGTTTCTTCCTTGATTTTGATTTTCAGTTTCTATTCATTCGAATTTCAATTTCTCTTTTTTTTTTTTTTAATCTCAATTTTTTCTATCGATTGGTAAAATCAATTTACGCATATTAATTTTGGTGCAGCCCTGATGATTTTGCCTCTTGAAGGTGGAATCATTGACAAACACAGAAGAGGTTGAGCTACGTTCTAAGATCGAAGCTCTTGGTTTGGAAGTCACCAAAGTCCCGTCAAAGTCTGCTCAACACCTCAATGATGAATCGCGAGAACAAGAGGAAACAAATCAAGAGGTGGACGAATGAAGCTTCACCCAGATGAGAAAAGGAGGAATGAAGCACCGCCGTCGATGTCTATAAAGTTTTTGATGTTTAGAATTTTTATTTTATTATAATTAGGAGTTTATATTTTTATTATTTAAATTTATGTAAATTTGAGGGCAAAATTGGTTTTTAATTATTATAAACCTTATGTGACCAAACTTGTGAAAATAAAATACATTTAGACATTTTTTTTAAAAAAATATCCTTTATAGACAATTCTCTCTTTTTTAATTATTATTTTATCACATCTAACTAAAAATAAAAGTTTATCAAACTTAATATTTTTCTAGGATGTAGTCCGGGGTTCATACTAGTTTACTATAAAGACAAACTTTTTGATGGTTCACAATACTTGGTCTGTAAGTTACACATCTTACTCTCCAGATTATGCCGATAAAAAATTATGTTAACTCCAAATTTCTCCAGGTTATGCGGATAGAAAAATTATGTGAGCTCCAAATTTCTTGGTTTATTCATATTTCTTGACAATGACTAAGTTTCATTATGCATATGTCATATAGCACCACGTTAGATGACAAGAAAATTGTTTTTTACAAAAAAATTGTAAACTCAATTAGAAAAATTGTGCTTCACTTGGATCGTGCATATGAATGCAAACTTGTTAGACGACGTAGAATATGTCTAGTTGCGGGTGCCGAAAAGACCATATTTGTGGACAAAATCGCCACAAATACGGAGCTTAGGTTACCTTTTTTGCATCCCAATTAACTCGGTGGAAGATATCAGAATGGGTCGTTTTCTTGATTTAATCATCCAAAGATATTCAGTTGAAATCATCGTTGATATACTCAAATATACTCTAATGGTACTAACAACTTTGCAGTTATAATACTCTAGGGGTCAAACCCACAGAAACTCTAGATGCTGACAATAAATTTAATAATTTTCAATTATACTAATGTATTTAAATTGAAATACAAAAACAGAAATAAAGTTTTAGAAATTCATATGGAATTGCATTAAGAAATAGAATAGAGAAGTAAGGGAGTTTGAAATCTCTCTCAAAAGGGTTGAGTTCTGACTTGTCTCTCGAAAAGCTCTATGTGTCTTTCTCTCAAAAGTTTGCAGAAAATAAAACATAAGAGTTTCTAAAACCCTGAAATCCTATTTATATCTCTTAAAACACGTCAAGGACTTAATAATGCAATTAGGAAAAACTTTGGGGCAGTTATGCAAAACTTCAGAACTTGAGAAACTCGGACTTTTCTTCAAGTGAACAATGCATCGATCGATGCCAACACCTACATTGGTCGATGCAACTCTCTAAACTCGTATCCAAACTTCACATCTTAGCCTCAATGGTAGAATGTGCTCCAAATCCTCTTATTTTGCTCCATTATGCTCCATTCGTGCCAATAGGTACCTAATCCTACAAAGAGTCAAAAACAACCTAAAAAGCAAATCAAAAGACTCCAAAAGCACATTTATATCATGGTTAAAAACCGTAAAAACCATGATATATCAATATTGGTAACAACAATACCAAAAATATTGATGTAAACCAAGATGAGTCATAGCAAATAACAGTTTTGAAATGAGATGATCATAATAGGTATGTGGAAGTTGAAAATGTGATCATTAGCACAAATGAAAAAAAAACGAAGAATTTTTTTTGACAAAATCGAAACCTGGCAATCAGAGGTTTTGATCAATCAATCGGAAATCAGAGATTTTGATTAATCAATCGGAAATCAGAGATTTTGATTAACCAATTGGAACGACATATCTCTATTATACATATAATTTATTTTCTATGATCCTTTGAATTCTTGTTTAGTAAGGGTATAGAAATTAGGGTTCTTTGATTTTTGAAAATTAGGGTTTCTCAAAATCTGTTTCTATCTGTGTTCATAGGCATGATAGTAAATAGGGTAATCTGTTTGTAGTATGTGATCAAAGTCTCTGTTTTATTCTCTTACCTCTCTCTCTTTTCTGTTTTATTGCTCTGCTTCTCTTGAATTATGCTTTTTATGCCACCAACAGATGCTTAATCTATAAAAATTGATATGTTTTGAGAACTTCAATGGTTTACGCAATCATATGGTTCTTGGCTCCTGGGAGATTACATTTATGAAGGTAATTCCACAGTTGATCTCGATGATTATTAGGTGTAGATAACGACTTATTCCTAGTAATTCTAATCATAATACTGCTTTTGGTTGTCTGTCAATATCACCCACATATGATTTTGCTTGCTCTTCTAGTTTATCTACCTGGTATTCTTGTGTTGTTACATGTAATGTAAACGATGCTGCTGCAATGCTTGTTTTTTTTTTAGTTGTTTAGCAACTCTGGTATGTAATGCACATCGCTCAAAGTTATTTCGATGTTAGAGCTTCTTGAGATAATTATCAAGTTGTTTGATTAGGACTTTCTTACGGGAACGCCATACTTAGAGGAAAGAGTGATCATTGTGACACCCATCTCCGGGAAATAGATGTAGAGAGAGTGTTTATTGGTTGAAACAAAGGAATGTGTGTTTTTGGTATTCTTGATTTGTTTGCAAAAAGATAGCTTTTGGTTTTTTCCTGTTTGTTAACCTTAGCTAGCTCTATCATTGTTCATGTAGTTTTTGGTTTTGATTTACTAGATACACATTCCGAAAAGTTTTCTTGTGCTTTTTTGTTTCCCTCTCCAATCAACAGCCTTGGTGACAAGCATGTAGGATATCAACACTTGGACAATGTTGGTGGTCGACCCTTTTCACATGGGGGAATCAATTGCATTGGAAAAAGCTTCTTGTCATCAAGGAATTAGTTAGTTCTTTTGTTTCTCTCTTCTCATCAAGAATTATAAAACAGATATTGATTGTTCTTTTGTTATGTGATCTCTTATGCCAGCTTAACTACTGCCACATACTGAAGAAATAAGAACACGATCGAGCAAAATCTGTGTAAGCTTGAATAAAGCTCGATGTCCTAGTAATCTTATTGACAAGAATATATATAGAGTACATAGTGTATTACACATGATCGTATATGAGAATATTCACAATGACAGTAATGGGAAGAATATATTTGCATATATTCACTAACACGCCCCCGCAGTCGAATCGGGAGGTTTCCGGACGTTGAGACTGGAGCGGAAGTCGGTGAAGAGTGATGTTGGGAGCCCTTTGGTGAAGATGTCTGCATATTGAAAACTGGTGGGAACATGAAGAACACGGATTTGACCAAGCGCGACACGCTCCCGAACAAAATGAAGATCAATCTCGATGTGCTTCGTACGTTGATGCTTGACCGGATTAGACAATAAGTAAACGGCACTAATGTTGTCACAGTACACGATCATAGCTTTAGGCAGGGGAAATTTCATCTCAAAGAGGAGGTTGCGGAGCCAAGTTGCTTCAGACACAACGTTCGCAACACCGCGGTACTCGGCCTCTGCACTTGAACGAGAAACAGTCACTTGGCGTTTAGATGACCAGGAGACAAGACTATCACCAAGAAAATGCCATAACCGGATGTAGAACGACGTGTGGATGGGAGACCAGCCCAATCAGCATCGGTATAGGCAGTTAGTTGAGTGATGGAGGATTTGAAAATTTGGAGGCCATGAGAGATGGTACCTTTGATGTAGCGGAGAATACGTTTGAGACTTGAAAATGAGGCTCCCTAGGGTCGTGCATAAAGAGACATATATGTTGGACAGCAAAGGCAATGTCAGGGCGAGTGAAGGTGAGATATTGGAGAGCACCTGCGAGACTGCGATACAACATAGGGTCAGAGACAGGTGCACCATCGGGAGTGAGCTTAGACTTGGTGTCCACGGGAGTGGAGCAGGGATTGCAATATGTCATGTTAGCACAATGAAGGATATCAGCGGCGTAGTTTTGCTATTGGAGAAGCAAACCGGATGTAGTTCGAGTGACCGAGATGCCAAGGAAATAATGGAGCCGCCCAAGATCAGTCATCTCAAATTCCTTGTGAAGAGCGGCGATGATGGAGTGAAACAAAGGCGAAGTAGAATCGGTGAGGACAATATCATCAACATAGAGCAGGATGTAAGCATACTAGTTGTTGTGACAGTAGATGAACAATGACGGATCACTTACACTCTGAATGAAACCAATATTTTTGGCAAATACCGCCAAACGATTGTACCAAGCCTGGGGGCTTGTTTTAACCCATAGAGAGAACGCCTGAGGAGACACACATGGTCGGGCTTCGTTTTGTCAATGAAACCCGGAGGTTGGTGCATGTAGACCGTTTCATTAAGGTCGCCATTTAAGAACGCATTTTTTACGTTATGTTGATGGAGAGGCCAATCCTTTGCAACATCGACATGGAGAACAGACCGAATAGTGGTGGGCTTGACAAGTGGGCTAAACGTCTCATCACAATCGACTCCAAGCTGTTGAGATTTGCCGTTTGCAACGAGACATGCTTTGTACCGCACAAGCTGACCATCCGCGTTAAATTTATGCCTGAAAAGCCACATAGAACGCACAATATTAGTAGCAACTGGCCACGGAACCAAGTCCCACGTTCTCTTTTTAATAAGAGCGCTATGTTCATCTCCCGTGGCACCATTCCAGTTAGGATCCTTAGCTGCTTGTACGTGTGTCAAAGGAAGGGGAGACACAACGGACGTGCGAAGACAAAGACGTTGTCGGGGCTTGACAATGCCGTTTTTGCACCGAGTTACCATAGAATGCGTGGGTAATGTTGTAGGAGGCGGAGGAGGGGCCTCGTCAGCTGGAAGGGGAGGTGTAGGCGGAGTAGTGGGAGGCGGTAAAACAGAGATAGGAGGGGGTGGAGAAATGATGTCGGGTTCAGAAGTTGGGGTCATGACTAGAGGTTGATGAAAAGGAAATGTGTCTTCATCGAAATGAACGTGTCTCGAGAAGATGATTCAGCGAGTGTTCAAATCGAAGCAACGGTATCCACAGTGATCAGTAGGATAGCCGAGGAAGACACATGCCGTGGAGCGAGGGGCAAGTTTATGTTGAGATTGAGGAAGAAGATTAGGATATCACAAGCAACCGAAAACACGGAGGTGAGTGTATGGGGGTGGTTTGTTGAAGAGTGTGGTGAATGGGATAGCATTGGAGATGGAAGACGATGGAAGAATGTTGAGAGTATGAGCAGCCGTGTGAAGGGCCTCCACCCAAAATGCTGGTGGCATATGAGCTTGGAAAAGAATGGTGCGTACTAAGTTATTAAGAGTACAAAGCATTCTCTCCGCGCGTCCGTTCTGCTGAGAGGTGTACGGACATGAGAATCGAATTTTAGTGCCTTCGGCTGCAAGGTTAGAAAGGAATTGTCGATTGTTGTATTCTCCACCGTTATCACATTGAAGAGATTGAATGGGACAGCCAAATTGAGTTCGAACATAGGAAGAGAAATTAATATATTTGCTCAGCATGTCACTTTTGCGCCTGAGAGGGTAAACCCAAACATAATTACAAAACTGATCAAGAAAAATGACATAGTATTTTATTCCTCCAAAACTCGTACAAGAGAAGTCCATATATCCGAGTGAACAATTTCAAAAGGTTTAGAAATAATAGACGAAGAAGCAGAAAAGGGAAGGCGAACATTTTTGCCAATTTCACATGCGTGACACAAATTTGGCATGTCGCTTTTATTAAAAACTAAAAAACCAGAAGAAGCAAGAGATTGTAGAACAGAGCTCCTGGAATGTCCCAAGCGACGATGCCAGAGAGTGCTACTAGATGTGGTGATGAAAGCCTGCGGTGGTGTGAGTTTGTTGGTTGGAGTCACCGCATAAAGAGGGCCTTGACTATCACATCGGAGAAGAGGAGTCTTGGTTCGAAGATCCTTAACAAGAAAGCCAAAAGGATCAAATTCGATGCTACATAGATTGTCAGTGACAAAACGACGAACCGACACCAAATTTTTAATAATAGAGGGACAAACGAGAACATTTTTGAGTAGGAGAGGAGGAGAGGAGGAGGGAATGATACCATTACCGAGCTTAGTAACTTTGGCAAAGGATCCATTACCGACTGTCACAGGAGGAGAAGCGCTAGTATTAAAAACAGAACGAAGAGTACCTAGATTCGCAGTGATATGATTCGTCGCCGCGGAGTCCATGTACCAAGAGCTGCTGTTCGGATCCTGTAACGTCATTGTGTTGAGAGCATGAGTGAGTTCCGACGGCAGATATGGTGATGCGGTTTGTGGGGGAGGATACGGTGACTGAATCATATGAGCTTCAGTAGGAGAGCGGTGTTGTGGAGCAGGGCCGATGATGTCGTTGGTAGGAGGGAAAGGTTGCTGACGTGGGTAAGAAGGAGCCATCAGAAACTGCGACTGGTGTGAAGGGAAACCATACGGCAGTGGCCATTGTGGAGGAGGTCCATACGGCCATTGTGGTGGTCCGTATGAGTGATGTTGCCAAGAATGATTACCGTGATGACGCCCCCTACCACGGTTGTTTCGCATGCCATGACCACGGTTGTTATAGCCTCCTCGACCTTGGTGAGGTGGATGTTTCAAGTGTTGGTGCTCCGATGCCGTGTAGAGAACAGCGGGAGAAGAGGAGCTATCGTTGTTGTTTTGTTTTGGTTTGCTCTGTTTTGCAAGCCGATCCTCCTCCATGATAAGCATTGAGCGTGCCGTCGAGAAAGTTGGGAAGGGTGTCTTGTGTTTGATGACGTTGATGATGTTGTCATACTTGTCGAAGAGACCATTTAGGAGATGCATAACAAGTACCCGATTTTTGTGTATGATTTTATAGATGAGTTGATATTCTATCATTAATTTTTTATTTTTGGGTCTAAGGAAGAAGGATTGACATCGCAAGACCTTAATTTGATGTTTGAGTCAAATTTTGAGGTTTAAAGAAGAAAGATGAACGACAAACACACATGTTTTATTAGTTATACATAGGCATGACCAGAGTTACGGTTGTCACGGTTAAGGTTTATTAACCATCGGTTATAGTTAGAAGTTTTTGTAACCTTAACCAGAACCGTTTAAATACGGTTACGGTTCAAGTGGTTACTGTTATATACGGTTACAGTTATTTGATAATATGATACGGTTGATATTATTTGATGATATAATATAATTGATATTATTTATTTATAATTAATATGTTCTTATAGTGTACTCATATTTCTATATATCATATGATTCATATTAAATAAATAATTATTAGTATATTTTATTATATTTTTAAAATATTATAAACAAGGAAGGATTTTGGTTTGAGAAGTTTCTAAACGCGTGGATCTAAAACCGAATAAGTATATGGATAAAATTCTCAATAATTGGGTGCATGGGTTGACTATCTGGTAATCATGAATTTCACAAATTTTATGAGAAAAGAAATGATTTTGTTCTTGGAGTTTGATGGGTTAACAAGTTGTATGGTAGTCTAAAAAAAGGTTTTTCAGTAGAAGAATGTGAAGAAGTTGACGATGAAGAAAAAGAAAAAGTGTATAACGAAGAACCAAACAGTAAAAGATATGATGACAATTAACACAAAATTTGAAAATGAAAATGACAAGTCTCAACATCATGATAATGCTACCTTTGATGAAAATGAACAGTCTCAAAATTTGACAATGAAAATGACAAGTCTTGTACTCTCTGATATGGATGCTCTTTGATGACAGTCTCAACATCATGATAATGCTACCTTTGATGATATCTTTAACCGTAGCTTTGTTAATTTTTGATTTCCAAGAGCTTCATTGTTTAGTTTTTAAAAATGCTACCTTTGGTGATATTTTGTCTTAGAGTTACTAGATTTTAAAAATTTTATGTAATAATTTTTTATTTTTGTAAAATCTAAAATGTTTAAACAAACTAATAATGTTTTACTTAAATTATTTTTATTTTGAAAATAATATTTTTTCAAAATTAAGAATCCAATTAAAATTTTACCATTGGAAGGGATAATTTTAATTAATCTTCTAATTTTAAAAGTTCTTATTTTTTAAAAGTACCCAATCTCCCAATAGAAATGCTCTAAGAAAGCTTTGTAGTACTCAAATCTATACTAATAAAAAGTAGAAGCTATAAGCTCCTAAGGCCGTTCACATAGGATTTTAAACAACGAATAGAAATTTGACATGTCATTAATCAACATTTTTTAAAATCTCCAAAATTTTATATATTAAGATATTTTCTAAAAGACCAATTAGGATTTGACATGACATTCATTAACATTTTTAAAATTTACAGAATCTTTAGAAAAAGGAAAATTTTAAATTTATGGAAATCAAAGAACTAACCACAATATCCCATATCGGCTATAGATTTTTAAGACAATGGTTCAGAACCAGTATAAATAAGATTAATATGCTTCCAACAACGAATGAGCAGGAAAGCTTGATTTATCAGGCATCCAAGTTTAAAAGTTTTATTTGGTTTGATCTGGTTTTTTATTTGATCAAATTAAAACTTTAAACAGTTTCAAAAAAAATATTATAATATTTAAAAAATTTAAAAGTTTTAATATTATAAATATTAGAACTTTTAAAAGTTATTAGCTTTTAAAAAGTTTTTAAATATTATAAGTTTTAAATTTTAAAAGTTTAAAATATTATAAATATTGAATTTTTTTAAAAAGTTCAAATTTTATATTTCAAACCTTTTTAAAGTTTAAAATATTATAAATATTGATGCAAAACATAAATTATCTTATTTATCTACATTTGTGCTTTTATTTCTTATGAGCTGTAAAACATATTTTTCAATTTTTGTGTATGATTTTATAAATGATTTGATATTCTATCATTAATTTTTTATTTTTGGGTCTAAGGAAGAAGGATTGACATCGCAAGACCTTAATTTGATTTTTGAGTCAAATTTTGAGGTTTAAAGAAGAAAGATGGACGACAAACACACATGTTTTATTAGCTATACATAGGCATGACCAGGGTTACGGTTGTCACGGTTAAGGTTTATTAACCATCGGTTATAGTTAGAAATTTTTGTAACCTTAAGCAGAACCGTTTAACAAACGGTTAAACGGTTACGTTTAAATACGGTTACGGTTCAAGTGGTTACTGTTATATACGGTCACGGTTATTTGATAATATGATACGGTTGATATTATTTGATGATTTAATATAATTGATATTATTTATTTATAATTAATATGTTCTTATAGTGTACTCATATTTCTATATATCATACGATTCATATTAAATAAATAATTATTAGTATATTTTATTATGTTTTTAAAATATTATAAACAAGGAAGGATTTTGGTTTGAGAAGTTTCTAAACGCGTGGATCTAAAACCGAATAAGTATATGGATAAAATTGTGAATAATTGGGTGCATGTGTTGACTATGCTAGTAATCATGAATTTCACAAATTTTATGAGAAAAGAAATGATTTTGTTCTTGGAGTTTGATGGGTTAACAAGTTGTGTGGTAGTCTAAAAAAGGTTTTTCAGTGGAAGAATGTGAAGAAGTTGACGAGGAAGAAGAAGAAAAAGTGTATAACGAATAACCAAACGGTAAAAGATACGATGATAATTAACACAAAATTTGACAATGAAAATGACAAGTCTCAACATCATGATAATGCTACCTTTGATGAAAATGAACAGTCTCAAAATTTGACAATGAAAATGACAAGTGTTGTACTCTATGATATGGATGCTCTTTGATGACAGTCTCAACATCATGATAATGCTACCTTTGATGATATCTTTAACCGTAGCTTTGTTAATTTTTGATTTCCAGGAGCTTCATTGTTTAGCTTTTAAAAATGCTACCTTTGGTGATATTTTGTCTTAGAGTTACTAGATTTTAAAAATTTTATGCAATAATTTTTTATTTTTGTAAAATCTAAAATGTTTAAACAAACTAATAATGTTTTACTTAAATTATTTTTATTTTGAAAATAATATTTTTTCAAAATTAAGAATCCAATTAAAATTTTACTATTGGAAGGGAGAATTTTAATTAATCTTCTAATTTGAAAAGTTCTTATTTTTTAAAAGTACCCAATCTCCCAATAGAAATGCTCTAAGAAAGCTTTGTAGTACTCAAATATCACATAAAAGCTCATGAAAAGACCATGACTGTTTTTGTTTTTGTGTTATTCACGGTACATGTCATTATAGTTAAATATATATATATATATATATATATAAATGTCAATTGTTTTACATGCAAAATATGAAAGCTTTCTCTCTCTTCTCTCTCTCAAATCTTTCAGGTAGAGAAAGCAACTGTATATTATTCCGACGACTTTTGTTGTCTGTTTTTTGTCTCCGGCTAAGTCCGGTTTTATTTCTCGCTCAGATGCGATTTCTTCTTAGCTCTTATGGCTAAGTTTTGTGTTTTCTTTTCTTTTTGCAGAGCTAGATTGATTTCTTTCAAGTTAAAGAGATCAAAGCCGAGTGGGTGATTCAGAAGTTTTGGATCATTAGATTGCTTGAATCCAAGGAAAAGGAGAGTAAATCCTCATACCCTTCCTAGTGGCCGTAATTGGCTGTGTATGATGGTTTCTTCTAATTTTTGGGATTCATGATGGGAGGAATTTTGTGGAGGGTGAAGAGCAGTTTAGGAGAGCAAAGTTTTGCGACTAATCTGACATCTAGCCATATCCCGTTTTTTGGTGCTTCACAGATCTGAAAATTTATGGGGCTTTTGTTTTTAACACCTGGAGTAAGATGCAAAAGGAAAGTGGTGAGATTCGGAGCAAAAAGCTGAAGATCGATGGATCCCTGTAGCGAAAAAGATGAATTTTCGGCTGGAAAATTTTGGGTCTGATCGGAGACTCTGTTCCGGTGGAAGGCGGCGCGACTCAATCATTGTTCCACCCCAACTTCATAATTAACACGTGTCCAATACGTGTCAATTTCTAAACCTAATTGTGTGTTGCTGTTTTTTTGTCTTAGATTATTAGGTTTATAATGGGCTTTAGATTATTAAGTTTATAATGGGCTTTACTTTGTTGGGCTCCGTTTTCACTTGTAACTCTCGGCCCATCTTGGGCTTAATTTAATGAAAGTTTGCCGATAAAAAAAAATATATATATATATATAAATGTTTTCTTTTTGTTGCTTTTGTGTTATTTACGATTCATGCCATTAGTGTTTAAGGGGGAGGTATTGGTTTAGGATTTAGGGAGAGGTATTGGTTTAGGATTTAGAAAGAATTTTAATGACTTTATGTTCTTGCTGATTGTTAGAATCATAGAAAATTGAAAATTAAAAATGAAGGATTCTAAGAGATTGTTTAGGAAGTTTTTTAAAATCTTGATGATTTGTTTTTTCTAATCTTGTAAAATCTTTCTATTTGATGAAAGAGTTTTCATGACTTTTGTTATGAAGGAAATGATAAAAAATCCTAAACCAATAACATAAAATTAGAATTCATTAATAATCCAAGATTCTTTTGTTTTACTTGAATAACATAAAATTTTTAATGATTTTATAAAACTCTTAATCCAATAACACTAGATTTATCAAGATTTTAGATAACTTTTTACAAATCCACAACCAATAACACTAAATTTTTTAAGAGTTTTTAAAAGTTTTGATTGAATAATAATATATTTTAAGTAACTTTTAAAGTCATTAAAGTTTTTTCTAAATCCTAAACGAATACCACCCCTAAGTATATATAAAACCCTAAAGATAAAAGTTGTTTCTCTCTTTGGTTTCCGGCGACTGCTCGACGAGGGATTGATTGTCTTGGCGAAAGATTTTAATCCTCTCAAATTTCTCCAATCGGCTTCAAGCCATCAGGTTTGTCGATCTCAAAGTAAATCAGATTTTTTTTTGTTTTTTTTTTTATTTTTGATATTTAGGCAATGGATTTTCGTTACTATGGTTGTATAGAACCCTAAGGTACCTTAGAATCGACTTTAGCTTACCGGTGGAGACGGTTCGATTGATTGATTCTGGTTTTAGCAGGATAAAGGCGGTTCCTTTTTGTCATAATGTGGCGGAGCAAGGGTTTAGCTGAACAAGATTTAAGCAAGCTTGATGTAAATGAGCTGCATCCTCTGTCTCCCGAGGTCATATCCCGCCAGGCAACGATAAACATTGGTAATTTCTGCTTTAATTACCTTTTCTGCTTTATTTAAGTTTCAGTTTAGGCTCTGGCTAAATTATAACTGTGATCGATATATTTCAGGAACCATCGGACATGTTGCACACGGAAAGTCTACGGTTGTGAAAGCTATATCTGGTGTGCAGGTAGTGGACTATTGACTTTTTGTTTCTAATGAAGTTATTTTCTGTCACTCGAGGGTCTTCTAACTTGGTATGAATTGTTTCTGCAGACTGTCCGTTTTAAGAATGAATTGGAGCGTAACATTACCATTAAACTTGGATATGCAAATGCCAAGATTTTCAAATGCGAGGATAACAAGTGCCCTAGACCAATGTGCTACAAGTGAGTTTTGTTCTGGATTGCTTCTTTTGGTGTATGAGGGTTAGCTAGCAACTTATCTGTTGAAATTTCTAGGTCTTATGGGAGCGGGAAAGAAGACAACCCAAATTGCGATGTCCCTGGATTTGAGAACTGCAAGATGAAGCTACTGAGGCATGTCTCATTTGTGGATTGCCCGGTATGATGAGTTTTACACTTCTCACAAAATATAAACTTTTACTTGTCCTATAACCCATTGAGGAGGTGTTTTATGTTTTCTCAACAGGGACATGATATCCTCATGGCCACAATGCTCAATGGGGCAGCCATCATGGATGGTGCTCTACTCTTAATTGCTGCGAATGAGGCCTGTCCTCAACCACAGACAGCTGAACATCTTGCTTCTGTCGACATGATGCACCTTAAGCATATAATAATCCTTCAGAACAAGATTGATCTCATTCAAGAAAAATCCGCCATCGAACAGCACACTGCAATTCAGAGATTTATAAAGGTTTGAATATTCCCATCAATCAGTTAGCATATTTTCTTCATCATTTGATTAAGCTATAAACCTGTTGCAGGACACAAATGCCGAGGATGCCCCTATTGTTCCTGTCTCAGCACAACTCAAATACACATTGATGCTGTGTGCGAGTACATCGTCAAGAAGATTCCAATCCCTAAAAGGGATTTTGTGTCACCGCCAAAGATGATAGTCATTCGTTCTTTTGATGTCAATAAACCTGGCTATGAGGTTGATGATATCAAAGGTGGAGTGGCAGGTGGAAGTATCTTCCGGGTATTGATTTGATTCTCTCTACCTTGGACTGTGTTCAAATAAATTATCTTGTGCCTTCTTTCTGGAAGTTGTGTAGTTTTTTCATTTCTGCAGTCCTCCATTTAATTGGTAAAACATTAGGAAATCAAAGTAAATGACTTTTATCATGGCTTGGGTAGCTTCTGCTTCTGCAGTCATCCCTTTGTTTGTATTGCAGGGTCCAATTTGATCTTTTGCTTTCTTTGCAGGGTGTTTTGAAAGTCAACCAATTGATTGAGATCCGACCTGGTATGGTTGACAAAGATTTGCTTGGAAACCCCAAATGCGCTCCCATTTACACCCGTATCACGTCATTGTACGCAGAACAGAACGAGCTTCAGTTTGCTGTGCCGGGAGGTCTGATCGGAGTTGGGACAACAATGGACCCTATGCTAACCCGTGCTGATAGGTTGGTTGGTCAAGTGCTTGGAGAAATGGGTTCTCTCCCTGAGGTCTATGTTGAGCTTGAGGTGAGTACCGAGCTTCTGATCCGTCTTATTGGGGTGAGGACAAAGGAAAAAGAGAAGCAAATGAAGGTGGCAAAGCTAAGCAAGGGAGAGATACTGATGGTGAACATCGGGTCGATGTCGACGGGAGCTAAGGTTCTAGGAGTGAAGAATAAGATGATGAAAGTGCAACTGACGGTGCCTGTCTGCACCACCGTAGGTGAGAAGGTGGCTCTAAGCCGCCGTGTCGACAGACATTGGCGTCTGATTGGTCGTGGTCAGATTGAGGCTGGAACGACCATTCCCGTCCCTCCTCCTCCTAGTCTCTGATCAGTTGCTCAGAGATGCATAATAATAATTATTATTAGGAAAGGTCTAATAATTATTATGTGATAACTGAGTCTCTGTTTATTTGCATCATAATATCAATAACTCGCATCCAGGTTTGCTAGATATCAATAACTAGATTTCCAGTCGTTTGTGCTACTACTTTGATTGAACTCCTGATAAATTGCATCATATTTTATGTTTATAAGATCGTACTGTTGGTAAAAGTGTGTCGTTCTGTAATATTATTGTTATCCAATTGTGTTTCTATTATATGCTCTGTTTCTTTGTCTCGCGCTTTATTTTAATTGGGTTTATGTTCTTTATATTTTAAAATTAGCGATCGCACTTAGGCAAAAAAAAAAAAAAAACAAAAAACAAATTAATAGTCTCACTTAAAGCAAAATATAGTAAAACCTCTATAAATTAATAAGGTCGGGACCATGAAATTTTATTAATTTATAGCAGTTTTATTTTATCGATAAATTAATAATATATAAATTTATAAAAAAAAATTTTCATATTTACAATTTAAAAATTTCCTATTACAAAATAAGATACTTTTGTTATCATTCACATTGCTACTACTATCCTTCGTGATAATGATAAAGTTGAAGAAAATATTGTGGTACTTTTAGAACCAGTTACTAAAAAAGTAATTATCGCATCTAGGACTCCAAAAATTTTGGATGCAATTTCAAAATATAACAATGAAAAAAATTAGAGATGAGCTCTAATAAGAATGCAAATTCAAGAATATGCAAACAACAATAGAGTCATATTTCATTAGATTTTCTTAGATAAGAAAACAACAATAGAGGTATATATCACTAGATTTTCTTAAATATATATATATATATATATATATATATTAGTTTATTTGATTATTAATTTATGATATTGATGGGACATTATTTTTACATAGGATTTCCAAAAAAAATATTATCTTATTATTTTATCGAAATATATCATTTTTTACACCAGCCCAACTCGGGACCGAAAGAATTTATTAATTTATAGCGATTATTAATTTAAAGAGTATTAATTTATAGAGGTTCTACTGTAAATTATTTGTAGGACCATCTCTAATATATTTTTCTATTTTTATCTCTAAAATAGAGAAACTCTATAATACAATTACTAGACATTGCTATATTTTTTTCTATTTATAGAAAAAATAAAAAAATATAACAATTTCTATTTTGCAAGATCAGAATAAATTTGCCTCTAAAATAGAGATTGTTATAATTTTCTGCTCTATATATAGAAGCATATATAGAGATGAATTGGAGATGCTTTTAAAGTATCTTTTATAATATACCTAAGTTTTGTTCAAATGGATTTCTCTAGTTTTTCTTCCAAAAAAGAATATTCTAAATAGATACTATTTTATTTTACAATTAACACATTTTATTATATAAAAATTGCAAACTGACTCATTTACTTTAATTTTTATAACACTTTCATAAAATTATTATTTTCATTTACATTAAGCATTTATTATTATAAAGAGCATCATAACATGCAAATATTTCAAAATATACTATATTTTTAACCATCAGCATTAGTGTATTTTCCCACAAACGATCAATTATCTTTTGCAAATGGTAGTCTCAATATTCGAGAATATATATTTATACTAAAACTTTTAAAAATATTTATATTATTAGTTCTTAAAAATACTTATTTTATTTATTTTCGTCATAAAAAAAACTTAAGATTAAAAGGACTATTTTGCAAATGAAATAGTTTAACTTTATTTACAGAGGAAGAAATAGAGTTCTTCTATATATAGAGAAAAAATAACAATTTCTATTATAGAGAAAGAAATATAGATGGGTTGGATATGTTTTAACAAGTTGAACAACTACACTCACTTACACTGACTGTAGGACACATGATTGAAGCGGGTAGCGGGAGATTTATGTATGGAATTTTGGTTCTCTCTTATTGTCGAAAGACTGTACTTCTGATCCAATTCTTGAAAGACACTTTATTCCCTTTGAAGATGTCAATTGTGATGGGTTCAAGGGAGTGCCAAGAAGAGATTTCTGCAGTCCAAGCATTTGACATTGTGGAGAAACAGAAATGAAAGTTTGATATGTAAGCATTTGAAAATTAGCTGATGCAGATCTCATTACAAACACAGTGTGTGTGACAAGTTCTAATCTTAAAAGACCCTGCTTCATAATGGATGTTGACAGTCTACGAATCATTTAAATTATATGGTTTAGTTATTTTATCTTCATAACCTGGCATTCACTTCATTGGCTTCCAAATTTGGATCTTCTGAGGGTGCTTTGGTTCTCCAGTCCGGTGATCCATAGTTTCCAGCTAAATATCTGTTGTAATCGTCTTCTGTTTTTAGGATTCAACAGCTGATTCCAACATTTAAACGAGAGAACGGTGAGAAACATATATACTCTCTTACAAAAAACATTTTAAATAGGAATCTATAAATCAGAACATTTTTTATTTTTATTTTTATTTTATTTTTTAATTTAATGTTAAATTATATTAAAAAAATATAAACATTTTTACATTGTTAAAGCAAAACATTTCCTTGACAAGCTTCTTTCTCAGACTAGCAAGTGATCCTAGCTCAAAGTTCAAACATCTGCTGTATGTGCAGTGTAGTTTAATTTTGAACATTAGCAACTAAAGCTTATTGGCCTAGACGACTACAGTTTAATTAATAAATATTAAATAGTAGAGGGAGACAATATGATAAGCACACAACCTTGAATTTCTCTTTATTGATATTGAGATACCCGAATTACAAGGGCAGACAGAAATCTAGCTTAATCTCTTGATCCAAAGCTAGCCAAAGAGACTCGTAGGTCTCTAACAAACTTCTACACTCGTAGATCAGTTTTCTTGTTGTTTGAATTTTTGCTTAAACTAAAATCTTAGAGTGGGGCTCAAAGCCATGCAGAGGCGGGAAAGACTGCTCCAAATTTTCTAAGGGGATTATAAAAACCCTCCTTAATATGTTCTTCACTGCTTTAATCAATGGCCACACCAAGAAGACAAGACAGACGCTGCAATTTCTATCAAGGAGAAGAGCCTTAACGGTTTATTTCTTGTCTGTCGAACCTTCTTGTGCATCACTCTACAGTAGTCCACCAGGATCGTTACATCATAGAGTTAGATCTTCTTTATTATGTTATCAATACGACTCCAAGCTTGGATGGAAGAGATCATGCGATCGTGCTAAAAGCCTCCTTTTCTCGCGGGCTCTTTGCTTGAATTTTCCACTTGCCCGTAATAGAAATCATCAATTTTTCATTTGGTGGAGAGAGGTTGTTTTTCAAGACTGAGTGGAAAAGGTGATGCGAGGCAGTGTTCTTCGTTGTCACGATAGCATCACGTAACACCTTGATTATGCTCCAAACTATCATCACTATGACTTAGATCGTAAAAGAATTGTTGCCTTCACAACAACTTGAATCTGCTTTGGTTTGCCATGGTAGTGACATAAAACATACTTTTGGTTCGACATTGTACCATCCTAGATCGATAGTCTTCATCGCAATGATTTAAATTAGTTCTTAAGCATCATCAAGCATCAAACATCAACAAGCTTATCCTCACTAACAAACACCATCGAATATACGCACTTTGAAGCTTTTCAAAAGCATCAAAAATTATGATGAAAAAAATCTAGCTTAAGAAAATTGAACTGTTTTCCTCTAAATGAGCCCTCAATTCGTGATATTAAGAAGATTTGCATTGTGAGCAACACCAACACAGCCAAATCGATGACCACCGACGAATGGCTGAACGTTCTTAAGCATGGAAGAACCAGCGGTGGAGTACCTAACATAACCAATGGCGATGTCTCTTGGAAACTGGTCGAGCTTGGACTCGCTGAAAACCTCAAAGACCAAACCAAGACCTGTGATGGTCTGAACAAGCTTATTTTTGCTAGCAGAATCAAGGGAGAAGAAGAGGAGATAAGTGTTTGTGATTGCTCAAAGGAAAAAGGATTATCCGATTAGGGATTTAAGATTAAGATACATGTCTACTATATATAGTTGTAACATCCGCAAACCAAATAGTCGGTTTTGGGGGTGGGTGTCGATCGACACCAAGAAGAGTGCCGAGGATGACATTATAGATCAGTGGCTTGTCGATCATGACAATGCGCGTGTACCTTGTCGTCCCTCCAACAAAGATAGAGAGGTCGATCGTGCCGTTAATCATGATGAATTCACCGTCAAATCCAGTCAAAAAATAGCAATCCGGCTGTCACGCTTGCTAATCTCCATTTGTGCTAGTACGTTCCTCAAAATGATGTTCACCAAGCTTTCAGTGTCGACGAGTATCCTTGTGACTTGGCTTTCGCTGATTAGGAGTTCAATGACCAGCAAGTCGTTGTACGGTAGATCGAGTTCCTCCAAATCGATGTTTCCAAACGATATCGTCGTATCTGGGGAAGTGGTCTTTGCTGGCCAAGACCTTGTCATCTCAGCCTTCTTCGTATAATCTTTTATTGAAAGAACTGAATCATTGCATGCCGTCAAGCCTCCCATAATCATGTTAATTCATCGTCTTAGTGTTGGTGGAGGCTGCTCTGGTTAGGGATTAACACTAGGTCGTTTTGCTAGTCCGTCCTGCTCGTCGTCCATTTGATCGTCGAGCTGCCCCTCATCTTTTATGAACTTTCGAGCGACATTCTTGGCTCTTCGATTTTGACTTCCCGTTCCTGACCCGGTTGGCTTGCTTCTGTCTGACTCAATAGTTATTCCACCTTTCTTGTACTTGGCCATTAAGAGCGCTTGTAGATCACGACACTCTTCAGTTGCGTGTGTGTTACTTTTATGATATCCGCACTACTTGGCTGAGCTACCCTCGGTGCCCTCGTTCTTGACATACTTATTCCAAGACTGAGCCCCTCCACTGACCGCGAAGGTTCGACGTGTATGATCTTGGTTGCGATTGAAGTTTTTGTGTGGCTTGACATATTTGTTTTTGGTCTCGAGGCTAAGGGCTCCTTCGGTACCGTACTCTTTGCTGCTGCGTGCTTTTTTTTGTGAGAACTGCTTTCTCTTCTTCAACTTTAATATGCTTTGAGGCTCTGCACAATGAATCTACCAGTGTCTCGACATTTGAGAAGGAAAGTTCGTCCTTAAATCGAAATTTGTACCATAACGTAATTTTAAGTGCGACAATCGCCGTTGCGTCTGGTATAGGACATTCATGACAATGTCCTTGTAACGTTTGATGTTTGATCGAAGTTTATTTCGATGGAATCTAAGTTTTGAGTTCGCTATTAAGAAATCCAAATTCCGTCCAATGGAGCATTTCTATTCACTATCTCGAGGAGAAGCATTTGAGCCGATGGAAATGATGGAGTTTATAATGTTGTAGAACAAAAGGCTCGCATAATGCTATCATAACAACGAAGAACACTGCCTATCAACACCTTTTCTATTCAATCTCAAAAAACAACCTCTCTCCACCAAATGAAAAAATGAAGGATTTCTCTTACGAGGAAAATCCAACCAAAGAGCCTGCATGATCTCTTCCATCCAAGCTTGGAGTTGTTTGATAGCATAATAAAGAAAATGTAACTCTATGATGTAACGATCCTGGTGGAATGTTGTAGAGTGATGCAGAAGAAGGTTCGACAGACAAGAAATAAATCGTTAAGGATCTTGTCCTTGATGGAAATTGCCGCGTCTGTCTTGTCATCTTGGTGTGGCCATTGAAAAAAGTGTGATTGCAATCTTTATGGACATCATGGTTGTACGAGTTTGCTGGAACAAGGCGCATGTTGTTCCTAGTTAAAGGAGTATCAAACAAGGATTAAGTGATGACGTGGAATTGGCGCGAACTGAAGTGATGACTAAGAGGAGATCACGGAGTACATATACCCCCTGCTTGATTGACACAATTGATTAAAAAACCATAATCTCCCCCTTTATAGTCACGGGTCTTCATGGGTATTCTAGGTTAGATGTCATGTTCTTGGAGAGAATATCCTACTCTCAACCAGAATGTGCTTTGTGATCTCCTCTACGTCATCACTTTAGTTCACAATAATTCCACGTCATCACTTAACCCTTGTTGGATACTCCTTTAACTAGGAATAGCATGCGCCTTGTTCCAGCAAGCTCGTACAACCATGATGCCCATAAAGGTTGTACTCACAATCTCCCCGTTTTTATTTATTTAATTTGTCATTTCAAGCATACCTGTAGACAAAATCTTGGACTCTCACAATCACACATCATATCATGCCAATAATAACAAGATCCAAAATACGTAAGATGTTAACACTAGCTTCATTTCAAAAATAAACTGTGTCCAAAATTAAACATTACACACGCAAGGTCTCAAAATAAAAATGGGATAGAGCTGAAAACACAAAGCAGAAAACAATTGATCACTCCCCCTAAACTCTAGAATCCTCCTCCAGAACTAGATTTCTATCATTCAGACACATCATCTTCAAAACCCTCTTCATAATACTTAGGCTTAAAGTTCCTATGAGCAGAGGAGGTGTCAGACCCCTTTTTCATCAATAGGCTCAGTTTCAGCATCAATGTCATCAGCTTCCGGTTCATAACTTTGAGCCTCACTATCAGCATTCACTCTATGAGTCTGATTATTTAAAGAGTGAGGGAAAAAACTATAATCTCCCCCTGCTTGATTGACATAATTGATTAAAAAAACCACAACAACACCACATATTCTCAAAACAAACACCATAAGATATATGACTAACCTTCAATGCGTGTTGCCATATCGAAAAGCAGAGAGGGTGTGTGTTTCAGGTCCACAACCAAGGAGTGTCCAAAGACATAGTCACCAACTCGGCGTTTAACACCACCTTGACCCCCGCAAATTTCAGGATTGAATTCTTTTGGACGAGGTGATGGCTTTTCATCTCTCAAAATCAATCTCCCTTTGAAACCGAAGAACCTTATAGATCAAGTTTGGAAAAGGCAGGATATTCTGGATTTGACAAGGGAACCGAGCTGCACGCTCCACTTGATCGTACACTAACTTGCCAAAGTTTAAAGGAATCATTATCTAGTAGATACAGAAGCTTGGCACGATCAATGGTGACATTGGAGTTGTTAGTCGAGGGAATTCAATTCAGACAACAGATCAGGTACAACCCAGCGAGCGTCTTACACATCGCAGACGTCCGCAGATCCTTCCAAGTCACAACTTTCTCTCCAGAAAGACCAGAGCATGTTTGGTGAGAGTGACTCTGTCAGTTTCAGTATTGGAGTGCCACTTAATATCTATAGTCCGAAAAACTTTGTTGATCATTTTAGGTGAAAACTCATACATCTTCTGCCGAACATAGACAAGAGACTTTCTTGTCACGTTGTTGAAGATGTGAAAATTGGAAATAAAATTCCAAAACCACCTCTTTGACATACGGCTCAATATCAACAACAATGTCCATCAGGTGATTCTCTTCTATTACACGTATAACATCAGCAATTTCATGAGGACTACGGGGAACATGCCTTTGATCATGGACCTCTCTGCGCTGGAAATCGTTGTATCGAGCAATTCCTTGAGAGGTGAGGAATACCTTCGAGCTGTTCATCCTGCCTCTTGTATACCTTCGAGCTGTTCATCCTGTGTTCTTGATTTCTTCTGTCATCCGATTACCCACTCGATCCTATACCCGAATGCTTGAATTGAGTGTCTAGGTCGTGTGGTTCTTGTTATTTTATTTACTTTTGCTTACTTTAGGTTGTTAGAAAAACCCCCACTATTGCTTCGCTTGACTTACATTGTTCTGATCATATCTTATATGCTAGCATAACAACCATTTGGATTGATAACCCTTTGTATTACAACTGCATAGGGAATTGATAGCTTGGGTGAAAAGTCTGTTATCAATTTGGCGTCGTTGCCATTTGGTTGAATTTTGTTTGTTACATTTAAGATTTCAGCACTTGCTATATCAAATTTATTTTAATCGATTTATTCTGCATATTGTGCGGGTTGTTAGTAGTCCGATGTTATTTGCGAAGGTAGTCGAGGAAGAATTATTGTCTACTAAAAAATTGAATTTAGTTAATAGATATTAAAAAGAAATTTAGTATTATATAAATACGACCAAAATTTGTACAGGTATCCACCACGACCAACATGTGTCCCATTGCTGGACTTGTAGACCGCAAAGGCTACTCCATTAATAGTTTTAATGGATTCTATCATAATACTATGGTACCCAGCAAACGAAGGTCTACAATGAGGTGGATACCTATATGTTTCCTAAAATGTTTTGCTAGTAGTGAATATATGGATTGTTACAAGGATAGTTGTCCACATAACCCTGAGCGTTTACTCTTTTCATTCTGTTGGCCATATATGGATGAACAAAACACAAGTAACAGTAGAAAAAGTTTAATGTACTCATTAATTCGATGGCTATAATCATGTTTCAGTTGTATCATTTCGAGTATAAGTTATATCTTTGTCAGGAAACTAACTGCCGTTGGAGATACTTCCCGTGGACATTTCGCTCCGCTCACTAAGCATGGTAGGACCTTTGAATCTTCTGAAGATGGCCACTGGGAGGTAATATTATTGTGCTATTCCATAACTTGTTTTGTGTGCGTCAAAGTTTCAAGACTGACCAGGTTTTTGCTAATTTGTCTGTAGGTAGGGGAACCTTCAAGCTGTAACTGTCATGTGGACATCACAGAGGAAGGCCCTGGTGATAGGCGTGTGGACTTTGGATGTTCTAAATATGGCCAGTGGGAGGTATATCATTGTGCATCTTCCATAAATCTCAATCACACTGCTCAAAAGCATGGTTAAATGGGAACCTGTTAAATAGTTGTGTAATACTTATTGTGCCTAACTAAAATCATGTATGACAATTTGTTACTTGTTCTGTGGTTTGGAGTTTCAAGACTGACCAGGCCTGACTAGAATTGCAGTTAAAAGTTATTGCTTGTTTTGTGTGCGTCAAAGTTTCAAGACTGACCAGGTTTTTTGCTAATTTGTATGTAGGTAGGGGAACCTTCAAGCTGTAACTGTCATGTGGACATCACGAAAGATGGCCCTGGTGATAGGCGTGTATACTTTGGATCTTCTGAATATGGCCAGTGGGAGGTATATCATTGTGCCTCTTCCACAAATCTTAATCACATTGCTCATAAGCATGGTTAAATGTGAACCTGTTAAATGGTTGTATGATACTTATTGTAATTTGTACCTGACTAAAATCATATATTACAATTTGTTGCTTGTTCTGTGTTTTGGAGTTTCAAGACTGACCATGTTTTTGCCAATTTGTCTCTAGGTAGGCGAACCTTCAAGCGACTCTCATGTGGACAGCTTGGAAGATGATGGATACAAAGCGGTGTTTTCTTCGTGGTGATGGGATAATATATAAAGGACAAAAATTCTACAATGGAATCTCGTTCACGGAGTGTGTAACCGACTATGCACTGCTAACAGGTTCCAATATGAAGCAATACAGGTATGATAAAGATGCAATTGGGTTTAAATATGTTGGTGCTAAGGGGAAATGTGGGTGGCAAAGTGTATGCTGCATCTCTCGGTGATGATCCTTTCTGGAGGATTACGGTGTACAAGGATAAACATATATGTATCCCTAATGGAGAGTGTGAGATGTTTACAGTCCCGGTGATAGCTAGGATATTTCTTGATAAGATTAGGGAAGAACCAAAATATTACATGCTTGCGAAGATGGAAAAGATTGTAATGGAGAAGTGGAAGATATCAGTTACTAGGCCTCAATGTCAAGCTGCTAGGAGGAAGGCATTGGGATGGATCTCGTCGGAGTATGATACTCATTTTGTACGTCTCCGAGATTATGGAATCAAATCCAGGGTCTGTTGTGGATATTGATACCGTGAAGAATGATGATGGTGAGGATGTCTTTAACCGGTTTTATGTCTATTTTGATGTTCTTAGAAGAACATGGAAAGCTAGTTGTAGACCAATAATAGGAGTTGATGGGTGCTTCTTAAAAGAAAAGATTAAAGGGCAGTTATTGGCAGCATTAGGCAGAGATGCAGACAATGCTATATATTCAATAGCATGGAGCGTTATTCAAGTTGAGAACACCGATAATTGGCAATGGTTTGTGAATAGGTTAAAGATTGATCTAGACTTAGGTGATGGAGATGGTTACATTATCATGTCAGATCGGCAAAAGGTATGCATATGTTAAAGCTCTAGCATAATTATGTTTGATAAAACTCTAGCATAATCATGTTTTCTCTGTTTCAGGGGTTGATAAAAGTTGTTGAGTTGGAGTTACCAAAGTTGGAGCATCGAAAATGTGTTAGGCACATTTATGGGCACCTAAAGAAGAGTCATCCTAACAAAAAGCTTCTGAAGAAACACCTCTGCGATCTGGCTTGGAGCTACAACACCACAAAATATGATCAGAACTTGGAGAGGATACACACATACGACTCAAAGGTGGATGAAGATGTCCTGAAGACAAAACCGAAGACTTGGTGTAGGGCCTTCCACAAGCTTGGAAATTACTGTGAAGATGTTGAGAACAACTTCATAGAGTCCTTCAACAATACCATCAACAAGGCAAGAGAAAAGCCGTTTGTGGCTATGTTAGAGATGGTTAGAAAGCTTGCCATGGTGAGGATTGCTAAACGGTCTGCCCTTTCTCACGATCACAAAGGTTAGTATTTTGATTAATCTATGTGGTATGCATATGAATCATTATTATCGATTAACATTATTTTCATTTCTGTGTTAGGCATTTGTACTCTTTATGTTAAACGGTTCCTTGCAAAAGAACATGAGAAAGCTTTTGAGTGCTTTGTGAGTCCTACCAAAAATGGGATGTATGAAGTACAGCTGGGTTATGACAAGCATAGATTCTGTTTAAGAACAATGAGGTGTACCTGCATGAAGTATCAAATCTGTGGAATTCCCTGTGAACATGCATATGTAGTTATTCTTAAGAAAACACTGAAACCTGAAGATTATGTGTGCCAATGGTTCAAAACTTCTAAATGGCAGCAGAATTACAAAGACGGATTGATTCCACAAAGAGGTCCACGCTTTTGGCCTTCCACCGGAGGTAATGATGTGCATGCACCAGCTTCTAAAGAGGATAACATCACTAAGGCAGACAAGAAGAGGAAGAAGGGGGTTAATGAATCGGCTACCAAGAAGAAACCAAAAGAGAAGAAAAGGATCATGCATTGTGGGATTTGTGGTGCACCTGACCATAACCGTAGGTTCCACCAAAAGAAAAATGCAACATAGGTTAGTATTCTGTTTTGGTTATGATTCGGATTATGGTTTGATTTGTGTTGGCTCGGATGAGTCTGATTGTTGGTTTCAAATGTAGGCTACTCAAGGTGAACCTTCTCAAGGGACTTTGACTCAAGAGAACTAATGGTTGTCGTGAAGGAGAAGTACGAGTATGAGTACAAGGAATTATGGCAAGAGAATCACAAGGAGGGCTTGTCTGTTTTTGTATGAATGGTCTTATTGTGATGGAACCTTATTGATGTCTTTTGGTCTTGGTGAACCTTAGTCATGTCTTTTGTTATTGGTGAACCTATATGTAAGTGTCTTAGAACCATAATGTCAGTATTTTGGAACCTTTTTTCTCTATTGACAACAACATCCATTACAAACACAAAATACATTACAACCAACCAAACATGATCATACAACACTACAATAAATATGCGTATTCTTAGCACACGAAAAACACTATTTTATCGTTTTGATAGCGATTTCGTAAACGTTGTCTTTGCCGGTGCTATCTTAGAAGGGGCACATATAATAGCGTTTTTTCTCTATGCTATTAATTGTCTCTCTATAATAGTGTTATATTATCACTATATTAATATTGTTAGTACCGCTTTTTATTTGTCATATTATAATTAATAATAACAAAAAATTTGTACTATGGTTTATAACAAAAAATTTGTACTGTAGCTATATATTGTTGTTATAATATATTTTCCACCCAGCTTGATTATGCTCAATATCTATGATTTTTATATACTAATATACATATTTTGCAAAAAAAAAAATCAATATACAATAAAAACTTTATAAAAACCTCAAAATACAGTACATCTCATCTTAACCTTAACTACGATACATTAAAAGTCTTAACCTAATATTAGAAGTGCTACAACCAACAAAAACATGAACCTAGAGACTCTTCTTGTTGTCTTCAATTGCCTTAGCCAAGTTAATAAATCTTACACTGACATATTCCCCGCTGAGTATCTCTCAATGAGCTCCATCACTTATGCTCACACAATCTCTGCTCTTGTTGCTCTGTCCATCTCTCTTCATGCCAACAAACTCCATTGTTGATTGTGCATCTCCATGGTCTGCTTGCTTGCTGCAATGCAAACACCAAATAAGTATGAAATGATGCAGAGAAGATAAATCAATTAGTACACAAATTAACATATTATCTGACTAACCTGCACACCACTATCTGTTTGAGATGCTCCACTAATCATATTAAGTTCGTAACTCTTGTGTCCTATAAGTAATAAAAAGGGAACGTGAATGTTGTGTCATATTAAGTTCGTAACTCTTGTGTTCGTAACTCTGAGTTTAAAAGTGACACCTTCCAAATTCAACTGTTTTACCCTGTCAAGTGTAGTAAATTAGCCATAGCTGCTAACATAAAATCAATAACCTTGATGGGATTTCCATACACTAGTTAACTCAGACGCATTGTTAGCAAAAATATAAAAACTGGCTAAAAACAAATGAAGTACCTTGAGGCAAAGGATACCAACGAGATAAACAATAGATGAGACCAGCTTATGAAGACATAAAGTCTAATAATTGATAGATGGGATCTGCAACTCTGTTCTTCACAACAAATCTGATATCCTTCCTTCAAAATCAATCGGAGTCTAGAGGAAAGACAAAAGCATATGTTATGATATCATACTCACCGCTAAAGCAAATAAAGATTCAACCTGTTATAGTACCAAAACAAAAAAAATCCAAGTGAATATACCTTGTAAGCACCAGCATAGAACTCATTTTCGAGCATGGCATGTATCTTTATTTTCAAGTTGCAGATTGACACCACCACCACCACCATCATAAGGGTCAACAGAGGAGACAACACATAAACCTTTTCTTGAAAGAGCAAACACAGTGGCTTAACCAAGTCTCGAAGTAGCCTGCAATGGATACAACACGAGACAAATATAAAACAAAAACAGAAAACGTAAGACTAATTGGTATAGTGTAGTCACTAGATTACATAATCTGAAGCAACAAATCAAAGAAGTTCACATAAATCTACTTGTGACTGAATCAATTAGACTTAATCAATAAATCTATCCCAGGAAAAGAATTCAGAAGGTAGAAGAGTTGCATTGGTCATAAAAAGCTACTACCGTAGCACCAAGAGCTCCAACCTTGTCAGCAAATCACTAGAATAGAGGCGTGATTACCAACTTAAACTGTTGCAAACATGGAAAATACACAAACAAATTACCAACAACACACTCATGCTTCCAGAAAATGTACCAGAAACTATATGACTTTGAACCCAAACGCTGAGAAATCACAGTTCCAGCCCAGAAATTTCCATCGGAGCAAGGACCGAACTGAAAAGGTTGCTCGACGAATCCAATTAGGTTGATCCAATTCGAAATTTCTGGCTTGTACTCAATCTTGCCAAAATCGCATAACTGCAGAAATCTTCAACATAATAAGAAATCTATGAGCTGTAGAAGAGGAGGAACTTATAAAAACCTTAGATCTTAAACTCAAATCAACCAAAATTAGAATAAAACCCTAGATCCCCTTTCATAAACTTACTCGGTGAGATTAAGAGAAAAAGACGCCTCCGCCGTGCCTTTACTCTTCTTCACACTCCTTTCACCAGATCTTCAAACGAGTGTTTGTTGTCGACAAGAAGACTTCATCACAGCTTCAATTCATTCTCTCCCTGTTCATTACGTCGTTGCAATGTATATCTCGTCTCACTCATGGCTGCTTAGCCAAAACCTTGGCTTCTCCCTACTCTTAACCCTAGAGAGGAAGAAGAAGTGCGAAGGAGATGAGGAAGAGAAAAGAAGAAAATAAAACGATTTAGGTTCGTTGGTTTAGAAAAAAAAAAGAGAAATGGTTTTTTTTTTTGTTTTTGACTCTAGAGCTTTAAGTGTAGCGGGGGAAAGACTGGTTTTTAGTCAATTTTTAGTAAGTGTTGGCGGAAAGAGTGATTTTTGGTTCCGGCTTACATATTTTTAGGTGTAGCGTTTTAAAAGTGTTATTATATAGACTCAATTTTAAAATTTTAACAATGATAACACTTGCAAAAATTGCGCTATGCTTTTCTGCTATCAATGTCCATATTTCTTGTAGTGCAATCAATCAAATATGATAATAAAACAAACTAAACATGATCATACAACCTTATTAATGTTACACTAGCTCATCCTACTATCTTAAATAGACCAAACATGATCATACAACCAAAAACTATCACAACTATCATCACCTACATCCTTGATCTCAATTCTGATTTTGTATCTTCAACCCTCCCAAATAGCTCTTTCTCAAGCTCCATTTTCATCTTCTTCTCAATCTCCATTTCCATTTGTAGTTTTTCAGTGTGAAGAGCCAGAGACTCTACGTCATCCAACAGTGCCTCATCGACCCACTTGAAGATGTGGTCATCATTCATAAGCTATCAACCACCATCAAAACAATGAGAACAAATTCAACATATCACAAAGGTGTATAGTCACATATGTACCTTCTTCACAGCTGCATACCCACAGCGAAAGTATCGTTGACAAGGATTTGTCTCTGATTTCGAATTTTTGGCCATGATCACTTCTCCACACCAACATCTCTTATGCACACCAACAACTTTACCTCGTCCTCTCTCTGGGACATTTGATGCACAACTCGAAGCTCCAAAGACATTGCTCATGATTTCCAGAACTTAATCTACGAGACTTTTATTTTTTAGGGTTTATACATTCAACATTTGGGGATTTACGTTTTAAGAAGAAGAACATCAATCGGGTCGGGTTGTAATTTTTACTCGGGTTCTAAATTTGTTTCAAACCAGGTTTAAGTGAGTTTCTATCTGGTTAAGTTCGTAAACCGTCGAAATCCAGATTAGGGGGAAATGGCATGAGATAATCTCGTGGGAAAATAGGTTTACAATAGTTTATAGGGAGATTCATAGGACGAGGTTTAAGTTCCGCGTAGAAGTGGTACAATGTCATAGTTATGGGGAAATAGGACGTGTTTCCGACTTTTGAGATAATATGTACGATCGAAATGCCTGTTCACATTTGATTGCCAAACCTTCGCATCTTCCTATATTTTTTTGCATAGTCATCCCTCGTAGATTTCGTAATTTCTAATTTCTATAATTCTGTATAAAAGTGTCAATTTAGTCCATTCCTCCTGAATTGAATGTCTATAAATCCCACATTTGAAAAATGAAGTCGATTCTGAGTGACAAAGACGTTCGAAGTTTTCATTGCAAAGTTTCGAGCTTTAAGACTATACAGATGTCGAGAAATTAATGAGAAAGTGTCGGGATAAAGAAGAACCTCCCTTTGGAGGAAATATCGAGACCAAACAGCTGTCGAGCAACTGACGAGAAAGTGTCGGGATAAAGAAGAACATCCCTTTGGAGAAAATATTGAGGAGCTCTTTACCGAAAATCAGGATGTGAAGCTGAAAAGGAGAGAAGAGATAATGAGGTTTGGGTATCGGAGATTATGCTGCAGACTGTTATGGAGTATTACAAACGTTGGATGCATAAAGGGGCCAACCATTTACGACCTTTCTTAAGGTTCCCTTGAGTTGATTCTTCTCTTTTTCATTCAATTTGATGAAGAAAGAGCTCTTGGGTTTTGGCAAATGGGCTCATTTGTTAAAGTATTTTTTTGTCTTTCATGTTACTATGTGGCAAATTTGCTATTTGAATCCTTGTGTGCATTAACTGGCAAGTAAAGACTTCATCTTTTTGGTATTGCTCTGCAAATCAGTCCCTATTCAAGCCCCGTCGTTCGCCTCGTCCTTCCGACCATCTTTCCTAGTATCATCTCGATGTTCATTCTGAAATAGCATCCCGCCGATCTTTCGAATAAACAATAGGACTCAAATTTTTTTTATCGAGATGAGTGTTTTATATGGAAAAAGCGTCCAATCATTAAAATGTTTTTCTTCGTATCCTATATAGTTGATTTCTAGATAAACTAATGTTAAAACGAGCACACAATATTTGTGTTCAGCTACATTTTTTTGTATATGTAAACAACTATATTTTCCTCAGTCTTGATGCTATGAATTAAAATTAATTTTAAGTTAATATTTTATTATTATAATATTAATTTGTGTCAAGTATTATAAAATATGATTTTTGGAGAGACAAAAAAATTTTAAAAATGCAAATATTTTGGAATAAGTAAGCTATCGACTGTATTGAACAAGAGAAAAAAGATGGCATGTGCACAAACTTGAAGTGGATTTGTGTAAATTACAAGCTTGAACAAGTTGTTAGCAGTGATTTAAGACGGTAAGTCTTACTCTTACTATATCCTTTTGTTAATTTTAATTGATGATTAAAGTTGTCGCGTAAAAATTAAGATATTATGTAAATTTTGTTTTCCTAAATTAAAGTATTATTAATTATCTATTTTTAAAAATATACCCTCTAGATAAAAATCTGCATAATACAAATGATGATAAAACACATATAATTAATTATGTATTAAAATTTAGAAACATCAAATAAATTTTGTGCGAGATAATGAATAAGAAATAACTACTTAATTACTTCAACTAAAACTTTTTACCGAGATGTCCTATTTATTTTATTTTGCGTCAAAACATGAAGAACACATATTAAATATATTTTTAAAAAATTTGCACATTAAATTTTTTGAAAATTATATATCTAGATTTAAGACATATAAAAATTAATAAAACTATAAAATGAAATACATCTAGAGCCTATATCTAGTATATTAGATGAAGAAAGAGCTTTCGTTTCTTGTGTTATGTTGTTGTTTGCTTGTCATTGTTTCGGCTAATTGACTCCTTTGTAAAGATTGTTATCTGTACTCTATTATTCTCTGTCTTCCAAATGCCACACCATTGAGATTTGTTTTTCTTCCGGGCGAGTTAGAAAAAGGTGATTGTTACTGCTAAAAAGTGTTTGGGTTACTGTCGGGCTGGCAGGTTTTCTTTTGGAGGTAAATATTCTTCTGCAATCCAGGGTTTGACAATAGTTGATTAAATTTGATAGCAATTTTTTCTTCTTGTCTTGATTCTCATGGTTTTTTTTTCTTTTCCAAAGGTATGTATGTCATTTTTCTTGGTCCGATCCTTCAAGAGTTTTCGTTCAAGTACTTTTATTACAGGACCATTGACCAGTACCATGCGGTCCTCTTGACTGCTTTTTGTTGTTTCCAGATTTATTGCCTAGATTTCCCCGAAATTATGTTCAGATGAGGCTACCTGTTGTTTTGTATCCGAGGAATTCTTCTCCAGAGTCTATGAAAGAAACTTTTTAAGGGTGTGTGTGAACTGTAAAAGTTGGTTTGAACATCAAATTTTCGGCGGATGGCAGCGGCTGATGATGCTTCTTCTACACGCGACAATATGAATCCAACGGCCGGAGTCGTTTATGGGCTGAAGTGGACCTTAAGACCTTCTTTATCGGTGGGTTCATACCCGGGCTCTTAGTGCTTTGTTGCCAAAAAATAAATCAGAACAAAAGAAGAAATGTAAGAACTCCCTTTATATAGTATACCCATTTGTGATCTAAGAGACTGTACGTGTCACTTATTTGTTGGCTAAAACAAAATATCGACTGATTATTTTTCTTCTTCCTCTGCATCTCTCTGTCTCTTTCTCTGGATCGAAGTCGAATTGGCAATGGAAGAAGATGAAATCAAAGGAGATGGAATCAGAGGACAATCAGGTCGGAGGAGGTGCGACGGAGATTGAATCGTCGGAGGCTAATCGGAGGGTTTTGAATCGAGGAGAATGTTGTCGAGATTGTTCAAAGCTGGTGAAAAGGTTTTGTTGAATCTGGTTAACAAGAAAGACTTTCACATGGCGTCAAGGAATCAGGAGAATTCTTCTCCCAGAGTAAAAGAGCTTTACGACCTCTGCAAGGAGACTTTCACTGGCAAAGCTCCTTCTTCTGCTTCCATGGCTGTCCAAAAACTATGCTCTGTCTTGGGTATATCTTTCTTTTTTTCTTCTTCTGTCTCTGTTTGATTTTCACGGATTACAGTTTCTGCTGGTTTTGATTGAATGGGTGATATACATATATTGGTAGTCATTTAGAAAGATTTGGTTAAAACTGTTTTAGATTGGTTTCATTGGATTTTGAATAAACGTGGGAATAGCTCAATTAATTTGTGAATTCCACTAAATCTAGGCAATTGCGAATTCACAATTTGAAGTCGTTAGTCACAATTTGAAGTCGTTAGTCTCAGAGTTGCATATCTGTTTCGATGAAGATGAAAGGCTTCTTGTTTCAGAGTTCATGCCTAATGATACTCTTGCTAAGTGTTTGTTCCATCGTATGATTCCTTCTCTGTTTCAGATGGTGTTAAAGTATCTGCTGTTATAGAATTGATTGAAACAGAACTAGCTAGCATCTTCTCTGTTTTGAATCTGGAGGCAAGTAATATTGGTGATTTATGTGTCACATTAAACATTGGTGAATCTGAGGTTTGTGTGTCAAGAACTCATGATTTTGCATGTAGAATTGATTGAAACAGAACTTATTAGCATTCTCGGTTTTAATTCTGAAGTCATAGAGAGGCGGCATTGGTGGTTTAAGTAGCATGGTTGTGCTTTAGATTCTTAATGAAAGAAACTTTTATATGACTAGCATATATAAAATGTATCTGCTTTTGTGGAATGTTTTACAACAAAACTTGTATCTGCTTCAAGAGAACCCAACTCTCAAAGAAGCGAAGAGAGAAACATCAGAGGCAACATGTATCAAAGCTGAAACACAAAGAAGACAAAGAAGAAGCTTCTTCAGATGCTATGGAAGTGGAAGACAAAGCCAGCGTTGATGGTCATGTCTCAGCACTGTCCACGCTAACCACTGCAGACACAAGACCTTTGTTCCACGGTCTGTTCATAGGGAGACTGGTCCAAATTTCTAGTACAAGACCAACAAATTGGGTCTGTTCTCCCATTCTTTACTGTTTTAAAAACACACTCAACCAAAACACAGCTTGTTTAGAAACAGAACCTAAAAATTTGGCACAAATCAATATTACATTAATCATTTTTCCCATTTATGAATTGCACTTCAATTGTAATAGGTATTAATGTTTTTTATTATGTTTTGTATGTTTGAAAATTAATTAAATGCAATATTTTCTATTTTTATAAATTCATAAATGTTTACACATTTACACCACTTCGATCCTATTTAAAATTTATAAATTTCAAAAAATAATATTTTCAAAAATAAGAGACCCAAAATTAGAATCTACCATTGGAGAATAAAATTTTACTACGAGATCATGGGTTCTTATATTCAAAACAATACACAAATAATTCATAAAAAATTTAACAACCCCCTTATAAGAGACTACCGATAATTATGCTTTAACAATACAAATCCTAGGAGTCTTATAGACAAGCCCGTCACTGTAGATATATATGAAGGTGGAGGGAGAGACACACCATTTACATAATCAACCCCTGGAGAGATCATCAAGTCACTTTACTAAGCAGAAAGAACCAATTGTTCAATTTTAAACCAAGATCATATGTGTTTTTGGTTAAAACTAAGCAAGACCTTAGTATCTGAATGCTCCAACAATAAATATAGAAGCTAAGCAACAAATAGAAAAGTGTAAAAGAAGATCATGAGATTCTTCGTTTCCTCGATATGGCTGCTCTATTTGATGAGTCAGGAGCAACCGATGAACCTTGCTTGTGAGCTTCAACCATTGAATACACCTGTACCTTCATCAACATATACACACTTTTAACACATGGAGTTCTCGAATCAAACAATCATGAATTACCCTGAGAACGACCTTATCAATTTTGGGAAGCTCAAATAACATTGTCTATTGCAAAGGTTGTTCCTTTTCAACAATCACATCCAGAGAAAGTCCGTTATATTGTTTGAAGACGAAAAGGTGATACCTTTCTAACAGCCGATGTCAGTCCCATGGTAGAAAGAGCATCACTGCCCACACACTTCCATGTCAGAGTGTCATTTGCCTGATCTTTGAACAGAATATCTGTTCCACCTTATGACACAGAGAAGAGAGTAATTTCTTGTTAATATTTCTGACTATAGTTATGTCCATGTCCATGTAAAAGGGAGACCGAGAAAGAAAGAAATAGATAGCGGTCAAACCTGTCAGTTGTACAACTAATAGCTCCACATACACTTTTCGACGTATGCGTGTGAAAATGTGGACGAATTCTCCAAGTTCTTTTCTCGAAACTATAGTGCATGTTTTCTTGGGTTCTACTTGAAATGCGTCCTTAAGGTAGAGGTTGATCGCGTTCCTCCTTGTTGCCAAACCAGCTTCCTTATCCAATATAACAGATGGGAACTCCCAAAGACCAGCAAGCAGACCCTCTTCAGGTCTCTTTACAAGAACAAATCTACCTCCTGATTGGTTTCTCTCCAGGTTCAGTATTTCCAAAACACATACGGAACAAAAGTCGCACCTTGGCTTGGCCTTGACCACTTTTGTAGGATAATTTGTCACGGAAATGATTCTGTTCTCCAGGGAAAGTGAATATGCACGGCATTGGCTGGAAACAGGACAAGAAGAGCAACTTGGCTTTGAAACAGTACATAGAGTAGCACCAAGCTCCATCAGAGATTGGTTGAAATCTCCAGGACGTGAAGGATCCACTAGCTGGGCAGCTAGTTTCCTGACAAAGAGAAATTATTTATTTATCCTCTATTTTATTATTGTCTCAATAGTAAGACATCCAAGAAAAATGCAAAAGTTTTTTCACCAAAAATTCCTGGCTGTAAGCCGGTCTTTTGGATTAGCTGAGATGGCCTTTAGTCTGGCAAGTACTCTTATTAAGTTTCCATCAACAACAGGTACCGCCTGGAACAGAATAAGTGCCAAAAGATGTAAAGATAGTTACTTAATGTCTTACATATATGACTGAAAAAAATAAAACTGACTAACCTCATTGAAAGCAATAGAGGCAATTGCTCCGGCTGTGTACTCTCCTATTCCTTTAACTTTCATCAAGCTAGACACTTGATTAGGAAAACCATCCTTCCCTGCAACAACCATCTTCGCTCCCTAGGAGAATCAAGACAAGAAGAAAGCATTACAATGATATACAGTGAACGTATCAACTAGTGTCAAACCCCAAATTGCAGAAGTGTATTCACCTCTAAAAGAAAACGCCCCCGCCGATAGTAGCCCAAACCTGCCCACATTTCGTTTACCTCCTGCAGCGGGAAGAACTCAATTTTCTTAGCAGCAAAATCACATTTTTTCTCATTCCCCCTGAAGAAAAACAAATCCCAATGGTGTGGCATTTGAAGCTAGAGGCTAATAGAGTACTCATTTCCCTACTAACAATGAGAAAATGTACAGCAAACTGAAGAAGATTAAGCCTTTATTTCCCAGTTATTACACATCAAACAGGATTCTCTAACAACGTCTTTACCAAAGACACAACCACATAGGATATCAAATGGGGCATTTGTAGGGTATATTCTCAATTTCCCACATAGTTAGATTAAGGAAGAGGACACTCTTTACCAAAGGGAGCCAATTTGTCGGAAAAAAAGACAAGCAAGTACAACATAACACAAAGAAAGAAAGCTCTTAATATAATTTGTTCTCATGCTTCTGAAAACACAAATTCAAAATGGTGTGGCGTTAACTTATTTACAGACCTCCCATTTGAGACTAATAGATTTCTCTCTTCCTTACTAATGACAGGCAAATGTATAGCAAAAAAAACATTTAAAAAAAAACAAAGCCTTTACTTACCAGTTAATGCACATAAGTGTTCAAATGTAGTTCCCGCTTCTCCAACGATTCAACAAGACGAGCTTCCCGTCTGCCCCTATCATCCAAAACTGACAACAGCGCCCGCAAAGCCTACACCAAGCAAAAGAGGAAAAAATCAGGTTAGATCAGACGACTTGCAAAGTCCCCCACAACTGATGAAGAATCAACTGGATGAGAATCAGACGACTTGGATAGCGCTTTAATTCCAGGAAGCTCTCCTCCATGGACCCATGATCCGCGTGGATAGCTGTACTGGTTAGAGGAGGATCTCGTAATTTTTCCACCAGAAACATGACTATAGATACTAGGGACACAGTCAACCATAGCTCACGGTAGATCCTGTGGTGAAAAATAAATGTTAGCACTACGCACCAGAGACATATAGCTGTAACAAAAAAAAACTTTTTCCTGCAACTGCCAAAAAGAAGTATCATTTTCTAAAGTTTCGGAGAGGGCGTCAAGTATTCAGTTCATATGGATCAAAATTCTATCTGCCCAAGCTTTTGTTACAGATGCAACGATGGAGCGATCTAACACTCAGTTTTTAAAACTTATTTAAGTACTTCAAGACTCAGCAGAAAAATTTGGTCTAGATAGTATGGAGATTAGCTCCATTCTGATTGTGGAACCAGAACTAAGAAGATCAATCAAAGCCACAAAAACATCTAACTTCTCTTCAATGCTTAGGTCTGAATATTCCCCTTCCATTAGCCCCAACAGCCATGGTTCTCCGGGATGGCTTTCATCAATCTCACTACATAATTCCCGCATTTTACTTTTATGCTTCCGCCTTTTCCTACACTTAACTTTTCGAAGGGCAGAATTTTCTGAAACATGTTCAATGTCATCACCAGAACTAACTGAGCAAGTATCAGATTCATCATCAACAGTCCCAGACGCGTCCGAATCAGACTGGCTCTTGTCAAGGTCCTCAGAGAAACAATTAACACGTACACGATATGTTGATTCTGATATCTTTTCGAATAATGTAGGGGGGTGTATTCAAAATAGAATTGTGGAGGATTTTGGAGGATTTATGATATTTTGGATTTTAGGAGATTTACAGTGAGATTTTAAGGTAGTTTGGTGGATTTATTATTATTTTTTATTTTTGAAAAAAAAATTAGTTTGTGATTTGATGAGATTTTGTAGGACTTTAAGTGGGTTTTTAAGAGATTCTCAAGTTCATAAACAAGAGATGTTCATATAGCATAACACAAAGAATACAAAGATGTTCAAATACGTATAGGGGTTGGTATCATAACTGTTAGAAATATAATTTTCATACGTATAGTGGTTGGTATCATATCACAAACTATTTTTTTCTTAACAATTATGGTTGTCTTTTGTTAATACCATATACAATACGTATTTAAACAGTAATAAAAATACTGTATAGGGGTTGGTTTTCTTTTTCTTCTTGCTTGTATCTCTTCACTTTCTTGAACAATACCATCCATTATTAAAAACCTACACAGTAACACAATCAAAACAAAAAACGTTGGGTGAAAAACAGAGAAACTCACGACTTAAAACAAAGATTTCTATTATGAATACTACATACAATTCATACAGAGGCTCAAAGGCACATGATCATTATAAAATATTAAGAACTGCGTATTTGATATTATAAAAAATAGAGTACCTCACAGTAAGCTAGCGGTGGTGATGTCAGGCAAATGTGTTTTAGTTGGATGAGCGTCACTTATATATATTAAAAAAGATTTGTGTAAATGTTAGTTTTTATACTTAAGCGTCACTTATATATCTCCGGTTCACTGCCATAGCACCAATTACAACACCGCACACCGTTGCTGCTGCACCGAGGCTCATGGAATAGTCATCTGCTGTAGGGACAATGATATATGTATTGACCATATAGAGAAATGTGTAAACCAAATTCAACAACAGAGACATGAAGTGATATCTCCCATCTTCCTTATTATTTTGAAGCTCATGAAGGTTGCGAGATACAGCTTCAACAACAGCTCCAAGGCCCTATATATCAACATTTATAATCAAAGTTAAGCTTAGATCGAGATTAATCCATACAGTTGCAAATAAGACTTGACTTACCACATGTCGAAAGACTTGCTGAAGCCTGAAGTTCAGAATAAGATGAATCCAGCTTTAAATTAAAACCACAAATACAAACTGAACTATGTGGTTCACTCAATTAGTGACGGAGACATGTTGCTGCTACAGGAAAATAAAGATTCAGATATGTGTGAGAATGAGATATGTATCAATAAGTGTGATTCATGATTGCGATGTGTTTGGTTTGGTCAACCAGAGACTCTGTTTATTAAGAACTTGAAGCTATGATGGTAACAAATCACTAAGAACTTGAAGCTATGATGCAATCTACAAGTAATCACATGAGCGAAAATGGATCAGTTCAAAGGTCATCCCCGTCTACCAAAGTTCGCCGTCCCCAAGCGCTACGATCTCCGCCTCAATCCCGATCTCATCGCCTGCACCTTCGCCGGAACTGTTGCCATGTAGCTCGACATAGTTGCCGATACTCGTTTCATCGTTCTCAACGCAGCTGATCTCTCCGTCAATGATGCCTCCGTTTCCTTCACTCCTTCGCTGATCTCGGGACCTCTCTTCACTCTTTAGTCTTTGCAAACCTCTGTAAACGAGAGAGGAGAATAGAACAGAGAAAGGTACAACAGTGGATTGTGAGTGATTTTTAACAAATTTCATATTCAATAACAGTGGATCTGAGATGTGATTTTAAAATCACTAGTTTCAACAGAAGATTTATAAAAAAAAACACAAATCCTCTAAAATCCTGTTTTGAATACACCCCCCACATGCCATCAGCATATTCCGTTAGATATCATTATGGATTTCAGAAAACAGTCGAACAGTACAAGTAAACGACCTAGATCCCTTTATTTACAAACTTACCTCTGGAGAATTGGCTAACTCGGATATTTTCAAGCCATTATTGCCTTGCTTATTAAGCATTCTAAATAATTCACCCTTTAACGTTCCAATATGAAGGCCATTGTTAGATTTACGATACCGTAAGCTCTGATTACACGAACACACAATTAAAACTAACTGATAAGAACAGAGAGAGACTAGCACATCACTAGCTCAGCTCCCAACACACCATAAGAGAGATACTAGCACATCTCTAGCTCACCTCTCCAACCACAAGCACATCGCTTGACCAATCTTCACAATATTCAACATTCAGCATCATGAAGAAGAAGAGCTTCACAGCTCTTTTAAGCTGATCCCGTAACGGCCACCCTCCTCCACAATCAGAGTCTTTCCTCTCTTCTTGTCCACGTCATCAGCAACCAACTTGAGTCCTCTTGACGTGGCATTGTACAATCGTATCAGCCATACTTTTTCATGAGTCTCCTTTCCTAGAGAAAGAAGAAAGGTAACATCAACCAACAATGCATCAGAAAAGAAAATAACGCACTAAACAACACGCTCTTTTTTTTATGCGTTTATGAAAAATAAACTAGAAAAGCACACGCCGAAAGATGGGCCATGGAGACAGGAAGATTTTACCATAAATTATCTAATGGTGATCCTAAAACTCCATCAAACTATCAAGTTAAAATATAGCTCAACATTAGTGCATGCCGACTGAAGCAGGGCTAGAAACTTGCATGATATACTCAAGTTTGAAAAATATCCCCTTTGCAGCTCGGTTTAAACATCAAGCAAAAGCAGCTTCAGCAGGGAAAGATGAATTTTACCAAGGAGCAAGGAATCCTGATGTCCAAACGCAAGCACAGTATACGTTATTTGTCAGAAGGATAAAGCGAGAGTGAGAGAGCTGTGCAATACAATAAACAATTTCCTTCCACAACAGGAAACTGTATGAAACTGAGCATTTGTTATCAGAGAAAAGCGACCACCTTATCGTGAAATGCCCGCGTGAACTCATCGAGTGTAAAAGGACATATATCAAGAATAACTGAATAAGTATAAAGGAAATGGACAACCTGCCAAGAGAGTACTGAGTCACTTCCAAGAAAGTCAGAAATGAGAGCTAATTTACAAACACACTAAGAAATCGTCAAGTACCAATTTTGACAGTTTACATACCTTAAACAGTTTCTTTACAGTCTCTGGAAAAGAATTCCATGGATGCAAACCAAAATCTACCCTCATTTGAACAGAATTTGGGGGAAACTTGGGCAATAAATCTGGAAACAACTAAAAACTGTCAGAGGACCGCATGGAACTGGCCACGTAACAGAAGAACATGAACGAAGACTCTTTCATGTAACACTGGCATACACACATTTGCAAAGAAAACAACCATGAGATCCACTACTAGAATGATGGCATGAACAAGTCAACGGATTTCCTCTCTCCTGTCGCTCACGCATCTCTAATTCCTCGTTATCCACTAGTATCGAAGTTGTTTGGCAGGTTTCTTTAAATACCTCCCTGTCCACGGCAAGCTCACAGTTTTCTTTAAATTCCCTTTGAGTTTCATCTTTGTTCAATTCCACCTATAGCAAGAGTTAACATTTTATTTGCACTTTCCATGTGACTATAATACATGAATAACAAGTTCCAAATAAAGATCAAGCTACCTCTCTATTTATATAACGCCTCTTCTTTTCTGTCGACCTCTGCTGCAACAGTTTCTGCTTCTGAAGAATGAAAAATGCAGTCAGTAAGAAATTTAGGAGAAAACGGCAACGGAAAGAGAATGAATCAGAATTATGAAAGATAAAGTAGGTAAAAAATTCCAGTATTGATGCTAATTGTCTTTGCTTTTTCTTTTGATGTGGGGGATTACGTGCTGAGCTTTGAGGTAATGTAGCTCTTTCATCCAACAAACCAACGCAAGGAGATACGTCCCTCCTGTTTGGATTCATTACCCGCCATACTGTCATCAAACCCTTTCCAATACCATGTTTCATCACAGTAGCATTCTCTTGAACGCAATCTTGACTGGTATGATCCATCAGCTCAGAAATCTAAAGAAAACTAAGATCAGGGACTAAGTAACTTAGCAAACCCAGGTAAAACTACCTTATGAAATAACACATAAGATATATCCACTACCTTTCTCTTTCTTGTCATTCTCTGTTTCTGTTGCTCGACAGATGAAGTGCCTAGCCAAGAAGCTATCAGAAGGAAAAGAAGTCACACATAAGAATCAAACATAACTGTCACATACTTTTGAAGTCATGCAACAAATCAAGTCTGCACTCATTCGGGGTCCAATTGTCCAGTCATCGATGTTTCTCATAAGAAAAATCAAAACTAATAAGAAAGCACTAACTTCATTGCCACAGTATAAAGCGTTGGTGATAAAAGTCAAATTTTCAGAAATCCAAGCCTTCTCCATAGGGTGTGACATGTTTTATTTTGCAATGTAGCAAAATATACCTTTGCGTGCTCCAGACGAGAGATGGTCAAACTCAGAACCAAGCGGCGGACCATCCTTTCGAAAGATCTTGGCCAAAATGTGTTGTGAAGTAAACAACTCTTGGCAATTGGCCTTCCTTGTCTCAACACTACATCTTTTCTTAACACCTGCTCTAAAATCACATCTGGAAGATATGGAACTCCTAATGCGAGATGTATTGTATGACTGAGGATTCTCTGCTCCCACCACATCATCCGCCGGCGATTTCATGCCTTTTTCCTCTACTTCTTCTCATCACTGTAAACCCTAAAGACTTGCCCATGTCCTCCATTTCCTTAGGTGTCGGATACATTTGCTCTGCCATCATATATACATAACAACCATCAGAGACAGAAAAACATAATAGAAGAGAAATAGATCCATGGTAAATTATACAAAAGAGGCCAATTCTTACAAAAATGATCAACACCCACAAACTAATAAAACTAAAGATTTAGTACCGAAATAAAAAGCCTCAAGAGCATGAACTTGTACTGGCTATTTCCTCTTCATTTCGACTTAAATAAACTCCAGAAATCTCGCACTCTCAAGGTGTCAAAAACAGGCTTATAATAGTCAAAGCCGTCTCCAACATTTCTGCAACATAAAACAATCAATTAGAGCTATCAGACCAACAAAGAAGATGCGATCACCAACTTGATCTTACACACTTAAAACTCTAAAACACAATAAAATCCATAATTCCCGGAAATGAATCCACCAAAAAAAAAAACGCATCCGATTGATTAACGAAGTAAATAAAAAACAATCAACACGGTGGCTTGCTTAGACTGAAAAAAAATGGCGAACAACGGAGACCTTAAGAAGTGATAGACAACACTAAAAGTGAAATTAGAAACAAAGAGCAAAGGAAATCACAAAACCCATTAAAATTGAAGATACCCAAGTATCAGTTTCAGCGAAATTGATGAAAAAACACACACCGAAATGACGATGATGATGACTGAACTAATAACACAGTTGATAGCTGCGACCTCGTCGTATCACAACTTTAGTATCAAGAACAAGAACAGAACTTAAATAAAAGTAAAGACTCAGATTTTGGGCAATTGATATTTGCCTCTTTTTGGCTTTTCTATTTCTTAAATAAGGAAACGAATACAAGTAATGGAGGGATTCACCACTCCTACAAAACGGGAAATCATGGAAAGTTGGGAAATGGATCCTAACAATTAGGGAGACCAATTCCAATTAAAACAGAGACCTTGTCTCGTTAATCCAGAAACCTCTTGTTGGGCTTACGGATCCTCGTGGACTTCCTTCTCAGTTGCGGTCCATCAACAAGCCCAACACCTTCATCGTTGAGCTCATCACTTTGATACTCATCAACAGTCCCCCAGCCCCGCATCTCCATCTTGTTTTCTTCATCTGTTGTTTTCTTTAGTTTGTCGACATTTTTTTTTACCAAAAAAAAAAAAAAAAACACAGTCCCCCAGAAAATTTTACAAGCCATGGAAACTTACAGAGAGAGAGAGAGAGAATCAAAAGTGCAGAGAAATGGAAGAAAGAAGAAGGTAGAAGAAGAAGAGGAGTAAGGGATTTTTCAAAGAGAAGAGAGACTCGTGAAGACGTAGAAGAAGACAAATCGTTGATTCAATAAACTTTAAAAGGGTGTTTGATTGAAAAAGACATGGATTTGTTTTAGTTTTACAAAGACATGGTATATTTTAACAGGGTTTTCTCGAGGGAAAATCATTTAACCGGTTTTAAAATCCGGTTATTTCAAAATTGAACCGGGTCTCGAGACAACATAATCACTCAAAAAGGTCGTCGTCTCTCTTGAATCAAAATCAATCGTCTTCCTTGTTTCTCCAATGGAGGAAAATTTGGCGACACCAGCTTCGAAACGGACCTCTATTAAATCCCAATCCGAGTTCGATTACTCTATAAGGAAACAAAAGGTTCACCTTTCAATTTCCGTTTCTGTTTTAGATGATCTGGAATCTCTTTGTTTATGAATTGTGTTCATCATAGCTTATAAAAGAATCTTTCATGTGTTATGGTTGCTGTTTGCTAATGTATGTAATAATGGCGTTGATATATATATATACACACAGTTTAGAGAAAACTGTTTCAGAAGAGTTAGAGAAGATAGGACTCGTTTGCTGTGGAAGTTGAGGCTCTCTGATTGTCAATCTTCTGATCAAAAGGTTTTTTTTTTTTTTTTTTCTTTCTTTTCGTCCTCTGCTATGCTGATGAGTTTTAGGTTTCTTTTACTTTCAGGAGATTATCATTTCTGCTTTCCAGGATATTGTAACTGACGAATTGAAAAAAATTGAGGATTCGTCGAGAAACCTCTCGGGGAATCCGACTGTAACTCCTGATTCTGATGATATATTATGGGAATATGAGGAGCAAGGTCTTAAAGGCGTTTATGAAGGTGACAGTGAAGAGATTTTGTTGGAAATGCAACAGATCTTTTACAAGGATTTGTGTTCAGAGACTACTACAGTAAATGGTTAAACCATTTAGTTTTTTTTTTGTTCTTCATGAGATTTGCGTTGAAAAAGAAACATGAAGCAATACTGATGCCTTCGTGGCGCTGTGTCCAGGATCGTATGTTCAGATCCAAACATGGGAAGACGAGGAAGATGATTACTTGGCCACCTTGGTTTCTCAGAATATGTGTTTAAATAGTGAACTGGTAGGTTCTCTCTCTTTCACAGGGCAGCCTTGTTTTCTCAAATACCTTAGAAACCAGTTTACTGTTCTGATATGTTTTTCCAGGAGCTAAAACAGATATGGTGTCCGATATGCAAGCAAGGAGAGCTTATGGAGAATCACCGACACATCTACTGCAACATGTGTAATATGCAGCTGAACAAAGGCGAAGAGGTTCAGATTCTTGTTCTTTATAGCTCTCTTTGTCACTCTCAGCCCCTGAACTTGTCCTTGAGTTTTTTTCTTTCTCGGATTCAATTCTTTGCATCAGGTTAATCTGGACATTCTGCAAGAACGGTTAGCAGAAGCGCACGCTGAGCATCTCGAGAGAGGATGCAGATTGAAACCCGAGTTCTGTGTTCAGACTAACTATAATTTGAAGGCGTTATACATAACATGTGAAGCTTGTAATACATTTGAGGTTGTTGTATAAGCTATTAACTTCAAAAAAAGATGGGTTCACATAATTTTTCCTGTATATAACTCCCGGAGATCATTAGGCACGGTGGAATTCTGCAGATGTCGCTTATTTGACTTAAGCAACATTCTTCTTCTTTATACTTATTTTATTAACCTTACCATAATGGAAATGCTGAAATCCAATTTACTGCGAAAGTTGAGAATACATAATCCTAATCGCTGCAACTCGGACAAGTGATCAATAATTCAATATAGACATTAGTACCATTCTGGATAAAACGATTTCTAAACTGGATCGGGTCTCTGTTTTACTAGTTCAAACTTCAAATCGTGAGACACTCCGACTGATATCACAATATACCTACCAAAAAGACAAAAACTGTATAATTCCTCTGTGAAGATGTATCGGAATATACAAACACGCTCACAAAGACTATCTAGCCTGATTTTCAGACCATGATGGATAGAAAAAGCGACACTAGATCGCCAAAAGAGTCGCATCGTGCCACTTCAAAGAATGTTATATGCATATATATAAATAGTTTGGAAACAACAATACACAGCTCTCAAGTATTGTGTTTTGATACAGAAATCAACATCAATACATCTGACATCATACTCTTAAAGATGGGTAATGAGAAGGAAAAATTTGCAAAAAAAAAAAAAAAAAAAGAATACCCAATTGCTGCGTGGTATATGATGATGCAGTGCTGGGTCATCAATCTTGGGAATACATATTCTATGAACAACTCTCTGCTTCCAACTTGGGCACCGTCTTTGGACTTGTCATGAATGCCACATACTTCATCTTTTGGGCGACAGACGAACAACACACTATCAAAAACATAGTCCCAGGTTTTTTCAAAAAAGTTCTTCGGAGTTGAACTTGTTCCATGCTTCCTGTTTATTGTCATGAGAAAAGAGATGAAGCCCAATGCATTGTGCAGTTCTAGTTATCCATGAGGAAATGCAAAATCTAATTTGATTCGTTAGGGTCATCTGTGTAAGATTTAAGATAGACAAGAGTAGTACGTAGAACAAAGATTGAGAGATGGTATATAGTCGAACAGAAAGTAGAACAGAGTAAAACAGAGTATGAAGAGTAAAACAATTAGAATTGTGTAGTGTAATGGAGAAAGAGATAATCTTTTTCCTTACTTCATTTAGTTCATAGGTACAAGCTAAATATAGGCAATATACAAAGGGAATATCCTATACAAGATTCTATGCACAATTACTCATGAGAAAGTGACATCTCCTTAACATAAACATGTGATGTTGAGTTGACTTTGGTTCCCACTTGTATCGACTTACACACGGCTCCATGAGGAAGATTCTAGAGAGTTTGTGACCGTTGGAGAGAGGAGTTCATGGGCTGAATTGGTTGGACCTCTGAGCCGTACGGACGACCTGTTTTGTCTCCTTGTATGGACGTACAGACGAAGGTGTGAGTTCGCATACTCCCCCTCAAGCTTAATCGATTGTAGCACTTTGATTTAGCTTGGAGTCTCGAACACCTACCTCGTTAAGAACCTTGGAATAGAAAACCACATGGGAAAAACTATACACAAGGGAAAAAGAGTGTAGGTGTCATGACCAAAGTAGTCAAGGCCGAGTGAGATCCCTGTGTCCGATTTTAGAGTGAATATACTCGCAAACTTGTGAACTAGTTGCCTTAGTGAGAACATCAGCTAACTGTTCTGAGCTCTCGGTGTAACAAGTGAGTGTGACGCCAAGTTGAATCTGTTCTCGAACCTTGTGACAATCGACTTCAATATGCTTTGTTCTCTCATGAAACACTGAGTTAGAAGCGATGTGAATGGCAGCTTCATTATCACAATGCATTGTGATTGGTTTTGAATATTCCACACCAAGATCTTTGAGGAGAGCTTTGAGCCACATTAGTTCAGTAGTGAGTTTTCTCATGGCCCTATATTCTGATTCAGCACTTGATAGAGACACCACCTTTTGCTTCTTGCTTTTCCATGTGACCAAGTTCCCTCCTATAAATGTGCAATAACCAGTGGTTGAACGACAATCTTCACGGTCTCCGGCGTAGTCAGCATCACAATATCTGACCAGTTCAGTGCTCTCATTGTGTCCCATCCAAATGCCTTGTCCTGGTGTTTTGAGGATTCGATTCACCATGTTCCAATGACGCACCGTTGGTTCTTTCATATGCTGGCTAGCTTGTTTTACTGCAAAACAAATGTCAGGTCGTGTGATAGTAAGGTATATGAGTTTACCTACTAAACGACGGTATCGTGTGACATCTTGAAACAGAACATCATCAAGCGCCCCCTTTTGATTTGACATGTAATCTTCTTCTAGTGGTGTTGCAACAGCCTTTGATCCAAGTTTCCCTGCTTCATTTAAGAGATCAAGGGCATATTTTCTTTGTGATAAGAACAGTCCTTCTTTGGAACAATATACTTCTATCCCAAGGATATATTTAAGTTCTCCTAGATCCTTAATATCAAAAACTGATTTAAGGAAAGCTTTAGTCTCTTGGATACCTACTATGTCGTTCCCGGATATGATGATGTCATCAACATATACGAGAATGACAATAATACCTTTATCACTTGGGAGTGTGAATAGAGTATGGTCTGCTTCAGATTTTCTGAATCCTCTCTTAAGTAGTGTAGTGTCCATTTGTGGTACCATGTCCTTGGAGATTGCTTCAACCCATAAATAGCTTTGTTGAGTTTAAGTACTTTCCCGGGTCCAATGATGTCTTCTAGACCAGGTGGAGGTCGCATGTACACTTCGTCTTCTAGTTCACCTTGTAATGCATTCTTGACATCCATTTGCCACAACTCCCAATTAAGATTTGTTGTCAATGAGAGAACTACTCGAACAGTATGAAGCTTGGCAACAGGTGAAAACGTATCTAGATAGTCCTCCCCATACGTTTGAGTGAATCCCCTTGCCACAAGTCGTGCTTTGTAGCGTTCGATATCTCCATTACTCTTATATTTGATGGTAAATATCCAACGAGAAGTCACGGCTTTCTTGCCCTTGGGGAGGTCAGCTTCATCCCAAGTGTGGTTTGACTCCATTGCAATTGTTTCAGCAGAGACTGCATCACGCCATACTTTGTGAATTTTAGCTTCGTCATAGATTTGAGGGATCCAATGCTTATCAGTCTGACCAAGAAAAGGTTGATGTTCCACCGGAAAATGCGCGAGAGTACAGACAGCTTGAATAGGATGAGCAACTGCCACATTGTTGTAGTACCGCATGTTTTTCTTCTTAATACGTTCACTTCGTCATGGAGGCAAGAGTTCTGCTGGATTATCACTGTCGTTATCATTGTTATCTTCACCATTGTTACTGTCATCAGCTTCACCAGAGATTTCCTCAGGAGAAACTGAGTCTATACGGTCTGTATTGGTGAGAAGAAGGAACATGAGATCAAGGTCGTGTCCATACAAGTGTCCGTACAGTCAAAGCAATGAGGCCGTAGAGACCAATAGAGTGAGTGGTGTAGAAGTGGCCTGATAGTGAAGTGAGGCCCATGGGAAAGAAGGATCTGGAAGAACCTAAATATCTAGCCAAGGAAGAAGAAGAATCACGTGTTTAACTTTGGTGTGCGAGCTGTGCGAGTCAAACAAAGGGAAGGACGGGTCGCTTTCACCTTGTGCGAGTTCAAGACAAGTTGCATTATGTCTCTTTCATCTCACCATCACTTCTAATGGCTATATGCCCATTGTTCTACTATATTAGACTATGTAACAACATTTGAGAAATACTAATTAAGTCTTTTTTGTTCATTCTATCTTTTCTCTACCGAGTTACCCTCTTATCCTCTTATTCTACCTATTACATTCCGCAATTCTAACATGGTATCAGAGCCAGGTTGTTGTTCTTGACAATATGACTCCTCTATTCTCTCGATTCTCTTCATTCTCAAAGTCTTTTCACTCTTGTTCTTCTCTAGTTCATCATTTACGTTTTTATTCTCCGGGTAAAAGTTTTATCCAACGGTCCATAGCACACAACCATGGAAAACTCGAAACCCCTTGTACTACCTACCTTCCTTAAAGGAGGAAACTATTGTAAGTTTATGCGGAAGTAAAGGTAGAAATGAGAGAGTGAAGGTAGTGAAGTGAGTGACGAACAAAGAGAATAATGGTAGAATAGAATTCCATTAGTGTGTATTGTTACAAGGTGGCTATAAGTCTTTAAATAGGTAAAGAAAATATTAGGGCTGCTCCCTTACATGCGACACAAGGTTGATAGAGACACAAAGAGAGAGAAATACTAATCCCTAGAATGAAAGCGACCTGACTTGGTGTCCCAAGAAGATACCAAACCCGTGACTCTCTTCTTCCTTCTCTCCTAACGACTACAAGGAGGTTCTCGATCCTTCTCTTGGGCCTTAGATCATTGTGGCCTCTTCTTCACTCCATGGGACATGGTAAGACTCGGCCTCTTGTGTAAGACTCGGCCCTTTAACTCACTTGTACGGACAACCGTACGGACACCTCCTAGCTTAATCGATCCTGATCAATACTCCCCTGAAGCTTAGTCCGATGAAATGACTAAGCTTGGAACTCGTGAAGGATCACCTCGTTAAAAACCTTAACATAGAAAACCACATGGGACAAAACCATGTTAAGGAAAAGAGTGTGATCTCCACAAGTTAGGAGAGTGCCTTATGGTCGTGTAGGATCTACAAGTCCAAGCTTGCTATGAATGTATTCACAAACTTGAAGACTCGCAGCCTTGGTGAAGATGTCAGCTATATGATCTTTGCTTGGTGTGTGGCATGGTAAGACTACTCCTTCTTCAATCTTTTCTCGAACCTTGTGGCAGCCTACCTAAATGTGTTTGGTTCTCTCATGGAATACCGAGTTGGTGGCAATGTGTATTGCAGCGTTGTTGTCACAATGCATGGTGATCGGTTGATCAGATTCAACTCCAAGATCCTTGAGAAGAGCTTTGAGCCAGGTTCACCGCATAGCATAAGTCCAGTCTTGTGATCGTAAGATATATCAGTTTTCCCAAAAGCCGTCGGTATCTCCCCACATCTTCATATGGTTCAGCTAACTTGCTAATCAGAGCATTTGGCGTCTTCTTCATCTCCCCCTTTCGCTTGACCTGGTAGCCCTCTTCAAGCGGAATGGAAACCGGTTTGGCGCCATGCTTACCTGTTTCTTGTAAAAGATCAAGGGTATACTTCCTTTGAGAGAGAAACAACCCCTCCGAAGAGCGAGAGATTTCAATCCCAAGAAAGTATTTGAGCTCACCAAGATCCTTAATATCAAAAGTGGAATTAAGAAGAGCTTTAGTTGTAGAAATACCGTCCTTATCATCGCCAGATATGATTATGTCATCGACATAGACAAGAACCACCACACGACCACCATTGGTGCAAAGAGTAAACAAAGTGTGATTGGCCTCAGACCTCTTGAAGCCATTGTTGCGGAGTGTGGAGCTCAGTTTGTGGTACCATGCCCTAGGAGATTGTTTTAAACCGTAGATCACTTTCCTAAGTCGGAGAACCTTGCCCGGAGCGATAGTATCCTCCAAGCCTGGAGTAGGGTGCATATAGACCTCCTCTGAAAGCTCCCCCTGAAGGAACGCATTCTTGACATCCATTTGCCATAAGTCCCATGATAAGTTGGTAGCGAGTGAGAGAACGACTCGAACTGTGTGTAGCTTGGCGACCGGAGCAAACATGTTCGTATAGTCAGCACCATAAGTTTGTGTGAAGCCACGGGCCACCAATCGAGCTTTATAGCGTTCCACATCACCATTACTAAAATATTTGATAGTGAACACCCACTTGGAGCTCACAGCTTTCTTCCCTAGTGGTAGATCGGACTCGTCCCATGTATGATTATGAGTCATGGCGCCGTGTTCATCATCAATAGCATCGAGCCATACCTTATATTGTTTGGCTTCTTCATACGTGTTAGGAACAAACTGAGCATCAATCTTGCCAAAGAACGCAGCATGATCCGGAGAGACAAGGTCAAGCAAACAAACAGCCTGGATAGGATGAGCCACCGCTTGGTTGTTATAATAAACCCGCTGATCCTTCAACCGTTCACTACGCCGAGGTTGTTGACGTTTTAACCGTTCATTGCGCCGAAGTTGTTGAGGGCCTGCGTGTGTGGTCCAGTCTTGTGTGGGCTCCGGATCCTCCTCATTGATACTGTCGTCATGGTCCGGTTCAGAGTTGAAGGTGTCATGAGCCGGTCCGGTGTTGTCATTGGGCGTGTTGTCATCTTATGGAGTTGAAGTGACACGATCTGAAGATTGTGTTTGAACTACTTCCTCCTCTAGTAGTGATTGAGTTGAACTCCCGGAGTTAGACTGACTTCTTGTCTCAGTATGGTTCGGTGGTGTAGACGTAATACCAAGATGATCAAGAAGGAACCTCAAGTTGGTCGCCCTATCACTTGTGGATTGAGTCAAGTCCTTTAAACTTGTCCAATCTTTGTTCTCATAGTATCGTTGGGTTTAAAGAAATTTCACATCCCGGGAGACGTACATACGACCATGGACCGGATCATAACACTTGTAACCCTTTTGTGTGGTGGAATAGCCTATGAACATGCCCTTATTGCTCTTTGCATCAAGCTTACTCCTTTGTTCTCCTGGTACTAACACAAAAAACACACAACCAAACACTCGTAAGTGATCTAAGGATGGTTTAGTCTTAGTGAGTACCTCAAATGGTGAGAGATCGTTCAGGATCCTAGTTGGTGTGCGATATATGAGGTAGCACGCGGTCATCACGGCATCTCCCCAAAATCTTTTCGGCACATTCATATGAAACATCATTGATCTCGCCACTTCCATGAGATGCCGGTTCTTTCGTTCCACCACACTGTTTTGTTGTGGAGTGTAAGGACAGCTTGTTTGTTGTAAAATGCCATGTTGAGTGAGATGTTCTTTAAGTTTGTGACTTGTATATTCTCCTCCATTGTCTGATCTTAGTACCTTTATCCTAGCATTGAAATGATTAGTGACATAATTCTGAAAATTGATGAAAGCATCATACACACGGTCCTTTGATGGTAAGAGAGTAATCCAAGTATATTTTGATTTTTCATCAATGAAGGTCACAAAATACTTGTTGTTATCTATAGATAAGCATGGTGATGTCCATACATCAGAATGAACTTAATCAAAACAATTTTTATAAATGGTAGGAGACTTTGGAAAAACAGTTCTACAATGTTTTCCTAGGATACAAGACTCACAACCAGAACTATCAAATGAAACATTCGGCAACAACAAACCAAGAGCACGAGAATGAGGATGACCTAGCCTAGCATGCCACATAGCACTATTATTAGAAGCAAGACAAGAGGTAAGCGATATAGAAGAAGAAAGACTTGGTGAAGTTTTCTCTAAAACATAAAGATTTCCACTTGCATCTCCTTCTCCAAGGATCTTTCCAGTCTTAATATTCTGAAAATGTACATTGTTAGGACCAAATATAGTGTAAAAATCTAATCTGTAGTAGCCATCATTAACAGATAAAAGATTAGAAGTGAATGTTGGCATATATAATGATTTAGAATATTTTTCAAATAATTTTAGGTTATCAATTCCTTTTACTGGTACACGGTTAGCAATTATAACATTCCCAAGGGCCGGTTTAATATGGTCAAGCAGACTCGGGTTACTAATCATATGGTGAGAAGCCCCTGAATCGATGACTAACGTTTTACTTGGTTTAGAAGCAAAGAAAGTGTTACCGGATTCCTTTAAAGCCGCAATGGACCGTATGATGGCCTCCAAGTCTGACTTCCTCACCAAGTCCCCATAGGATGCCGCCATTGCCGTTGTCTCTCCTTGTCCACAACAGCTCCTTGGCCGCTTGTGCCTTCATGAGAGAGATTTTCCTTGAACTTGGCCGGCTTAAGGTGAGGATAAAGGATCCAACATTTGTCCTTCAAATGTCCTCTCTTCTTATAGTGGTCGCACACCATTGTCTTCCTTTCCTCATGCTTGTAAACTCCTTTGTTGGCAGTGACAAGCTCCCCCTTACCACTGAAGAGACCAAGAGATCCTTGCTCCTTTTGTACTTGAGCACAAACATCATCAAGTGTCGAAAGCTTATAACCGCGAAGGATGTGTTTAATGAGGTCATTGAATGCCGGATTGAGATTGAGAAGCAAGCCAAAGACTTTGTCTTGTTCCTTCCTTTCATTTAAGATCGCCGGATCGATTGTACTTAGTCTAAGCATCTCAAGCTCAGCCCATAGTGATCGGAACTTGCCAAAATTCTTTGTAAACTCCAAGTCTTCTTGATGAAAATTGTTGATAGCCTTTTTAAATTCAACCACACGGGTAAGGTTGGTCACATTCCCGTACACGTTCGCTAGCGTGTCCCATAACTCTTTTACCGTCTCGCAGTAGGAGTAGGCTTCAAGGATGGGTGCATCAAGCGAATTCTGAAGAATGGCAAGCACGGTCTGATCTTCTTGGAACCACTTCACTTCCTTTTAAAGTTCAGCCTCCTTGTCTTCTTCTTTTTCTTCTTTTCCGTCTTCCTTGCTGGCTTTCTTGGGGAGTTGGTCCGTCTCATCGTTAATCCATAGTCCCCGGCCACTAAGAGCGGTCTTTGTGGTTTTTTTCCACAACAGGTAGTTCGCACCTTTGAGCACCACCGGAGTAACTATCAGTTTTGTGGTCTCCATGGTGAGAAATGACAAGATTACTAGAGAATAGAGAAAGATTAGGTAGATTTGAGAATAGTAAAGAGAGTATAAAGAATAAGAGTGAGTTTAGAGAGTAGTAGATCGAAAAACTTGCTCTGATACCATGTAAGTTTAAGCGGAAGTAAAGGTAGAAATGAGAGAATGAAGGTAGTGAAGTGAGTGAAGAACAAAGAGAATAATGGTAGAATAGAATTCCATTAGTGTGTATTGTTACAAGGTGGCTATAAGCCTTTAAATAGGTAAAGAAAATATTAGGGCTACTCCCTTACATGCGACACAAGGTTGATAGGGACACAAAGAGAGAGAAATACTAATCCCTAGAGTGAAAGCGACCTGACTTGGTCTCCCAAGAAGATACCAAACCCGTGATTCTCTTCTTCCTTCTCTCCTAATGGCTACAAGGAGGGTATTGATCCTTCTCTTGGGCCTTAGATCATTGTGGCCTCTTCTTCACTCGATGGGACATGGTAAGACTCGGCCTCTTGTGTAAGACTCGACCCTTTAACTCACTTGTACGGACAACCGTACGCACACCTCCTAGCTTAATCGATCCTGATCAATAACTATCTCTTGTGGTCAAGAACCACTAAAACTGCATTATGTGGCTGCGGACTCTGGAGCTATATCAAAGGTGGAAAAGCTCCAAAGAAAGCCACCAAAGAAGATGGGAAAGAAACCATCAAAGAAGATGAAGAGGAGGCTAGACTCGAAGAAGAAGCCAAATGGTCACAAAAGACAAATGCTGGTTCCTACACCCTCACTTAAGACCAAATACCCTCAACAACAACAAAGATCCGAGAGCCAATCTCACTCACTCGAAGGATGAACAAGGGCAAGCCAGCTCATCAAAGAGTGGAGTGGTGACAGCATCCGAAGAATTTGTGAGAAAATCAGACTTGGAAGCATTCTTCAAGTCCTTGGCTCTCAAAGAGTCCGGTAAAACTTTCTTAACTCTTAGTCCTAAGAGTTCTCTAGTTGTTGATTCGGGTGCTTCACATCATATGATTAGTAACTCGAATCTCTTAAGCAATATTGAACCGGCCAATGGTAATGATATAATAGCTAATGGAGATAAAATACCAGTTCAAGGGATTGGTAATCTAAAGCTATATAATAAAGACTCTAAGGCATTTTATATGCCTAAATTCACTTCTAACCTTTTATCGGTAAAAAGGGCAACTAATGATCTTAATTGTTTTGCAATATTCGGGCCTAATGATGTTTACTTTCAGGATATTGAGACTGGAAAACTAATCGGAGAAGGTGGATCAAAGGATGATCTTTATGTTCTTGAAGACACCTCTCTTAAATCATTAGGCTCGTCTCATGTTTCTTGTTTAGGTGTTTCTTTTAATGTTATGTGGCATGCTAGATTAGGTCATCCTCAATCTCGAGCTCTTGAATTGATGATACCTAATGTTTCTTTTGATCACTCTAGTTGTGAAGCTTGTATTCTTGGCAAACATTGTAAGACTGTTTTCTCTAATCCACAACCTTTTATGAAAAATGCTTTGACTTAGTACATTCTGATGTGTGGACTTCTCCATGTGTTTCTAGGGATATTAACAAGTATTTTGTGACCTTTATTGATGAAAAAACTAAAGATACTTGGGTTACGTTGCTTCCCTCTAAAGATCACGTTTTTGATGCCTTCACAAATTTTCAAAATTATGTTACTAATCAATTTAATGCTAAGATCAAAGTGTTTAGAACAGATAATGGTGGAGAATATACAAGCAATCGGTTCAAGAACACCTAGCAAAACATGGCATTATACATCAAACAAGTTGCCCCTACACTCCTCAACAAAATGGAGTGGCTGAAAGAAAGAATCGACACTTGATGGAAGTTGCAAGATCAATGATGTTCCATGCCAATGTACCAAAGAGATATTGGGGAGATGCAGTCTTGACCACATGTTACCTTATCAATCGCATTCCAACAAAGATTTTGGAAGATAAATCACCCTTTGAGGTATTAAACCAATTTAAACCATCCATAAGTCATTTAAAGGTATTTGGGTGTGTTTGTTTTGTTCTAGTACCAGGAGAGTTGAGGAACAAAATTGAAGCCAAAAGCACAAGAAGTGTGTTTCTCGGCTACTCGACAACACAAAAAGGATACAAGTGCTTTGATCCTACCAACAACGGCATATTTGTATCTCGGGATGTCAAGTTTCTTGAAGAACAAGGCTACTTTGACAAGAGAGATTGGGATGATCTAAAGGATCTCGCAACCCCTACTGATCGATCCGCCAGTCTCAAGTTCTTACTCGATCACCTTGGCGTCTCACCACGTCAAAACCAAAACGTGTCCCAGGATACTCCACCTGACACGACTGCTATACCTCCGGTGTCACCTGATCCTTCTCTTGCGTCTCATGATTCTGACTCCACGGTTCAGGCGCCAGAAGGGGAGAACACACTTGATTCGACACATGAGGAACTTGCACATGAACAACAAGTTCTCGAGCCGGTCAACACATCTGAGCCGACGCCACAACCATTGAGAAGAAGCCAAAGGATCAGATCATATCCAATGTCGACACATGAGGAACTTGTACCATGAACAACAAGTTCTTGGGCCGGTCAACACATCTGACCCGACGCCACAACCATTGAGAAGAAGCCAAAGGATCAGATCACATCCAAAAGTATACTACAATAACCAAGCTGTTGCTCATCCAATTCAAGTCGTTTGCTCTCTTGCGCTACTACCGACTGATCATCAGGCGTTTCTCATCAGAATCGATGAACACCATATCCCAAGCACCTATGAAGAAGCCAAGGAAAGTAAGGAGTGGTTGAATGCTGTTGATGATGAGGTTGGAGCAATGGAGCGTAATCATACTTGGGATGAATCCGATCTTCCACCAGGGAAAAGAGTTGTAAGCTCCAAGTGGGTAGTCACTATCAAGTATTTGAGCAATGGAGAAATTGAGAGATACAAGGCTCGACTAGTCGCTCGCGGCTTCACACAAACCTATGGGCAAGATTATAAAGACACATTCACACTAGTAGCAAAATTACATACGGTAAGGGTTTTACTCTGACTAGCTACTAATCTTTCTTGGGAGCTACGGAAGATGGATGTCAAAAAAGCCTTCCTACAAGGAGAACTACAAGAGGAAGTGTATATGACACCACCACCTGGCCTTGAAGACACCATTACTCCGGGAAAGGTATTGCGCTTGAGAAAAGCCATATATGGTTTTAAACAATCGCCTAGAGCTTGGTACCATAAGTTGAGCACCACGCTTATAAGTCATGGCTTTAAGAAGTCTCACATGGATACCACTCTCTTTACTCTCCAAACATCCAAAGGTATAGTTGTTGTCCTCATCTATGTTGATGATCTAATCATCTCCGGGGACAACAAAAAAGGTATTCAAGATATTAAAACTCATCTTAAGTCAGTCTTTGATATAAAAGATCTTGGAGAGCTTAAATATTTTCTTGGGATTGAAGTTTGTCGCTCTCCGAAAGGCTTATTTCTTTCTCAAAGAAAGTATACACTTGATTTGTTATGTGAGACAGGAAAGCTAGGAGCTAAACTAGTGGAGACACCACTTCCTGATGGATATCAAGTAGAACGACAAGGGGAGAGAAAGGACCCACCATATGAAGATCCCTCTCGCTATCGTCGACTTGTAGATAAGCTAATCTACTTAACTCTCACCCGACCTGACATTTCCTATGCTGTGAATCAGGTGAGCCAATATATGAAAGCCCCAACCACATATCATTGGAGCCTCTTGGAAAGAATCCTTCATTACCTCAAAGGGAGCCCTGGACAAGGCATTTGGATGGGAAAGAACTCCACAACGAGCTAGTAGGATATTGTGACGTAGACTGGGGCGGTGGTAGGAAAGATAGGCGATCTACAACCAGCTATTTCACTTTCATAGGAGGAAACCTAGTCACATGGAAGAAAAAGAAGCAAAAGGTGGTTCCAATGTCAAGTGCAGAATCAGAATATTGAGCAATGAGGAAGCTCACTACGGAGCTTGCATGGCTCAAGGTGCTGCTTGAAGATCTAGGCATCAAATCCTCCACACATATCCCTATGCACAGCGACAACCAAGCTGTCATTCATATCACAACAAACTCGGTGTTCCATGAAAGAACCAAACACATAGAGTTGGATTGTCATAAAGTCCGGGAGAAGATTGAAGAAGGAGTTACACTTCCATGTCATACACCAAGTAAAGATCAACTCGCTGACATCTTTACAAAGGCTGCAAGTCGCCAGGTTTGCTCTCATATCTACAGAAAACTTGGTCATGTGGACCTGACACATCCTTGATCTCGATCCTCCTTCCCGTGTTCATCACACTCTTTTTCCCTCAATATAGTTTTGTCCAAAGTGGTTTTATATGTTGAGGTTTTTAATAAGGTGATGCATCACAGGATTCCAAGTTTAGCCATTGCATCCGGCTAAACTTGAAGGGGAGTATTGGTGAGAAGAAGGAACATGAGATCAACGACGTGTCCGTACAAGTGTCCGTACGAGTGTCCGTACAGTTGAAGCAATGAGGCCGTAGAGATCAATAGAGTGAGTGGTGTATAAGTGGCCCGATAGTGAAGTAAGGCCCATGGGACAGAAGGATCTGGAAGAACCTAAATATCTAGCCAAGGAAGAAGAAGAATCACGTGTTTACCTTTGGTGTGCGAGCTGTGCGAGTCAAACAAAGGGAAGGAAGGGTCGCTTTCACCTTTTCGAGTTCAAGACAAGCTGCATTATGTCTCTTTCATCTCACCATCACTTCTAACGGCATATGCCCATTGTTTTTACTATATTAGACTATGTAACAACACTTGAGAAATACTAATTAAGTCTTTTTGTTCATTCTACCTTTTCTCTACTGAGTTACCCTCTTATCCTCTTATTCTACCTATTACATTCCGCAATTCTAACAGTCTGCATCATCACTTGACCTGTTATCAGCATTATCTTCACCATTGTTGTTGTGTGTGGGATGAGTCTCCTCATTTGGTGCAGTGTGAGTTTCCTCCTGTTCTGCTCTGGAGGAACGGTGACTAGGTTCTCCGGTTGTAGTTGTATTGTCCTCCGGTTCTGCTCTGTCTTGAGTTGTTTCAACTAAAAGCTTTTCAAGAATTATTCGAAGATTTGCAGCTCGATCAGACGGTGAGGTTGCTATATCTTTATTATTGTCCTAACTCTTCATATCATAATACCCTTTTGACTCCACAAATTTGACATCTCGTGAGACAAGAACTCTCTTAGTGTCAGGATCATAGCATTTGTACCCTTTTTGTGTTGTGGAGTAACCGATAAACATACTCTTAACACTCTTGGCATCCAGCTTGTCTCGCTGTTCTCCTGGTCGTAACACATAACAAACACAGCCAAACACACGTAAATGATCAAAGGTTGGTTTTACTTTGTTTAATGCCTCAAAAGGTGAGATGTCCTCGAGAATCCTAGTTGGTGTTCGGATGATTAAGTAGCAGGCGGCAAGAACAGCATCACTCCAAAAACGCTTTGGCACATTTGTATGAAACATCATAGACCTTGCAACCTCCATTAGATGCCGATTCTTCCTTTCAGCTACACTATTTTGTTGAGGTGTGTATGGACAGCTGGTTTGGTGAATAATCCCATGATTTGCAAGATGTTGTTTAAAGACATGACTTGTGTACTCCCCTCCATTATCTAATCTCAAAATTTTAATCTTGGCATTATAATGGTAAGTCACATAGTTTTGAAAATTTATAAATGCTTCAAGAACTCTATCCTTAGAGGGAAGTAATGTTAACCAAGTGTACTTAGATTTTTCATCAATAAATGTGACAAAATATTTTTGATTTTCTTTAGACAAGCAAGGAGAAGTCCACACATCTGAATGAACTAAATCAAAACAATGGTCTTAGATTTTCAAGTACTTAGAGAATACAGACGTACAATGTTTACCAAGAATACATGCTTCACAATCATCATTCTTAAACGACATACTTGGTAACATTTGTTCTAAAGCACGAAAATGAGGGTGTCCTAATCGAGCATGCCAAATAGTACTACTAGCGTTAACAACAATAGAGTTCAAACATGAAGGTGAGCTTGAAGAAGATAGATTCAAATCCTTGAGCACATAGAGGTCATCTTTAGTGACTCCTTGGCCAAGCACTTTACTTGTGTCAATATCCTGAAAATACACCTCATTAGGACCAAATATTGCATAACAATTTAAATCAGTAGTTCCTTTCTTAACCGATAGTAAGTTTGAAGTAAAATCAAGCATGTAAAAGGCTTTTGAATCTTTATCAAAGAGTTTTAAGTTTCCAATACCCTTTACTGGTATTTTCTCACCATTGGCTATAATGACATTTCCTATGGCTGGTTTAATATTACTTATTAGCTTAGAATCACTAATCATGTGATGAGAAGCTCCCAAATCAACAATAAGGGGTTTACTAGAGCTTAGAGCAAGATATGAGTTACCGGATGCTTTTTTGATGGCTTTGATAAGAGCATTCAGATCTGACTTTGTCACGACCTCCGAAGATGCCATCAATACAGCTCCATTTCCTTCAGGAACTCGATTACTTGGCTCAGACGTTGTTGTCTCTCCAGCCACAGTCGCTTGATGAGCTCTAGGTCCTCCACGAGTGGACGTTGGTCGGTTGATCCGGAGGTGAGGATGAAGTAGCCAGCACCAGCTCTTGAAATGACCAGGTTTCTAACAGTGGTCGCAGATCGGTAGGTTTTTATCATCATGTTTGTAGTATCCTCTATTTGCTGAAGCTATTTCCACCTTGTTCACTGTGACAAGGTCACCTTTGCCTCCAAACAAGACATTTGAGCCATGCTCCTTTTGAATCTGGTTGCATACATCGTCGAGACTTGGAAGCTTGTCTGACCTCAAGATGTGTTTAATGAGGTCGTTGTAGGATGGATTCAGGGTTAACAGTAGGCCGAATACCTTATCCTTTTCCCGCCTTTCGTTTAAAATAACTGGGTCGTGACTAACAGGTCAAAGCATTTCTAACTCTGCCCAGAGAGATCGAAACTTCCCAAAGTGCTTGGTGAACTCCATATCTTCTTGGCTGAGATTGTTGATGGTTCTTTTGATCTCGAAAACTCGGTTTAAGTTGGTTGTGTTGCCAAACACATTCTGAAGTGTATCCCACAGATATTTGGCAGTTTCATAGTATGAGTATGCTTCAAGGATTGGAGCATCAAGAGAGTTTTGAATGATGGCTAGAACACTTTGGTCTTCTTGAAACCACTTGTCTTCTCCACCAGTGACTGCAGTTTTGTCTTCTTGGGTCACAGTCTCCTTTCGAGCATTACTTGAAGTAATATGGGACCAAAGCCCTTGGCCACATAGTGCCGTTTTTGTGGTTCTTTCCCACAGCAGATAGTTCTCTCCTTTGAGAGTAACTGGAACAATCACAGTTTTGGTATTTTCCATGTTGGAGTTAGTATTCAACAGGTAAAGAACACGATTTTATCAGAAAGAGAAAGAAGAGAATAAAGATTGGAGCGGAAGTGTTTAGTGAGTGTTTTGATTTAGAGTGAGGAGCGTTCTCACTCTGATACCATGTAAGATTTAAGACAAGAGTAGTACGTAGAACAAAGATTGAGAGATGGTATATAGTCGAACAAAAAGTAGAACAAAGTATGAAGAGTAAAACAATGAGAATTGTGTAGTGTAATGGAGAAAGAGATAATCTTTTTTCTTACTTCATTTAGTTCATAGGTTAAAGCTAAATATAGACAAAATACAAACGGAATATCCTATACAAGATTCTATGCACAATTACTCATGAGAAAGTGACATCTCCTTAACATAAATATGTGATGTTGAGTTGAATTTGGTTCCCACTTGTATCGACTTACACACGACTCCATGAGGAAGATTCTAGAGATTTTGTGACCGTTGGAGAGACGAGTTCATGGGCTGAATTGGTTAGACCTCAGAACCGTACGGACGGCCTGTTTTGTCTCCTTGTACGGACGTACGGGTTCTCATAATCTGAAGTAGCAGTTCCTGAAAAATGGTCAATGACTTACTTTGAGCATGTCGAAAACTTTCTCGACAATGTATTTCTGCTGGAGATTAGCGCCTTTTTGCTGAACTTTGTCAGGATGTATACAGAGAGTAGCCTTCCTGTAAACTTTCTTGACAGATGCACCGGTAATTAAATCGGTCAATGAAACTGGCTGCCAACCACATCCTGGACAAAGAACCTGATCATTTACATGGCAACATCAGAATAAAAGTTTGGATTCCTAACATTAGAAGAAAGTTTGGATTCCTAAATTGAACATCAGAGATAGAAATAATAAAGAAAGAGGACAATAAGGCATACATATTGTAATGTCGAAAGCAGAGCACGCAAGTTTCCCTCCTTACCCGCACCCAACGTCTTATCTCAACATCCAGGGTCTCACCAATCCTCTGAAACACAAGATACGTAGGTGATTAAACAAAAGAAAATCAAGACAGATTTAGGTTTAAGGATGGTGGCACAATTCGCTTTACACTACTGGCTGCAAAAGGCGCCAGACAAAGCAACATGATTTGAGATGGGTACAACAGAGGAGGGAAAAGGAAGACACCGCGTAGATTTCAAGCTAAATCACCTCTTAAGGAAACTTACATCTTTCTCAGCTTGTTCTCTTTGTACTTGAAGATCATGTTCATTTTTCTCAGCAAGTGCTTTCGCCTGATAGAGAAAACAATCATGTTAATATACTGGTGAATCCTGTGTCATTGTCAGATACAAAACCCATCAAAGAAAAACTCTAATGATACATACAGCCCGCTCCTATGTCCTCTGGTGGCGTTCCAGCCTGGCACGTCGTCTCTCTTCAGTTTCTCCATCCACATCTTGAAAACCACCAGACTGGGAAGCTGGAGCTATATACAACACAGGGGGGGTTCATTGTGACCAAGTTAACAGACATGAACATATTATTATGGAAAAACCTCAGAGGTTGCAGTACCACCTAATATTGAACTGAGATCATCAACAATGTTTGTTGCTGAAGAGGTCTTTCTCAAGTTCTCTGGTGCTCTAGAGGGCACTTGCGAAGATGGCCTGCTAGATTCGAAAGATCCTCCTTTGTTCCATGAATCCTGGAAAGGATCCTGAAACACAACCAGAATTAGGAGGAATCAAATCACCAGTAAGGCATTAAAGGACTTAAAGCAGAACAAAATAGATAATCCCATCTCACCAAAGGGTTGGTTCTCTGTCGTGGAGCATTGTTTGGTCTAGAAACAGAGTTAAAGAAGGAGTCAAGATCATTGTTATTTTCTTACTTCTGCTTAGCTTTAGCTTGGGCAGCTTCCCTTCCACGTGCCTCAGCAGCTGCCCTTTCCACAGCAGCTCGTTCTGCCTTAACTCTTGCTTCCTTCTCCCGCGCTTCAGCATTCGCCCTTTCTCTAGCTTCTGCTGCAGCTTTCTCAGCCTTTTCTCGTGCCCCTGCAGCTGCCCTTTCACGTGCTTCAGCATGGGCTCTTTGAACTGCTGCTCTTTCTGCACGCTCTCGGGCATCGGAAGCCTTCCCAATAGCAGCTATCTGAACTTTGGCATGAGCTTCAGCGGCTGCTCTTTCACGTGCTTCCCTTGTAGCCCTCTCTACGGCTTTCCTTGCCAATAGTCTTTCCCTTTCTCTCTCAATTCTTTTCTGCTCTCTTTCTCTGTCCTCTCTCTCCTTCTCCTAGGCTTTTTCCATCTCTGCCTCCCTCTCTGCCCTTTCACGCTCCAATCTCACTTGCTTTTCTCTAAGTTCCCTTTCCCGAGAGTCAGGATTCTCCATGTGATCTCCTTCTCTGCTTCTACTTGCCTTCAAATTTTCTTTCTCTCTCCTTTACTTAGCATGTCTAAACTTCGCTTCTACTTTATCCATGGCATCCTTCATTGCAGCAGCTGATGCAACAACATCAGAGAAAACATCAAAATCTTCACCAAAGGTAGGTTCAGGGTGTCCATTTGCAGCGGTCTGCTTTCTGCCCATAGAAAAATCATCAAGTTCATCCAGTTAAGATGTTGTTGGGCTATTTACAGAAGCTCTAGCTGAGCTAGGAACATAAGAGTGGTGGTTAGTGGAGCTCGATATAGAAGGCTCGTTGACCTTCTTTTTTACAGGACGTGTAGGTCTCGGTGGTGGAGGTCTCGCAGGTGGCGGAGCATTAGTAGGTTCCGTAAAGAGAGGGATCTCAGACACAATAAGCCACACATCATCATATGACTCAAAACTTCCTTCTGTACTGGTAGGTGGTGGAGCACTCGTATTTTGTGGCTCTAAAACATCGTCAAATGAAGCTTTCTTAGAATGGTAACTCCTAGAACTTTCTACAGGTGACTGGGAGCCACTGATGTTTCCTGGTTGTTTTAAATGACTCTGGCTTCTACTATTCATATCTGGGCCTGATTTTCCAAGACTATCGAGGGGGTCAATTTCAACAAATACTCCTCCATGGACAGATGCATGATCAGTTTTTCTGCTGCTGGAGCTATTGAATTTACCAATTTCCTCTAATGGATCAGTGAACCCTCCCATGGAAGTTCTCTAGGGGTTGAGGCAGACTCCTCCAAGACTACAAATGGGTCTTCTTCCACAAGTTTGGAAGATGTTTTGCAAGGCTGATACGCAGGTTGCTGGGGTTAACTGGTGTCTGAAGTAGACCTGTGAAAAAAAAGTAGAGCATAATTTAAATGATAGAAAGCTATGCCTATACCAAAACAAAAAATCAAGCTGAAACTTTGCATATGAATAACAAACAAAACGTTCAAGCTTTAGGAGATTTTTTCAGTAAGTTTCAGAGAGTAGACATAAGAGAAGCTTCTAAGCAATCAAACAGCTCTCCATAAGCGCTAAGCCATATTTCATTATGTAAGTGTGGTGGCTCTATATCTTGAGGAAGCTCTCAAGTCATCTCTAGGAAAAACAAATTTGTAGCAATGAAGCTAGACACAGATCAAGATGAAAATCATTTATCCTATAAAGTACAAGTCACTTAACCAGTTAAATGGTGACATGTCACTAATTGCAAATTATATTTATAAATTAATTAAATATTTTTCTCCAAAAAGAAGAACAACACGTTAAAAAAAAATCAATTACACGATCTAATAAAACTAACTCCTATTTGCATGGCTACTTAACAAAATATATATTTCGGTGCAAAATAAATAAAGACAAAAATCTTCAAGCTTAACTAGCTCCCACGATCATGAAAAAGATTAGAATTAAGCCAATGTTTTTTTCTATCTCCCACTCTTACCAGCCCTTCTATCGGATGTAAACCGTCATATTTCTTATTAGCCATCTATAAGTACTTGAAAAATGATCTATTGTCTTCTTCCACTTATATTGTAATCCAAAAATGCAGACATTCTCTGTACGTAATGGAACACCGACTAATTAGTTAGATACTCCATTTCAATATTTTATACATGATATATTCTTGATTTTGTATTATTTATTTGTTATTATTTCTTATTTTTCTGTTTCTCATAATTTTTTTTGTATTTGTTTGTGACAACAAACTTTTTTTTAGGTTCATCTACAAAAGATCAAACAAAGCAGAAAATCTAAAAAGAACAAAAGCGGGTCGGGATTGAAAGAGTATCGAAAGGTAAGGTCTACAAAAAATTTATGTTTATGTTTGATTGAAATATGTCTAGAGTAGACACGAACAAAGTAAAATATTTACTTCCTTTAGGTAAAGACAAGAATAAGATGTTGTATTAACAAAACAGAAAAAATGTATCTCCTATGGGTCATTAATTTACTTGATATTCAATATATTGTTTCACTACTTTGTCCTCTGTAGCTGTGTCAATCTCTTGAGTATGATGTATGTATATATGTATGTATAGGTGGTTTAAAGGGTTTAAATTATTTTAAGGATTATTGTCATTCAAGCATTCGATTTAAACAGTTTTAGATTCAATTCATATCGATCTTATTAAGTTTTTTTTTTGACAACAATAGGAACAGCTCAAAAGAGCCAATTTAGGGGAACAAAGTTCACAAAAAAAACATGCTACGGTGACAGTCGCGCTTGGCGTGCCAGAGAATCCGTTATGACATTCACATTACGGGGAACTAGAGATAGAGAGAAGGAAGAAAACTCCGTCTGATCTATCTTGATGTCGTCGAGGTAGGGTGTGAAAGCCGGCCAGTCGTGAGGAGAAGACACCATCTTCACCAAGTCAGAACAGTCCGTATAGAAAGCCACATCCCAGTAGTCATGTCCGATCATGCATTGCATAGCCCAAATGAAAGCTTCTACTTCAGCATGGAGTGGAGACAAACTTCGTCGGAAATTGGTTGCTCCCATATCTACCCCGAATCTTGAGGGGAAGAATAAACCCAACCTACACCTGCAAAAGCATCTGTCGCTTTCCAAGAGCCATCAACGAAACACCGATAACCTGTAAAAGAGGTAGAGAGGAAACGTTTGGGTCCCCTTTGTCTAGGATTAGGGACAAGTGGAGTATGGGGATGATCCTCATCCTCAACCTCCACCTGGGCCTGCAACCAGACATTTGCCTCACCCTCCGCCAACCGAACTACATCTAGTGGATTATCCATCACATCATCAAATACAGGAGCATTTCGCGCTTCCCAAATATACCACATAAGCCACGGGAAAGTGGCTATCTGAGAACCCGGGTTAGAAGAACCTAAGAAGTGGTCCACATTAGCGTACATAGACTCCGTCGGGAAAGAACCAGGACCGACAGGAACCTAAGCTAAAGCCCACACCTATCGAGCCGGTGGGCACCGGAAAATAGCATGATTAATTGTTTCCTCCTCAGCCCCACACCGTACACACGCTGTATCACACGCAATACCGCGACGCCGCAGATTTGCCGAAACCGAAATACAACCTGTCAAGACCTGCCACATAAAATGTTTAATTTTCGGTGGACAGGAAACACCCCAGACGCCGGCCAACAGAGGAGTTATCTCTGGACCTGCTCGAGAGACCATCATAAGCTGTGATACAGCAAAACGTTCCGTATCGTACCCAGATTTAACTGTATACATTCCTGATTTTGTGTAATGCCAACCCATGGAATCATCTAGGCGACGACTTCCTAAAGGGATAGCCCCTATCAGATCAACATCTTCCGGGGCAAAAAACTCCTTGAGCCTATCCGTACGCCAAGTATTTGTGTGACAATCAATTAAATGAGAGATTTTAAGAGAAGGATCCTTAAGAGGACCCTTGCTGAACGCTGGTCTTGGGGATTGAGACGGCACCCAGGGATCCGTCCATATCGAAATGGACTCCCCCGAACCGACCCGTATAATAAGCCTTTTATTAACCAAAGATCTAACGGAAGTAATGCTTCTCCACCCATAAGATGGAGAATAAGAGCGTATCGGTTCCATAGGATTGGAATTGCGATAGTACCTGCCCTTGAAAACCCGAGCAAACAGTGTATCCGGAGCCTCAATCAGCCGCCACAGTTGCTTTGCCAACAATGCCTAATTAAAAGCATCAACATTCCTAAAACCCAAAACCCCAACTGCTTACTGCAACATAGCTTATCCCAAGCTAACCAGTGCATCCCTCCCCCAGACTGTCCTGAAGTACTCCACCAAAAATTCGCCACTGCACTCGTGAGTTTTGACGTCATTGTTTTCGGTAACCGGAAGCACGACATTACAAAAGTCGGAACCGCCGTGGCGACGGACTTGATCATCAACTCTTTTCCACCTTTGGAGAGAAGTTTCGTCGACCAACCCATCGTTCGTCCCTGAAGACGATCCCGAACAAAAGAGAAAACCTTTGTCTTGGACCCTCTCAGGCTCTCCGGTAACCCTAGATATGATCCCATCCCGCCCAAATTTGAGATCCCCAACACCCCCCTGCATCTCCGTCCGCACATCGTCATCCACCTTATGACCAAATTGGATCGAAGATTTGGCAAAATTTATTTGCTGACCCGAGACAGCCTCATACTGTTTTAAGATATCCAAAATAACACCACATTGAGCCTTATCTACTTTGCAGAAAAATAGACTATCATCTGCAAATAATAGATGTGTAATTGGCGGAGACTTGTTCGCTACTTTAATCCCTGTAATTTGTTTATCCTGTTCTGCCCGCCTAATATTTGCAACTAAGACCTCCGTACAGAAAATAAACAAATAAGGAGACAACAGGTCTCCCTGCCGTAAACCCCTTTCGGGGACAATCCTACCATTGGGTTGGCCATTTAAAAGGACCTTATATTCAACAGAAGTAACACAAAACATAATTATGGAGATACATGTCTCCCCAAAGCCCATCTTCCGTAACAACGCCTCAATAAAACCCCATTCCACCCTATCATACGCCTTGCTCATATCTGTTTTGATCGCCATGAATTTCCCTTTACACGATGGATTTGTTCTTAAACCATGAAACATCTCCTGGGCGATGAGGATGTTATCCGAAATCAAACCAAGTCGTTTGATTTGGAACAAAAGCAGACTGCGTTTCCGAGATAAGCTCAGGTAACACTACTTTTAACCGTTTACACATGATTTTCGAAATAAGCTTATACCCCACATTACACAAACTAATGGGCCGCATCTCCGCCATCCGGGTTGGCTTGGCCACCTTCGAGATCAAGCAGATATGCATCCTATTCAAACTTTTATCAAAAACACCCTCTTCAAAAAACCAATTAACCATGGCCACAAGATTCTCCTTGACCACTCTCCAAGCCTTCTGGAAGAACAAAGCTGTCATTCCATCCGGTCCAGGGGCCTTATCCGGGGACATCAGAAATAAAGCCTTACGGACCTCCGCCTCCGTTTTTGGAGCTGATAAACTCTCATTTACCTCAGCCGTTATTACCCTCTGCACCTCGCGTAAAGCATCCTCAAAATTAGACGGATTAATAGAGGTAAACAAATCCTCAAAATATGATACCGCCATCGTGCAGATATCATCATCCTTCGTTGACCAAACATTATTCCTGTCATAAAGGCCAGTGATCCGATTTCGAGGCCGTCGCTGCTTTGTTTGAGCTTGAAAGTACTTTGTGTTTTTATCCCCCACCTGCATCCAACGGTTACGACTTTTCTGATACCAATAAATTTTCTCATCATTATAGGCGTCACGCAGACGTGTGGTTAAATCAGTAATGACCCCCGATGAAACCGCATCATCCGCTTGAGCCACAGCCAACTGGCGCTTGAGATCCTCAATAGTATCTCGTCGAAACGGAACTTGCTCTTTACGCCAATGAGATATAGCTCGTCGGCAGTTGACAATTTTGTCCACAAAAGATGTCGGACCATCATGATGTTCCCCATTCCAACCCAACGACGATCGAACATAAAAGTTTGTCTTCCTCGCGATCGCTTGGCACCGATATTTACAATAAGCGGGGCGTGATCGGAAGCGATCCTTGGTAAATATTCTGTAACCGTGTCCGGAAACAAATCATGTCAGTCCTCATTACCTAAAGCCCTATCCAAACGACAACGGATTGGTTTTTTATCGCGCCAACCCCTCCAAGACAAACAATCTCCAAGATGCGGAAATTCCAAAAAACCACAATCCCGAATCATCCCATTAAAAGAAAGAAACAAAGAAGCATGACGAAGTTTACCCCCTCTCTTCTCGTGATTCCCTATTAATTCATTGAAATCCCCAATAATAAACCAAAGAGTCGACCGAGCAGAACTGATTCTTAATAATCGTTCCCAAACTAAATCCCGATTTTTAGGAACAGGATCCCGATAAATAAAGGTTAGATGAATTACACGAACATTATAGGCAGCTTCAACATCAATTAAACGGTTGGACTCAAATAAAATTGACACATCAAAAACTTCTTTATTATAAAAGAGAGCCAACCCTCTACTACAACCAATAGGTTCCAAAGTTTTTAAATTTTTATAGCCAAAGTGGTTTACAAATTGTTCCAAAAAAGAAAAAGATTGCTTTGTTTCCTATTAAGTTCTTTTATCGTTTAAGATATTATTATGTTTGGATCTTTGTTAGTATTGGATAATATAACTCAAATTAACAATTTAGTTTTAAAAATCAATAAGTTTAATTAAAATAAAAATTATGTCCGTCCTATTGCACGGGTAGTAATACTAGTTTGCATATGAGAGACGAGCAAAAGGTTCACGCTTTTGGAGATTTTCCCAGTAAGTTTCGTACACATAAGAAAACCTTTTAGGCAACCTTACAGCTCCTCCATAGGTACTAATATCGTTCGTAACAAATTTGAAGAGCAGTGACCCTAGGCACAGATCCAAATGAAATTATGCATATGAATGAGAAGTAAAAGGTTGAAGCAACTAAGTTTCGTACACATAAGAAAACCTTTTATGCAAAAAAAAAAAACAACTATCCATAAGCGGTATCTATGTCTTAAATGGCGAGAGGCGAGGTAAGGCGATGAAGGGCTGGCTTTGCGCCCTGAGCCTAGGCGCACTTCGCTCCGAGCCTTTGATATCTGAGGCGCAACTACACAACAAAACAAAAGGTTAGTTATATTCATTGATCTCTATACCATGTTAGCACCATGTATGAGTCTGAAACCATGTTAGAACCAATAAAATGTGGACTATCATTTGAAGAACAGAGAAAGAGCCAATCCAATAGATAAAACCATAAGCCTGAAACAGAGAATAAAAGAAAAACTATTGTGAGACTTGAGAAGATGAAAGAGCTTAACATGAGATGAGAAGACAAAGAGGTTGTTAAAAAGATTAACATGAAAAGGTTTATGCAAAAGACTTTTTAGGTTATCTAGGAATAGTTGTAGCGGCAATAATGTTCACATGCAATTAATTTTGGAAACATAAAAAGGCAAATAAATAGTATGTTTAACCATAATTACCTTTTTCTTCGTAGGCGCAGCTTTGCGCGAGAGGCACGCTTGATACCAAGGCATCCCGGAGCAAGCGCCTTTGGGCCAACAAGCCCTAAAAATGTAAAACCTCGTCTATATTAGTAAACTTCCAGTGCTTTTTACCTTCACTACAAGAAAACATGGAATTGCCGACTGTAAGTTGCGACTTAAAACACAGTCGCTAAATTTAACGACTGAATTGCGATTGTTTTGCTACTGAATGACTACTAAAATAAAACAGTCGCCTAGTAGACGCTAATTCGAGACTGATGCATAATGTCGCAGTTTAGTCGCCAATTTGCGACTTATTCCGAGACCAATTTGACAGTCGCCAAATGTTGCGACTAAGCAGCTACTCATTAGCGATTGATGTATTTAATTTGGGCCTTAAACCAAATTTGGACCGTAACAAAACGGTGAAAACCCAAATCGATCTCATCTTCATCCCGAGATACCCTAATCCCTCATTTCTCTACATCCGCCGAGAAAATCCTAGATCTCAATTGCTCTCAATCGAGAAAATCCTAGATCTTCATCCATGTCCTAGTATCTCTCGATTTTGATGATCGGAGTAAAGAAAAAAGGAGGAGGAAGAAGAAACCCCTCAAATCGAACCTCTGGAACCTCACAAACGGCGAATCAAAGACCCGCTAATCTTCCCAGCCAGTATGCCTTCACGCCGGCGAACCAGCGAGACCCAGACACTGATTCTTAGGGAATTCCTGTCCCAATCCTCCAGCCTCCAGCGAGACCTACACCTTCTTACAGAGACTATCCACCTCCGACAAATCTGTTCCAGAACTCGAGGAGCTTTCTTGGAACATCCCTTCCAGCGAAGCTTTAATCAGGCATCCTTTTCCTCAACCTCTCGCTTGCGCAACGAATCCACCAGAATTCTCGAGTCAACTTCGAGAGTCTCCTCAACCATCAGTCACGAATCATCATCGACAGTCTCCTCAAGTCTCGAATCTACCTCGACAGTCTCCTCTACCTCGACAATCTCCTCACGTCTCAAATCATCGACCATCCTCTTCTCAACCTGGTCAACCTCGAGCAGCTTCTGCATCACATCACAGTTCTCAAGCGCAAAAATCACATGAGGAAGAAGAAGCTGATTATGAGGATGACGGTGTAAGGCAATCAAATCTCCCAGCTGATGTACTCGCTTCTTTACATGACATGCTTTTCCAACCAGGCCGTGAGTTGTATACCACTGTCCTTTCTCCCTCATTAGAGCGTGGAATCACTTGGTAAGATTATAATTTTTAGTTGATTAGATTGATTAGAATTTTACTTGGATTGATTAGAATTTTTAGGTTTGTTTGTATTTGGAACACTTGTGTTTGTGTTTGATTAGAATTTTAAGAATTTTGTACTTTCGATTTGTTTATGTTTGAAGGTTTGTTTGTGTTTGATTAGAATTTTACTTTTGATTTGTTTGTGTTTGAAGGTTTGGTAAAGACAAGTCATCAATTACCCGAAAGATTACAAAAGTGTTTACAAACAAGTTTGATGGTCCATATTACAGTTGGGGTTGTGTTCCTACTGCAAGAAGAGAAAACTACTTCTTGGAATTCGCGATAAACTTCTACTCCTCTCAATTTGATTTCTGTATTTATAGTTTTTTTTTGGTTTTTTTTATCACTAACACTAGTCTTCTTTTGTAGAAAACACACACCTGGGATCCCTCACTAACCGGTGTGGTTCAAGAAAAGTTCTATACCATTTTTCAAAACCGTATGAAAGACATGGTTTCCAAGGCAGCAGCTCAGCGAGATCAAGTGAAACCGAATTGGATTGAGAAAACTCTTTGGAAAGAAATGTGTGACTATTGGAACACAGAAGAAGCCATGGCAAAGAGTGCAACCACTTCAGCAGCTCGAATGTCTGACCATAATGGTCTTGCCCCTCACAAGCATGTATCCAGGCCAAAGTCTTACTTACAAATCGAACAAGAGATGGTGAGTTACATCATAACCTTTTCATTGTTTAATTACTTGACATCAGATGGTTCCTAACCTTTTAATTTTCTAACATTTCAGGAAGTGGAATTGGGAAGACCGCCAACTCTTCTGAAGTTTTTCTCAGGACTCATACCAAAAAAGATGGTACTTTTGTGGATAAGAAAGCGCAAGCAGTTCATGAGGCATATATATAAGAAAAAAGAGAACCTAAGTTGGCTGATCTGGATAATGATGAGTATTTTTATGGTACTTCACGTCGATTAGAGCTATCTCACGAGGAGGATGATGAGCTCTTTCTTCAGGTAATTTGCTTATTTCTAATAAGCTATTAAGTGTTTCATTGTTAAGTAATTATGTTAACTTTTTCTCTCTATTTTGTTTATGCAGTCTACTTTCATACATGATAGAAGAACATACTTTGGAGTTGGAAGCCTAGGGAGTTACATCAGCGAGAAGCGGAAGTTCCCTGGAAGCTCTTCTGCTTTCACAATCCTCAGACAACAGCTTGAAGAAGCTAACCGCAAAATAGAGAAACAAGCAGCTCTACAAGTAGAGCGTGACACAGAGCGTGACGCAGAGCGTGACGCAGAGCGTGACGCAGAGCGTGACGCAGAGCGTGACGCAGAGCGTGACGCAGAGCGTGACGCAGAGCGTGACGCAGAGCCTTCACAGGTTGCAACTGAGGCTTTATGGGTTGCATCTGAGCAACAAGCAGAGATCTCACACTTGGTAAGCTTCCTCAAGACTAACCCAAACTCTGTCGCCTTCCTCGAGTCTCAAACCAATGACCCAAACCCTGCTGATGTTCAAAGTTAGGTTCCTTCACTATCCCTGCTTCCTTCATGATTATGAAAACTTTTGTAATATTTGCGACTTGTACTCTTGGATGTTTGGATGTTTTCTGGAACTTATGTTGGATGTAAAATTAAACTTATGTCTTTGTTTAATTTCATGTTTGTTATGTTTTAGTTATAGTTTCCATAATCAGTTTTGGTATTACTAAATCAAATAATTCATTTTTACCAGAATTTTTTTTAAAACATGATAGTTAAACAGTCGTAAAACAGTCACCGAAACGTACACAAAACAATAACCAAAACAATCGCAAATGAGTAACCGGATCAGTCGCTAAAGTGTTGCAATTCAGTCGTAACTTTAGCGACTGTTTGGCGAGGGAAGAACAACCAAAATTATCAGTCGCCAATTAGTAGCTCCGTGTCGACTGTTTAGCGACTGATTATTTTAGCAACGCACTGTTCACCGACTACGTATGTCAGTCGCTAATCAGTCGTCACTAAGTAGTTTGCGATTGTATTGTGATTGTTTTTTTAGTCGACAATTCTATGTTTTCTTGTAGTGTTTGTTGTAAAGCCAACACAATGAAGATGTGCATTTTTACCGGATATTACGGTAAACCCTCGATCCTACTATAGATTGAAATCAACCTTCAAATTTTGTATGAACCACAATTGACTTATATTTCGTATCAACGACGACATAAACAATCATATACCATTGCTAGCATCCCTTCGGCAATATCCACATGCATTATAATCAAGTATAGAATGAAGAAAACTATAAACTGAGGAAGCATAAACTGAAAGATGAATTTTCTTTTTGAAAAAAAAAAATTGTTTAGTGGGGAGGTTGTAACTTGGTGATGATCTGATTTACTAGTCATGCGACTTCAATTGAACCTAGCCAAACTGAGTTGGTTAGTTTTATTTTTTTTCAATTAAGATTTTAACAATTCTGCCAAATTAACCAAAACTAATTACGGTTAGGTTTAAAAATTTGTTAATTAGGCTACTGAAGATTTAACCAAAATTATCTGAAATCTTTTGGTACACCTAATGCCATTATCGTTAGCATCTCCAAACTTTGTGTTTCACCTGCCGACGTAGTCTTAAGAACTTATCATAGTTTCATATGTGATGGTTTAACAAGAATGACGACTAAAAGAGAAGATGTTGTTTTGAAGAATATATCGAAGAAGAAAATTGTCGTTGGTCACTGGAAGGGTAGGGCTTCTTTTATTATTGGATTTAAATTTAGTCATTCTAAATAAATGATTTTATGTTATTTGATACCTAGAGAAATTTCTCCTTTTATTATATTAGGTTAGGGCTCTTTTTATTATGAAAATAAGAAGAACGGTTAGGGCTCCTTTTCTTATTATGTTATTTAAATATAAGTTGGGCCAAACACATCAAATCTATTCTATACTATTAATTGGGGAGCACACCTAAAGATAAAAAAAAAACGAGTATGCCATACAATGCCCTCATGTCAAAAAAATCAAAAAACAAGGAAAAAAAAATTAAGGGCAAACTGGTAATCTGATGGTGTAAAAAAACGCGGATCTTAGATCACCCAGATTAACCTTATTCGGATCGTCGCTGGACTATGCGAGTTTCCAAACATGAACTTCTACGAAACCTGTAAGAAAATTAAAAGGATAATTAAAGAGAAAGAATATTATAATTAATCATAATAAGTTGTGTTTTACCGACATTTAGTACCTACCATATCAAATATGTTCGACATTTAAACTCCAAATCCCAAAATCAAATATATTAAAATCCGAAACTTACTTCTTTCTGAAACTAACAAAATCGGACTCTATCATCTCCACAATCAACATTCCAAACTTTTTAAAAATAGACTAATGAAATCCCTAAACATCCTCTATAATAACATATCAAACGGTAACAAATTACGAACTGAAAATCTTTAGTTGATTACATAGAATATTCGACTAATTAATCTTAACACAAACAATGATTTATTTTATTCCTATATCGCAACAAATCAGCTCCATTACTACTATATAACCAAAGAAGATGGCATACACAACCAAACACATCAAACCTAAAGTAACAAACCAGAAAGTCACCTTAATAGTATAGATGGCCGCCAATGATAGTATCACTCAATATCTAGCAATGATGCATTCTATAGAGTGTGATGCCCAACATGGTGAGTTGAAGTGCATACCTGAAAAATCATAACCAACAAGCATCGGTGAGATGAGCGTATAGAGTGATTACTCTTTTTAAAAAATCATATTCAAATACTCACAAATCTTATTACAGGTACAATCATAGCATGTCTCGCGGGTTAAATATTATTATGTGTAAAGCTTTCTAATAACTCATCAATACTTGAGAGCAAACAGAAGCAGGAGTTCTATCTCCAGTTCCCCACGAAGCAAATCAAAGGAGTCGTTGAGATGTTGAGGTAAAGTTATTCTTAAAACCATGATAATATTAAATCAAACATCAACTGAATTTTTCTAATGTATTTCCTGTTTATAGGACTATTTCAATGTATCTAACTATTTCATTGCTGAATATGTATTAATCTGCATTTCATTTAGCATAAAAGTTACAACAACTTATTACTAACCTTTATAACAAAACGAAAACAGATTTTACATGGAATCAAAGTAAAAACGCACTCAAAGAGGGGTAAAGATTTAAGGACTTACAAAGATTTGGCTACAAGATATACAAGGAAGCATGTTTAGAAGTCTATAAGACGAATGATATGGTACTTCTTTAAAAAGAAAATCTAAAATCTTATCTTATTTTTCCATTCTTTAATTGTTTGTATTTGCTTAATTATGTTAGAAAATTATCAATCAATAAACTTTTTTTGTTAGTCTTCATAAAGTTCAAGACTTATTACTTAAACAATTTAAGTTCAATATGAGAGAATAATCATAAATTGTTTAATTAATTGGGTTGAAAGATAAACCTGTATATAGCCAGCATAATCCCAAATTCCTGCAAGGAAAGGGAGTTGTACATGTAATTGGGTTGAAAGATAAGAGGAATGGAGAAGAAACTCGCTGAAGGAAAAATTAGAAAGACCAACAAAGAGGAAGTTTGTTTCATGGAAAATACGAGTAATAGGGAGATGGGAAGTTATGCACCTCTTCTACATGTCTCAAGACCCAAATGAAATCAAAGAGAAAGTGACGATTCCAAAGAGAATTTGGAAACCGTTGAAGAATTTATCGCTGAGGGAGAAAGCAAACTTACCATTAAGCTATGCTGAGGTTGTTTGTAAAAGGAACCAGTCCAAGGGAGAGAAGAACAAGGAAAAATGGTAGAGATGGATAAGAAAAGAGTGTCAAGTTGGCAACTCCAGTAAACACATACCTCGCAAAAATTAATTCAAAGAGCTAAAGTTCAAAATCTACTCAAAATCAAATCAGACAAGAGAAGAAAACAGAGAAATGCAAGAAATTACATGTGTGAAACTCATTAAAAATTGGATGAGAAAGACGAAAAACCAGCTCATGTTGTTGCTGAAAAGAAGGCTAGAGAGAAGATCAATCCCTAAAGAACAAGAGTATGTATATATGATGGAGAAGAGATTAAGAAGCTACAAAGCATGCCAGCGAACAAAACTTCCCTCTGAAGAAGCAATCGACAAGCTGGGTTATTCAAAACGGTCACATGCAGAGGAAGAACTGTTATACTATAGAGGAACGATTCTTCCGATGCTTACTAAAGAAACGTTTCTCACTTTTTTATTTGTTTTATTATTATTTTTTAATTTTTAGTTGAGAATACCTTTAAGAGTAACGATCAGTATAGATGCTCTTATGTACCTGGGAAGACAAATGAGAAGGAAGAAAAATCTGAAATGAGAATCGAATCTGAAGATTCGACGAGATGACCGGAACTCAAAAATCATATTGATTTTAGTAGTATGAGGGAGATGAAGAAGAAATTACCAGTGAGCTTCGCACATGCTGTAAGAGGAACATGTCCATGTATAAGGAAACCGGAGATCTACCAAGAGGATCTAGAAGATATACATTAAGAATATTTACATATATCTCTTATGTATTATTTACATTTACCAGTCTTATCATATATTTACCATTGTGTATAAATACTCATCCTATGTTAATGAATAAACCAAGCCTTTCTAAATTATATCATGGTATCAGAACCTACACACGCTGGCCCATTAATTAATCTAGCCCGGACAGAGGCCCGATCATCCCATTAATTGATGGTCCAAAGGAAGACCCAATTCCATTGAGATAGCTAAATAAAGAGCATTATCTTGAGGGGGCGTGATGGATTGTCGAGATTAATGGCTAGAAGAGCCATTATCTCGAGGGGACGTGTGGAGAAAGATCCCACATTGGAAGATGTGATGGGACTTAAGTAATATATAAAGGGTTAGGGTCAATACACTCATTGTCAATTGGTTTTGAGTTGGAAGCCCACAGTAAAAGCCCAAATTTAACATGGTATCAGAGCAGAAAACTCTTGTGACCTAATTTTTTTTCTACCGGCCACCGTTGCTTGGCTTCAGCAACCTCCGTCTTCGTTCTAAACTCATTAACTTAGCCACCACCGCTGCACTAGCCGGTGTTGCTTCTGCTATCTTCTACTATCAGTTTTCTATTAATTAAATCTAACGGTCTGCCGTCGTTTTCTGTGAAAACCATCGTCGCTGCCGCTTTACTTCTACTTTGCTGCCGCTTCACAAGCCGCCGTACATCTACCTTCTACCTTTTCTACAAGCCGTTGTTGCTTCATCAAAAAAAAAAAAAAAAAAAAAAAGGGCGCGACTACTTGATCTACTGCCGCCTAACAAGTCGTCGCTGCACCGTTGGTTTGTACCGAATTGTTTGTGATGCACGCGTTAGTGCATGGCTCTCTATCTAAAAAAAAAAAAATCAAAGACACGTATCTTTGTGGCTGTGAACATGCATGGCCTCTTACGTAAAGCTTCATGAGATCCATGATCCATGAACTCTTACGATGGTACTTCTACATCACGATACTGATTTGAAGATTTGACTTGAAGACCTCAAGTAATTCATCATCAACTTCGACATATGTTCTACAATTCTACTAGTGTTTTGGTGAACCAAACACATGTGATTTTTTTCTACTACCATGCCGCTGCTGTACAAGCGGCCGCACTTCTACAAAACTACCGCTGCTATACTTTTCTACACCGGCCGCTCCTGTTCATTCACAAGTTGCTACCAATACTATAAAGTTGTCCAATCTCATACGCGACGTATGAGTTTGCGGGAGGGTATAAGGAAACCGGAGATCTACCAAGAGACTCTAGAAGATATACATTAAAAATATTTACATATATCTCTTATGTATTATTTACATTTACCAGTCTTATCATATATTTACCCTTGTGTATAAATACTCATCCTATGTTGATGAATAAACCAAGTCTTTCTAAATTATATCACCATGGCTCAAGAGAACCAAGAGATAAGATCAAGGAACAAAGGGGATCAAATCCCTAACTGGAATTTGGGTATTAATCAAAAGATTCTAGAGGTAGTGTTGGAATCTCATTTGCAGAAGAGATTAGAGAATGAGGAAGAAGTAGTAGATTCAGAGAGTACAAGAGAAGTCAAAGGGGAAGAGAAGACAAAGTTTGTGCCAGAAGTTGTGTAAGGCCCAAATGCGTTTTAGGGTCCGTTGGTTTTGTATAAGACAAAGTTGTAAAGCTTAAGTGAATTAAGTTATTTTGTGACATTAGTATATAAAAGACTTCACTTTAAATTTATAATATGGAGGGCTTCAAGATTATTAAATTAGAAAGTTTAAGTCAAGGTTATTATTATCCTTCTATTTCATCAAGATGTAGGGATATATTATTGCTAAATATATTTTCGTACCATTAATTATTTGTATTTCACTATAATTCTTAGAAACTAATCATTCTCTAAATTTAATTTTCTAAGATGAATAATTATTTTTATTTCACTATAAAAATTATTTCTAATTTAATAATTATCAGATCATTATTATTCATGTTCGATTTTTCTATTTTTTCATAAATATAGTTTTTGGTGTTTATAAAGCTTTATAATTACAAATTGCATTTGTTTTGATAATAATTTGTTCAGCATCTATTGTTGTACTCGCTGATCAACTGGTCTTAGGTTTCTAAGAAACACATCCATTTTGAAACCGCTGAATCACGCTTCAAACTGCAAATGCCCGCTTTCAGAAACTCGCGCAACTGTTGCGTTTAAACCAATCATGCCTTCAAATTTATTTTAAGTTTGTTTTACAAATATCATCTTATACGTACGTGCGGATCCGATTAAAGTTTAAGTTAAATTTGTTACAAATTTTTTAAAACTTCATTCAAATATATATTTTTTAAACATAACTCCGATGTGCGGGTCCATCCCTAATATTTTAATAAAACAAACTCATCTCTTTTTTTTGAAACGCAAAGTTAAAACTTCATCGTCAATCTACAAAACCCTAATATAGCAGAGAAACCTACAACCACCATGGACAAAAAAAGATCTCAAAATCTTAAAACGATAACCGACCAGTTCATTAAAACTATATGAACTCGAACCAAAAACCAAAAAACTTGATTCAATTCCCTTGGTTGAGGTAAAATTCATAGGGCTATGATTTACTGTCTATTTATGTGACTTTCATGATTATACCAATAGATAACAAAAGTTATGAGGGTACTTCTACTGGTTTTTAAAAATATATCCATAGTTTTATAAAAGAGAAGTTAGACGGATCTACCATGAACAGAGGCAAACTTTTTCAGCAATGCCACTTACTAGAACATCTTTTCCCGCCTGCCACACAAGTGTTGTAAGAAGATCATTATGCCCTTCTTCCATCTTAGTCAAAATTAAAGCATTTTAACATTTTTATTTGATTTTGCGTTTTGAGGGAGGTGACATAAAGTTGGAAGAGCAGTTAATTGCTACATCGAGTAAATGAAAAACTTCATCCGGATAAACCAATGGTCGAACGACTCTCTCTTCCCATAATTTCGACTTCCCCAACTGCATCGACTTTTCATCTTCAAAATGTCGTCGTCGCTGCGATTGAGCAGAACGTTTGATTGAGTGCTTCCGAGTGATCAAACCGTGCGATTGAGCGACTGTGAGTGATGGATTTCTTCATCCAGACAATTATATTGACGAATCCTCATGCTCCGCCTCCATCTGCCGTTACAGGCGACGCCCCGGAGACTAGTTCCAGTGTTCAAAAACCTGACACTTGATATGATAGTGAACTGCTTTGCTCTTTTTTGGCCTTATGATGTCGTTTACTTATCCTTTACCCTTGCTTTAATTCATTTCAGTGTAGAGTTAGATGCGACCGTTCTTAGCGATGGAAATTTGGCTGCCGCCATCGTTCATGAATAAATCAGTTGTCTAACACGTCTCCTTTGTTTGGCATTTTCTGTCCATTTAAACAAAACACTTTGTTACACATTGCAGAAAAACCGATATGGTAGACAAGAGCCTGCATCCTATGTTTTGTCCACTAATGTTATTTGCCTTTGTTATATTAGGTAGACCATATCTTTTAGGTCAATTTCGGTTGTTTTCTAACATAAATGTTGTCCACCCTGCATGTAATCTAAGGCAGAAGACCAGATCCAACATCATAGGTACTCGTCCACCATCAATTTTCCCTCATTTATATATGGTCCACCATATCTTACTAACGTTTCCAATTTTAGTCCAGTTCTAACAATGGATGTTGTCCATCATGCAGGTCGTCTCATCCGATGGACTAGATCCAAAATACCAGGTCCTTGTCCACCACTACTAACGACCTCAGTTTTTGTTCTACTGTTTTCTTTTGTAGGTTAACCAAAATAACTTCAAAACCCTATATGTGTGGAAACGGTGGACCAAATACATCATAATAGGCTATTGCCCACAATTATCAGGTTCTTCGGTTGAGTAGTTCATATCACTCGGGTCTGAAGAACTTGTTTATAGTTCTGCACAGGTCTGATGAAGAAGCAGGCACTGAGAATGGTGTGCCTCATGTCATTGACAACCAGCTCTAACATTCAAGGTTTATGTCCATTAGCATTATGTCTTTCCTTCGTTGGATGGATCATATATGTTTGGTCCATTACTAACAGTGTCTCAACTACTCCCTATTGCAAGGTTGGATTCACCATTCCGTCTACAATTGGTAGACATTGCGGGTTGTCAACCATCGACCAAGTTGGATTCACCGGTCTTTCCACAATCGATAGACAACACGGGTTGTCAACCATCGATAGATGGAAATAGAGTTCCTGAAACTTTTTGGACAGAAGCAATCAACACTGCTTGCTACGTGATCAACAGAATGTATATGAGAATAGATTCTGACAAAAATACTTATGAGATATGGAAAGGGAAGAAGCCAAACCTCAGCTATTTTGTATTCTTTGGATGTGTTTGCTACATTCTAAATGACAAGGACCAACTTGGAAAGTTTGATTCTCGAAGTGAAGAAAGTTTTTTCTTAGGCTACTCTCCGAACGATACTACTTATCGGGTTTGGAATAAAAAGAGGCTGAGAATTGAAGAATCGATGAATGTTGTCTTTGATGATGGAAGCATTCCAGTTGTTCATGTTCTGCCAAAAACTGTCAGTCAAGTTTTGAGTGAGAATCCGAGAATTAAAGAACAGACTGCTGATGATACTCACAAACAACAAGATGATGTTGACACAAATGACGAATCAAAGGATGAGACTCGTCCATTTCAAGTACACAAGAATCACTCGGCAAAAGATGTGATTGGAGACATTGATGGTGATAGAAAAACTAGAGGGTTAAAAAGGACTATAAAATGATCGCCTCGTTTGCTTGCTTCGATCTGGTTATATTCTCTTGTTTTGTGTCCATGTTCGAACCAAGAATGTTAAAGAAGCTATAGAGGATCATTTTTGGACTCATTCTATGCAGGAAGAGTTAGAAGACTTTTTTGTCAAGAAGTTTGGAAACTTGTACCTCGTCCTCCGGATGTCAATATAATAACAAAATGGATTTTCAAAAACAAGAGCGATGAAGAGGGAAATATCACAAGGAACAAAGCTCGACTAGTTGCACAAGGATACACGGTTTGGAACAAAGCCCAGAGTACTTATGCTTTTAATCTGATAAAACGGTTTGGAATGTGTTCCAGCAAGGCTGCTAGAACACCCCTGAGCACATCAAAGTCATTATCTAAGGATGAATCAGATCATATGGTTGATGCTACACAATATCGATGTATGATTAGAAGCTTACTTTATCTAACTGTTACTCGTCCAGACCTATGTTTCAGTGTTGGACTATGTGCACGTTATCAAGCTAATCCAAAGCTGTCTCACTTAGTTGCAGTGAAGCGAATTATAAGATATGTGAAAGGTACTATAAACTATGGTCTCCACTACACAGAGGAAACAAATCAAAGTCTCGTCGGTTACTATGATGCTGACTAAGGAGGTGCTCTAGATGATCGAAAAAGCACAACAAATGGAAGTTTCTTCCTTGGAAACAACCTTATCTCATGGCATAGCAAGAAGCAGAATTGTGTCTCATTGGAAGTTGTATATTGCTCTTGGAAGTTCCTGCACCCAGCTGGTATGGATGCGACAAATGGCATCAGATTATGGTATGTATATCCCTACACCTCTCTTGATTCTATGTGATAATAAAAGTACAATAGATCTATCTAAGAATCCTGTTCAGCATTCTAGAACTAAGCACATTGATATTAGGCATCATTTTGTTTGAGAACTAGTTGAATAATAACAAGTTATTACTGAGTATATATCTATAGAACTTCAACTTGCTATATTATCACCAAGCCCTTGGACCGTAACATGTGCACATGCAAAAGTCTATGGGTGTATGTGAACTCTAACCATATTCCTTTTGAGTGTATATGCTGAGACATGGGGAGGCTGTATAGTGTTTTGTTTTTTTCTTCTTAAATCAACCGAGAAGGTTTCTGGACTGTTGAACCATCCATCAAGAGAAATAGCTACTCTCCATGGTTTAGAATTGCTGAGTGGGTGACATGTGTGACAGGCAACGTGTGGAGAATGCGTAGGATGTAGTAGAGTGCATAAAGGAACAGCAAGAAGCGCTTTACGGCATAAGATGAAGCATGTGCTTGTCTAAAACTCGAGGGACAAAGGAGAAATCTTGTCACTAACTCGAAAGAACAAAGGAGAAATCTTGTTCAATCCATGGGAGGAGTCAACATAACAAAAAAAAACAACAAAATGGAAGAACATCAAAAAGGAAGAACATCATCAATACATTTATATTGACTGCAAGGAAACTCTTACCTCCTCCCATTGCAGAAAGGAGAAGTAAGAAGCATATTTATAAAACAAAAATCTAGCCTGCACTTTGCTTCACAATCTGTCACACTTTCTCATTTGAGGACTCTCCTGCACTCTGAAGTATGTGGTGTGTAGAGTACTCTAGATGGAACAACACTTATGTTGTTGTATCAATGGTTACTAAAATGGTTTTTGTGTAAAGTGTTTTGCGGACTGTACAATCCTTCCTCGCTTGTCATACACCTTTGCTATGGGAGATACGGTTGGTTTTGAATGTACTGATGGGGATTGGTGCAATTTTGTGGTTCTAATAAGCTCTGGATTGTTCAATTAAGCTCACTAAAGTTGCTATTTTGGCTCTTTATTTGTTTTTCACATGATTGATGCTTTGTCTCGATTAACAGATATTTGAATGCGAGACTTGGTTATTTCTGAGTTAATACCGCTTTGCACTAAATTATGGTTTTGAGTTTACATTGTTTAAGGTTTGTAACAACCCGTCCCACAGACCTCACTAGCCCACCGCTAGCCGCCCCAATAGACCGTCCGTGGACCCTGCTAGCCCACCGCTAGCCGTCCCAACAGACCCCAAGCTGGCTCTGCAGGGCATCGATCCTAACCCATCACTGTGGATATCCAAATCCACCAGTAGGTTATTGGTGCGCCAGGCGTTCCTCGAACCTTGGTCCCCACCCTTTAACAACTTTTCCACAGGACAAGTTGCCACCAATTTATCTGCAGGGCAAACTTGGGGTCCGTTGGGACGGCTAGCGGTGGGCTAGCAGGGTCCACGGACGGTCCATTGGGGCAGCTAGCAGTGGGCTAGTGGGATCCGCGGGACGGGTTGTCACAAAGGTGGTTTAAATAATTTGCTGGTTTATGATTTTGTATGCATAAGTGGTTTGCGGGGTCTTGTTTTTTTTTCTTTGTCGAATTTTGTGTGACGTTCCCAATTTCTCTAAAACCCTAACAATGTTGTGAACATGTGCATCTTTGAAATGCTCAATTACAGATCGAATAATGTTGCGAGATTCTGATAGTTCAATTGATAAGGTGCCACCATTGATTCATCGACGATCTCCATCACCGACAACATCTATTTCTTCTCCGTCGCCGGTCAATTCTCCGTCGCCACCTGCTGTTATTGCTGCTGCAGCTTCTGCTGCTCCCGAGTCTTCTCAACTCCCAATCAATGATTCTTATCCTGATTTTCTGTGGAATTACTTGAATTCGAGAGGTAAGCCTCTATATGATGCATCGGATCAGAGCAGTATTCCTTGGTATCATTAATCAAAGAAGGATCAGCGGATCCGTCAATTTGGCAGCCGTCGTATGAGCCGATGAATATTTGCTTCCTCACCTCTTAAGGAATTGCTCGATACAAAGATTTCCAGTGCAGAGAGGTCCATGATCAAAGGCATGTTCCCTGTAGTCCTCGTGAAACTGCTGATGTTATGCGTGTAATAGAGGAAAATGACCTGATTGACATTGTTGTTGATATTGAGCCGTATGTCAAAGAGGTGGTTTTGGAATTTTATTCCAATTTTCAAATCTTCAACAATGTGACGAGAAAGTCTATTCTCTATGCGCGGCGGAAGATGTATGAGTTTTTTCCTCAGATGTCAACAAAGTTTTTCGAACTCTAGCTATTAAGTGGCAATCCAATTCTGAAACTGACAGAGTCACTCTCACCAAACATGCTTTGGTCTTTCTGGAGAGAAAGTTGTGACTTGGAAGGATCTGCGGACGTCTGTGATGTGTAAGACGCTCACTGGGTTGTACCTGATTTGTTGTCTGAATTGAATTCCCTCGACTAACAACTCCAATGTGACCATTGATCGTGCCAAGCTTTTGTATCTACTAGATAACAAGATTCCTTTAAACTTTGGCAAGTTAGTGTACGATCAAGTGGAGCTTGCAGATCGGTTCCCTTGTCAAATTCAGAATATCCTACCTTTTCCAAACTTGATCTATAGCGTTCTTCGGTTTCAAAGGGAGATTGATCTTCAGCGATATGAAAAGCCATCACCTCGCCCGAAAAAATTCAATCCTAAATTTCGCAGGGGTCAAGGCGGTGTTAAACGCCGATTTGGTGACTATGTCTTTGGACACTCCTTGGTTGCGGACCTGAAACACATTTCCTCTCTACTTTTGGATATGGCAACACGCATTGAAGGTTAGTCATATATCTTATGGTGTTTGTTTCGAGTAAATGTGGTGTTTTTGTGGTTTTTTTAATCAATTGTGTCAATCAAGAAGGAGGAGATTATAGTTCTTTCCCTCACTCTTTAAATGATCAGACTCATAGAGTGAATGCTGATAGTGAGGCTCAAATTTATGAACCGGAAACTGATGACATTGATGCTGAAACTGAGCGTATTGATGAAGATGGGGTCTAACACCTCCTTTTCTCGTAGGAACTTTGAGTTTGAGAATTATGAAGAGGGTTTTGAAGATGATGTGTCTGAATGATAGAAAACTAGTTCTTGAGGGGGAGTCTAGAGTTTAGGGGGAGTGATCAGTTGTTTTCTACTTTGTGTTTTCAGCTCTGTCCCATTCTTATTTTGAGACCTTGCGTGTGTAATGTTTAATTTTGGACACAGTTTGTTTTCGAAATGAAGCTAGTGTTAACATCTTACGTATTTTGGATCTTGTTATTATTGGCATGATATGATGTCTGATTGTGAGTGTCCAAGAGATTTTGTCTGCAGATATGCTTGAAATGACAAATTGAATTAAAAAAAAAGGGGGAGATATTGAGTGCAATCTTTATGGGCATCATGGTTGTACGAGATTACTGGAACAAGGTGCATGATGTTCCTAGTTAAAGGAGTATCCAACAAGGGTTAAGTGATGACGTGGAATTGGTGCGAACTAAAGTGATGACGAATAGGAGATCACAAAGCACATTCTGGTTGAGAGGAGGATATTCTCTTCAATATTTGGAGGTATCCAAGATCATGACATCTAACCTAGAAGATCCATGAAGACCCATGACTATAACAGGGGAAGATTGTAGTTTTTTTAATCAATTATGTCAATCAAGCATGGGGGTATATGTACTCTGGGATCTCCTCTTCGTCGTCACTTCAGTTCACGCCAATTCCACGTCATCACTTAATCCTTGTTGGATACTCCTTTAACTAGGAACAGCATGCGCCTTGTTCCAGCAAACTCGTACAACCATGATGTCCATAAAGGTTGCACTCACACTTTGTTCAATGGACACACCAAGATGACAAGACAGACGCGGCAATTTCCATCAAGGACAAGATCCTTAACGGGTTATTTCTTGTCCATCGAACCTTCTTCTTCATCATTCTACAGCAGTCCATCAGGATCATTACATCATAGAGTTACATTTTATTTATTATGATATCATTACAACTCCAAGATTGGATGGAAGAGATCATGCAGGCTCTTTGGTTGGATTTTCCTGGTACTAGAATGATGTATTGTGTTTTTGATGTCTTTTGTCCTTCATTTAATATTCGTTTTGAGTCATTTGTCGCATCTTTATCTGTCTTTTGTGTCTTTTTGGTCTTTTCTTGAGTTGTGATTAGGTGTGGAGACAATGTGCTAGATTTGGAGTCTTTTGATTGGATTCGAGCTTAACTGGAATAAAGAAGTAGGAAGTGACTTTTGGACATCTTCAAGTTGAACTGAATCATGAAGTTTGGACAAGTCCAAAGAAGTCTGGTGAAGTCTATAGACAAGTCTGGAGGAGTTTGGTAAAGTTTGCAGACAAGTCTGCTGAAGTCTGCAGACAAGTCTGGTGAAGTCTGCAGACAAATCTGGTGAAGTTTGGTGAAATTTATGCACAAGTCTATTGAAGTATGGACAAGTCTGGTGAAGTCTGTTTTGACTACAATCCAGACACATATTTCCTTTTTCTAAATTTTTCTATTCTCATTTTTTATTTTTATCTTTTATTTTAGTAAGGGTATAAATACCCCCAAAACCTAATTAGCAACACATGCTAGGATATATTCTATTTTTCTGAGTTTTTCTGCACCTTGAGACTTTTGTAAGCTATTTATGGAGATTAGAGATTCATCCTCTTTGACAATTTGGAGAAGATTTCTAAACTCTTTCCTCATTTTATTTAATCAATTTAGTTATGTTTTCTTCCTCTCTTTGTGTTGTTGCTTTCAATATGTGTGAGTAGTCACCTAGTTGGGTTTTAGGGTTCTAAGTAGGGGATCAAATGAATTAATGGTTTAATTGTTGCTTGGGAATTCTATTTTCTTTTTGATTCTTTGATTCATATGCTCTTAATGCTAGAATAGGACTGATCGCCTTGTTCTAGATTCTAAGTCTTTCTATGCATCACAAGTGTTCGATAGAATGCCTGAACCAATATGAATTGAGCAATATTTCTCTAACCTGCGAAAGTTGATGTTAGGGGATATTGTGAACTTGTTTGATAATGCAAATTTGATGAGGAGATTACAAATGAAAGTTTAGTAATTGAGTAGTCAACTTTAGTGATTAATACCTTGAAAGAGGGTTAGTCAAATCTTGTGTTCATGTTCTAGAACGGTTCTTAACTATTGAATTCCTTGTTTCATTTCCCCATTGGTCATTGATCTCTGAAATACCCTATAGCCCAATGTTTTAATCCCATAAGTTAAATCATTTTATTTATTGCATTTTTATTTACAATTTCTGAAACCAAACAAACAAACTTTCGTTCGCTTTAGCTATTTACAAGTCTCGCAAATCTTTAGTGTACCATTGGTCCTTGTGGATTCGACCCCGCATATACTGCCTTGCGGTTAAGTGTATCGGGTAAATACTCGAGCAATCATAGAAATCATTCATTTTTCATTTGGGGGAGAGAGGTTGTTTTTTGAGATTGAATAGAAAAGGTTATGAGAGGCAGTGTTCTTTGTCGTTACAATAGCATTCTGCGAGCCTTTTGTATTACAACATTAGAAGCTCCACCCTTTCCAACGGCTCAAATGCTTCTCCTTGAGATAGTGAATAGAAATGCTCCATTGGACGGAATTTGGATTTCTTAATAGCAAACTCAACACTTAGATTCCATCGAAATAAACTTTGTTTGTTCATTAGACATTACAAGGACATTGTCATGAATGTCCCTATACCAGACGCAGCGGTGATTTATTGCACTTTAAATGCGTTATGGTACAAATTTTGATTTAAGGAGGAACTGTCCTTCTCAAATATCGAGACACTGGCGGATGCGTTGTGTAGAACCTTAAAGCATATTAAAGTTGAAGAAGAGAAAGTAGTCCTCGCAAAAAAGAACGCAGCAGCAAAGAGCGCGGTACCGAAGGAGCCCTTAGCCTCGAGACCAAAAACAAATAGTCAAGCCACATAAACACTTCAATCGCAACCAAGATCGTACACGCCGAACCTTCGCGGTTAATGGTGGGGCTTAGTCTTGGAATAACTATGTCAGGAACGAGGGCACCGAGGGTAGCTCGGCCAAGTATTGCGAATATCATAAAACTAACACACACGCAACTGAAGAGTGTCATTATCAACAAGCGCTCTTAATGGCCAAGTACAACAAAGGTGGAATAACTATTGACTCAAACAGAAGCAAGCCAACCGGGTCAAGAATGGGAAATCAGAATCGACGAGCCAAGAATGTCGCTCGAAAGTTCATAAAAGATGAGGGGCAGCTCGACGATCAAATGGACGACGAGCAGGAAGAAGCACACGAGGATGAACTAGCAAAACAAACTAGCACTGATCCCTAACCAGAGCAGCCTGCACCATCACTAATACGACGAATTAACATGATTATGAGAGGCTTGACGGCATGCAACGATTCAGTTCTTTCAATCAAAGATTATACGAAGAAGGCCGAGATGACAAGGTCTTTTCCAGCAAAGACCACTTCCCCGGATACGACGATATATTTTGGAAAAATCGATTTCGAGTAACTCGATCTATCGTACAACGACTTGCTGGTCATTGAACTCTTAATCAGCGAAAGCCAAGTCAAAAGGATACACGTCAACACTGGAAGCTCGGGGAACGTCATTTTGAGGAATGTACTGACACAAATGGAGATTAGCGAGCGTGATATCAAGCTGGATTGCTATTCTTTGACTGGATTTGATGGTGACTTCATCATGATTAGCGGCATGATCGACCTCCCTATCTTTGTTGGAGGGACGACAAGGTACACGCGCATTGTCGTGATCGACAAGCCAATGATCTATAATGTCATCCTCGACACTCTTATTGGTGTCGATCGACACCCACCCCAAAACCGAATATTTGGTTTGCGGATGTTACAACTATATATAGTAGACATGAATCTTAATCTTAAATCCCTAATCGGCTAATCTTTTTTCCTTTGAGCAATCACAAACACTTATCTCCTCTTCTTCTCCCTAGATTCTGCTAGCAAAAATAAGCTTGTTCAGACCATCACAGGTCTTGGTTTGGTCTTTGAGGTTTTCAGCGAGTCCAAGCTCGACCAGTTTCCAAGAGACATCGCCATTGGTTATGTTAGGTACTCCACCGCTGGTTCTTCCATGCTTAAGAACGTTCAGCCATTCGTCGGTGGTCATCGATTTGGCTGTGTTGGTGTTGCTCACAATGCAAATCTTCTTAATATCACGAATTGAGGGCTCATTTAGAGGAAAACAGTTCAATTTTCTTAAGCTAGATTTTTTTCATCATAATTTTTTATGCTTTTGAAAAGCTTCAAAGTGCGTATATTCGATGGTGTTTGTTAGTGAGGATAAGCTTGTTGATGTTTTGCTTGATGATGCTTAAGAACTAATTTAAATCATTGCGATGAAGACTATCGATCTAGGATGGTACAATGTCGAACCAAAAGTATGTTTTATGTCACTACCATGGCAAACCAAAGCAGATTCAAGTTGTTGTGAAGGCAACAATTCTTTTACGATCTAAGTCATAGTGATGATAGTTTGGAGCATAATCAAGGTGTTACGTGATGCTATCGTGACAACGAAGAACACTGCCTCGCATCACCTTTTCCACTCAGTCTTGAAAAACAACCTCTCTCCACCAAATGAAAAATTGATGATTTCTATTACGGGCAAGTGGAAAATTCAAGCAAAGAGCCCGCTAGAAAAGGAGGCTTTTAGCACGATCGCATGATCTCTTCCATCCAAGCTTGGAGTCGTATTGATAACATAATAAAGAAGATCTAACTCTATGATGTAACGATCCTGGTGGACTACTGTAGAGTGATGCACAAGAAGGTTCGACAGACAAGAAATAAACCGTTAAGGCTCTTCTCCTTGATAGAAATTGCAGCGTCTGTCTTGTCTTCTTGGTGTGGCCATTGATTAAAGCAGTGAGGAACATATTAAGGAGGGTTTTTATAATCCCCTTAAAAAATTTGGAGCAGTCTTTCCCGCCTCTGCATGGCTTTGAGCCCCACTCTAAGATTTTAGTTTAAGCAAAAATTCAAACAACAAGAAAACTGATCTACGAGTGTAGAAGTTTGTTAGAGACCTACGAGTCTCTTTGGCTAGCTTTGGATCAAGAGATTAAGCTAGATTTCTGTCTGCCCTTGTAATTCGGGTATCTCAATATCAATAAAGAGAAATTCAAGGTTGTGTGCTTATCATATTGTCTCCCTCTACTATTTAATATTTATTAATTAAACTCTAGTCGTCTAGGCCAATAAGCTTTAGTTGCTAATGTTCAAAATTAAACTACACGGCACATACAGCAGATGTTTGAACTTTGAGCTAGGATCACTTGCTAGTCTGAGAAAGAAGCTTGTCAAGGAAATGTTTTGCTTTAACAATGTAAAAATGTTTATATTTTTTGAATATAATTTAACATTAAATTAAAATATAAAATAAAAATAAAAATAAAAAGTGTTCTGATTTACACATTCCTATTTAAAATGTTTTTTGTAAGAGAGTATATATGTTTCTCACCGTTCTCTCGTTTAAATATCGGAATCAGCTGTTGAATCCTAAAAATAGAAGACGATTACAACATATATTTAGCTGGAAACTATGGATCACCGGACTGGAGAATCAAAGCACCGTCAGAAGATCCGTAGGGTTATGAAGATAAAACAACTAAACCATATAATTTAAATGATTCGTAGACTGTCAACATCCATTATGAAGCAGGGTCTTTTAAGATTAGAACTTGTCACACACACTGTGTTTGTAATGGGATCTGCATCAGCTAATTTTCAAATGCTTACATATCAAACATTCATTTCTGTTTCTCCACAATGTCAAATGCTTGGACTGCATAAATCTCTTCTTGGCACTCCCTTGAACCCATCACAATTGACATCTTGGCACTCCCTTGAACCCATCACAATTGACATCTTCAAAGGGAATAAAGTGTCTTTCAAGAATTGGATCAGAAGTACAGTCTTTCGACAATAAGAGAGAACCAAAATTCCTTACATAAATCTCCCGCTACCCGCTTCAATCATGTGTCCTACAGTCAGTGTAAGTGAGTGTAGTTGTTCAACTTGTTAAAACATATCCAACTCATCTATATTTCTATCTCTATAATAGAAATTGCTATTTTTTTCTCTATATATAGAAGAACTCTATTTCTTCCTCTGTAAATAGAGTTAAACTATTTCATTTTCAAAATAGTCCTTTTAATCTTAAGTTTTTTTTATGACGAAAATAAATAAAATAAGTATTTTTAAGAACTAATAATATAAATGTTTTTAAAAGTTTTAGTATAAATATATATTCTCGAATATTGAGACTACCATTTGCAAAAGATAATTTATATAAATTTCATAAATAATAAATTGATCGTTTGTGGGAAAATACACTAATGCTGATGGTAAAAAATATAGTATATTTTGAAATATTTGCATGTTATGATGCTCTTTATAATAATAAATGCTTAATTTAAATGAAAATAATAATTTTATGAAAGTGTTATAAAAATTAAAGTAAATGAGTCAGTTTGCAATTTTTATATAAGAAAATGTGTTAATTGTAAAATAAAAATAGTATCTATTTAGAATATTCTTTTTTGGAAGAAAAACTAGAGAAATCCATTTGAACAAAACTTAGGTATATTATAAAAGATACTTTAAAAGCATCTCCAATTCATCTCTATATATGCTTCTATATATAGAGCAGAAAATTATAACAATCTCTATTTTAGAGGCAAATTTATTCTGATCTTGCAAAATAGAAATTGTTATATTTTTTTATTTTTTCTATAAATAGAAAAAAATATAGCAATGTCTAGTAATTGTATTATAGAGTTTCTCTATTTTAGAGATAAAAATAGAAAAATATATTAGAGATGGTCCTACAAATAATTTACAGTAGAACCTCTATAAATTAATACTCTTTAAATTAATAATCGCTATAAATTAATAAATTCTTTCGGTCCCGAGTTGGGCTGGTGTAAAAAATGATATATTTCGATAAAATAATAAGATAATATTTTTTTTGGAAATCCTATGTAAAAATAATGTCCCATCAATATCATAAATTAATAATCAAATAAACTAATATATATATATATATATATATATATTTAAGAAAATCTAGTGATATATACCTCTATTGTTGTTTTCTTATCTAAGAAAATCTAATGAAATATGACTCTATTGTTGTTTGCATATTCTTGAATTTGCATTCTTATTAGAGCTCATCTCTAATTTTTTTCATTGTTATATTTTGAAATTGCATCCAAAATTTTTGGAGTCCTAGATGCGATAATTACTTTTTTAGTAACTGGTTCTAAAAGTACCACAATATTTTCTTCAACTTTATCATTATCACGAAGGATAGTAGTAGCAATGTGAATGATAACAAAAGTATCTTATTTTGTAATAGGAAATTTTTAAATTGTAAATATGAAAATTTTTTTTTATAAATTTATATATTATTAATTTATCGATAAAATAAAACTGCTATAAATTAATAAAATTTCATGGTCCCGACCTTATTAATTTATAGAGGTTTTACTATATTTTGCTTTAAGTGAGACTATTAATTTGTTTTTTGTTTTTTTTTTTTTTTTGCCTAAGTGCGATCGCTAATTTTAAAATATAAAGAACATAAACCCAATTAAAATAAAGCGCGAGACAAAGAAACAGAGCATATAATAGAAACACAATTGGATAACAATAATATTACAGAACGACACACTTTTACCAACAGTACGATCTTATAAACATAAAATATGATGCAATTTATCAGGAGTTCAATCAAAGTAGTAGCACAAACGACTGGAAATCTAGTTATTGATATCTAGCAAACCTGGATGCGAGTTATTGATATTATGATGCAAATAAACAGAGACTCAGTTATCACATAATAATTATTAGACCTTTCCTAATAATAATTATTATTATGCATCTCTGAGCAACTGATCAGAGACTAGGAGGAGGAGGGACGGGAATGGTCGTTCCAGCCTCAATCTGACCACGACCAATCAGACGCCAATGTCTGTCGACACGGCGGCTTAGAGCCACCTTCTCACCTACGGTGGTGCAGACAGGCACCGTCAGTTGCACTTTCATCATCTTATTCTTCACTCCTAGAACCTTAGCTCCCGTCGACATCGACCCGATGTTCACCATCAGTATCTCTCCCTTGCTTAGCTTTGCCACCTTCATTTGCTTCTCTTTTTCCTTTGTCCTCACCCCAATAAGACGGATCAGAAGCTCGGTACTCACCTCAAGCTCAACATAGACCTCAGGGAGAGAACCCATTTCTCCAAGCACTTGACCAACCAACCTATCAGCACGGGTTAGCATAGGGTCCATTGTTGTCCCAACTCCGATCAGACCTCCCGGCACAGCAAACTGAAGCTCGTTCTGTTCTGCGTACAATGACGTGATACGGGTGTAAATGGGAGCGCATTTGGGGTTTCCAAGCAAATCTTTGTCAACCATACCAGGTCGGATCTCAATCAATTGGTTGACTTTCAAAACACCCTGCAAAGAAAGCAAAAGATCAAATTGGACCCTGCAATACAAACAAAGGGATGACTGCAGAAGCAGAAGCTACCCAAGCCATGATAAAAGTCATTTACTTTGATTTCCTAATGTTTTACCAATTAAATGGAGGACTGCAGAAATGAAAAAACTACACAACTTCCAGAAAGAAGGCACAAGATAATTTATTTGAACACAGTCCAAGGTAGAGAGAATCAAATCAATACCCGGAAGATACTTCCACCTGCCACTCCACCTTTGATATCATCAACCTCATAGCCAGGTTTATTGACATCAAAAGAACGAATGACTATCATCTTTGGCGGTGACACAAAATCCCTTTTAGGGATTGGAATCTTCTTGACGATGTACTCGCACACAGCATCAATGTGTATTTGAGTTGTGCTGAGACAGGAACAATAGGGGCATCCTCGGCATTTGTGTCCTGCAACAGGTTTATAGCTTAATCAAATGATGAAGAAAATATGCTAACTGATTGATGGGAATATTCAAACCTTTATAAATCTCTGAATTGCAGTGTGCTGTTCGATGGCGGATTTTTCTTGAATGAGATCAATCTTGTTCTGAAGGATTATTATATGCTTAAGGTGCATCATGTCGACAGAAGCAAGATGTTCAGCTGTCTGTGGTTGAGGACAGGCCTCATTCGCAGCAATTAAGAGTAGAGCACCATCCATGATGGCTGCCCCATTGAGCATTGTGGCCATGAGGATATCATGTCCCTGTTGAGAAAACATAAAACACCTCCTCAATGGGTTATAGGACAAGTAAAAGTTTATATTTTGTGAGAAGTGTAAAACTCATCATACCGGGCAATCCACAAATGAGACATGCCTCAGTAGCTTCATCTTGCAGTTCTCAAATCCAGGGACATCGCAATTTGGGTTGTCTTCTTTCCCGCTCCCATAAGACCTAGAAATTTCAACAGATAAGTTGCTAGCTAACCCTCATACACCAAAAGAAGCAATCCAGAACAAAACTCACTTGTAGCACATTGGTCTAGGGCACTTGTTATCCTCGCATTTGAAAATCTTGGCATTTGCATATCCAAGTTTAATGGTAATGTTACGCTCCAATTCATTCTTAAAACGGACAGTCTGCAGAAACAATTCATACCAAGTTAGAAGACCCTCGAGTGACAGAAAATAACTTCATTAGAAACAAAAAGTCAATAGTCCACTACCTGCACACCAGATATAGCTTTCACAACCGTAGACTTTCCGTGTGCAACATGTCCGATGGTTCCTGAAATATATCGATCACAGTTATAATTTAGCCAGAGCCTAAACTGAAACTTAAATAAAGCAGAAAAGGTAATTAAAGCAGAAATTACCAATGTTTATCGTTGCCTGGCGGGATATGACCTCGGGAGACAGAGGATGCAGCTCATTTACATCAAGCTTGCTTAAATCTTGTTCAGCTAAACCCTTGCTCCGCCACATTATGACAAAAAGGAACCGCCTTTATCCTGCTAAAACCAGAATCAATCAATCGAACCGTCTCCACCGGTAAGCTAAAGTCGATTCTAAGGTACCTTAGGGTTCTATACAACCATAGTAACGAAAATCCATTGCCTAAATATCAAAAATAAAAAAAAAAACAAAAAAAAATCTGATTTACTTTGAGATCGACAAACCTGATGGCTTGAAGCCGATTGGAGAAATTTGAGAGGATTAAAATCTTTCGCCAAGACAATCAATCCCTCGTCGAGCAGTCGCCGGAAACCAAAGAGAGAAACAACTTTTATCTTTAGGGTTTTATATATACTTAGGGGTGGTATTCGTTTAGGATTTAGAAAAAACTTTAATGACTTTAAAAGTTACTTAAAATATATTATTATTCAATCAAAACTTTTAAAAACTCTTAAAAAATTTAGTGTTATTGGTTGTGGATTTGTAAAAAGTTATCTAAAATCTTGATAAATCTAGTGTTATTGGATTAAGAGTTTTATAAAATCATTAAAAATTTTATGTTATTCAAGTAAAACAAAAGAATCTTGGATTATTAATGAATTCTAATTTTATGTTATTGGTTTAGGATTTTTTATCATTTCCTTCATAACAAAAGTCATGAAAACTCTTTCATCAAATAGAAAGATTTTACAAGATTAGAAAAAACAAATCATCAAGATTTTAAAAAACTTCCTAAACAATCTCTTAGAATCCTTCATTTTTAATTTTCAATTTTCTATGATTCTAACAATCAGCAAGAACATAAAGTCATTAAAATTCTTTCTAAATCCTAAACCAATACCTCTCCCTAAATCCTAAACCAATACCTCCCCCTTAAACACTAATGGCATGAATCGTAAATAACACAAAAGCAACAAAAAGAAAACATTTATATATATATATATATATTTTTTTTTATCGGCAAACTTTCATTAAATTAAGCCCAAGATGGGCCGAGAGTTACAAGTGAAAACGGAGCCCAACAAAGTAAAGCCCATTATAAACTTAATAATCTAAAGCCCATTATAAACCTAATAATCTAAGACAAAAAAACAGCAACACACAATTAGGTTTAGAAATTGACACGTATTGGACACGTGTTAATTATGAAGTTGGGGTGGAACAATGATTGAGTCGCGCCGCCTTCCACCGGAACAGAGTCTCCGATCAGACCCAAAATTTTCCAGCCGAAAATTCATCTTTTTCGCTACAGGGATCCATCGATCTTCAGCTTTTTGCTCCGAATCTCACCACTTTCCTTTTGCATCTTACTCCAGGTGTTAAAAACAAAAGCCCCATAAATTTTCAGATCTGTGAAGCACCAAAAAACGGGATATGGCTAGATGTCAGATTAGTCGCAAAACTTTGCTCTCCTAAACTGCTCTTCACCCTCCACAAAATTCCTCCCATCACGAATCCCAAAAATTAGAAGAAACCATCATACACAGCCAATTACGGCCACTAGGAAGGGTATGAGGATTTACTCTCCTTTTCCTTGGATTCAAGCAATCTAATGATCCAAAACTTCTGAATCACCCACTCGGCTTTGATCTCTTTAACTTGAAAGAAATCAATCTAGCTCTGCAAAAAGAAAAGAAAACACAAAACTTAGCCATAAGAGCTAAGAAGAAATCGCATCTGAGCGAGAAATAAAACCGGACTTAGCCGGAGACAAAAAACAGACAACAAAAGTCGTCGGAATAATATACAGTTGCTTTCTCTACCTGAAAGATTTGAGAGAGAGAAGAGAGAGAAAGCTTTCATATTTTGCATGTAAAACAATTGACATTTATATATATATATATATATAACAATAATGGCATGTACCGTGAATAACACAAAAACAAAAACAGTCATGGTCTTTTCATGAGCTTTTATGTGATATTTGAGTATTACAAAGCTTTCTTAGAGCATTTCTATTGGGAGATTGGGTACTTTTAAAAACTAAGAACTTTTAAAATTAGAAGATTAATTAAAATTATCCTTTCCAATGGTAAAATTTTAATTGGATTCTTAATTTTGAAAAAATATTATTTTCAAAATAAAAATAATTCAAGTAAAACATTATTAGTTTGTTTAAACATTTTAGATTTTATAAAAATAAAAAATTATTGCATAAAATTTTTAAAATCTAGTAACTCTAAGACAAAATATCACCAAAGGTAGCATTTTTAAAAACTAAACAATGAAGCTCCTGGAAATCAAAAATTAACAAAGCTACGGTTAAAGATATCATCAAAGGTAGCATTATCATGATGTTGAGACTGTCATCAAAGAGCATCCATATCAGAGACTACAAGACCCTCTCTGCTTACTACCTCTGCAAGTCTGCAACCCTGATATTAATTATCCTGCAAACTTCAAATGTCGACTACATAACGGTGTTGGCTCGATGTATCAGAATGATTTCGATCGCAAGCATTGTGATGCGAGTTTCAACACCACTGTTCCCATGAGTTATACTCCAGAGGAGAAAGATTTGAATGTAACCAAATTGGAAAGTGTTCTTAAAGAAGGATTTGAGGTGAAGCTGAGGATTGATGAAAGACGGTGTCAAGAATGTAAATCCACAGGTGGAATCTGCGCCTACCGTGTAGCAACTCCAGTTTGCTGCAAGACAAACTCGTCATCAGAACACAAATGCACTCCAATGATCCCATCTAGATATTTTGGTAAATTACTCCGACCTCTCTCAACGATTATATATATTTTTTTATACCAAATTAGCCTCTAATTACATTTTTTTCTGTATTTTCAGTTTTCTTTCATAAAAGATTTAATTGTGTCTCTGATATGGATGCTCTTTGTGATCCCCTCTTGCTTTGTTTCTCAAGTTAATATGAATTTCAATTTGTGTATGTATCTGATTTTGCTAATCTTCTTCCTTACGAACCAGATCCTTTCCTTTCCTCATCAAGCTTTCTTTTATATGTACGATTCTAAATTTCTGTCTTGACTATTGAACTGACGTTTTCTTCGCTCATGCAGGTCTCTCCAAAAAAGCGAAAATTGGTACATGTCTCCTCCTATATTTCAAGGGAGACTAATGTTAGTAGAACATACCTAAGTAATAGCATAATCTTACGGAGGTCTTGTCATTTTGTTTGTCTATAGGCATTGGATTTGCTAGTGGATTCTTCATTACCAGGCTTTTCATAGGATGTATGCTCTGTTTCATCATCCGGAGAAGAAAGAAACTGGAAGCTCAAAAACACAAGAAAAGGCTTATCAACTGCACTGCCTTACTCCACCAATACAGTGTCAAACACTCCAACTATGGACTTGTCCCTTAACGGTCTAGGGACAAAAAAAAAGCAAGTGGTAATGTTGAAGGAGCAAGTCAAGCGTGAAAGCGACACATTCAAAAGACTTGGTGAGTTTAAATCATACGTTTCTGAGGCTATGTCTCATTCACTAGAGACTTTTTTCTCCTCGCTTTTTTAATTATGTTTTGCACTCACCCAAAACTGAAAAAACTTTCCTTGCTAGTCAATAGTCATTGTGGAGAATCTGTTAACGTATAAGAAAAATTTATGAAATCCGCAGATCCATAATTCGATATCATGTAAATATTATTTTCTAGCTTTCGGTTGACCCAATCATTGTTCATAAAACAGATAATTTTGGATAAAGAGGACATGAACAAATCCATGCATAGTTCAAAAGCATCTCTCTATATAATAAGATTTATTTTCCAGTTTCCATGACAACTCAAACGCTCTCTTCAAAGCTAACTCCAGTGTTAGCCTTCACTGGCCTAACTATCATATAATCGATCACAAGGAAGGTAACAAAAATCATTATTTATCAGTTCTACCAAATTCGGAACAATTATTTTAAGGACCAAAATTTAGGAAAAGAATGAGGAGGAATATGATATTTCTCTTCATTCCTTAAAATTTTTACAATTTACAAAGAATATTATTTCCTCATCATTCCTCTACATTCTTCATAAAATGAGGAACACTAAACCAAAAATGTTCCTCCCCAAAATTGACGAGGAACAAATGGAAAAAAAAAATATTAAAATTTGTTTTATATTTTAAAATAAATAAAAAATTATGTTTATTAATAATATTTTAATTTATAATACAATAATATTCATATTTTTCACAGTATATTGGCAGAAAAATATATTTGGTACAAAATTTCATGTTAAATTAATTTGAAAGCTTTATTTCGAAATTGTATGAATAGTAAAATAAATTTAAAAGATGTGTATATCGTAAATAAAAACTAAAGAATATTTTAAATTAAATTTTATTGTAGGTTAATATTAACTATTAGTATTTAATATGATGTATCTAATATTTAATTCACAAATTTTATTTTAAAATCAAATGTAAAATTTATTTTATATACATTAAAAGTAGTATTAGTATTTTTATTAATTAATTAATTTAATATTTAATATATTTTTAAAAATATTGTTATTATTTGGTTACCATTCATTAGTTTGTTCCTTCTCTGCATCTTTTCCTTTCATTCCTCAAAAATTGTTTATTTCGTTCCTCATTGTTCTTTTTATTCATTTTCTTTTTGTTCATCTAATGGTTATCAGTAGAAGCCTAAATCTTACACAAAACCAAACAATTATTTTGCAATTGGTTAACTTTTGGATATTTAAGTCTAAGGGAAAGTTTTGGAACGAATATATGATTTTAAACATAAAAAATATTTGCTTTAATAAATTTCTCTTGCATGGTTACACAACAAGTATATGATGGAGTCTCAGAATAGATTTTCTACTTGTGGATCATATAAATTTTTTAGGGGGTGTATTCAACTTGACATTTCAAGTGATTTGTGTAAAATTTACAAATCCTATGTTATTCAATCATGGGTTTAAAAAGTCTCCTGAAATCCACTGTTATTGAACTGATGATTTAAAAATCTACCTTAAAATCCACTGTTATTCAAAACAGTTTGTGGATTTGGATTTTAATAATTTTTAGGGATTATGGAGGATTTGAGAGGATTTGTTTAGTTAAAAATACAGAAAATCCAAATCTCATGGTTTTAGGTGAGATTTGAAAGAATTTCACCATAAATCATATCAATTTCCCTAAAATCTATCAAAATTCTAAATTTTCTAAATCCCACAAAATTCTCCAAAATCATGGTTTCAATACACCCCCTTAGATTTTACAAAAATAAAAATTAGAAAATATTGCATTCTAACACAATTTTCACACATTTTATTGCATTCTAACAAACTTCTTGTCCACAAGGCACTTTTTGCCTTGCTTTTACACTGTTCACTTTATTTTTATACAATTTTACCCCTCAACTCCTTCTAACCAAATTATAATTCCTCAACTTTCTAACTACAATTGTTAGAGCAAAAGAATCTCCTCCTTTCATTTGTAACTAAAAATAATGGATCTTGTGGCTGTATGACTTACACGTGTCTAGTTCCTTCAAGTTGATGTTGGCAGCCATATATAAAGGTTTCTTTTGTGTGGATAAGGGAGACAGGAAGGAATATGGTTTTGGTGAGCCGAACATGGCGGTCCTGGTAATAATTGTCTTTTACGTTTTTTGGTTGTTTCCGTGGATGTCATTCTTATTGGTTTAGGGTCTTTTCTGTGGATTGCAATTATGTGATTGATATACCAACAACTGTTCTTGGTTGCAGGTTGGACATTGTATTTTCCTATGCGGTGAGTGGGCTTCTTCTGTGGATGGCGTTTGGAGGTTTGAGGTGGATAAGTTTCTCATTTCGAGGGTCGTTCCCCTCTCCGAGACTGTTACGTTAGCTGAACTTGAGGATGCTGTAATACTCAAATTCGGCGTTCTGAAGAAGAAGGCTTGTTTCAGTTTTTCTCCTCCTAACAGCATGCTTTTCACCACGGGTGAGAGAACTACTCATGTACTGGTTACTACCGATGTTGGCTTAGACTACTTCAAGCAATTGTTTCGTGAGAACCGTCATTTAAATAAGTTTGTCAACTTCCAAGAGTCTAGAAAGAGAAGTACAAACACACATGAGTTAAATACAGGGGATAAAGATTCTGATGTTTCTGGTCGTGGCATTCCTCTCTCCGCTAATTCGCCTGGATGTAGTTTTGGAACAAGCAATGATGAGTTGGCACCATTACTTGATGCCGCTATTGGAAGCCAACTGAATGATGTCGTCGTCGCTGGTCTTTCTGAAATGGAGGAAAAATTTAAGATTGGAGTTACTAATGGTAAGAGTGGGAAGCGTGTGTCTGCCGGAAGTTTCGGTGAGAGTGGGAAGTGTGGGAAGTGTAGTTTTGTTACCAGTAACACTTTAATTGATGTTGATGTTGAAATGGAAGGAACGGTTGGTTCCAAATCAACAATCCCCATATTACCTACCACCCAGGTTGATTCATCGCTATTGGTTGCTGTTGATGAAATAGAGTCAAATTATTGGGAAAGAGGTTGTAATGTTGTTTGCCAAGAGGGTAATGTTGAAGACTAGGGTCATAGTTCTGAAGAAGAAGAAGACGCAGAAAAAAAAGAAAGACCAACTCAGGAGATTCTTATTCCTTTAGGTTATGATCGAGAAATTTGGGGAAACTTTGTGGGAGATCATTTTGGTCTTGCAAATCCTGTAGAAATTATGTGTACCACGAATGACTGCTTTGACCATAGGGTTGTTGTCAACGGTGGCACATCATTACCAAAAGATGAGAAATTTGTTATGGATTCTGGTGGGGTTTTCGGTCTGAGTGGTGACCCAGCAGTCAGTCAACCTGTCCAAAGTACCCTGACCTCGTGGACACATAATGGTGGACAGGAAGGGATTCCAGCTAAACCGAAAAGGAGGTTAGAGGATGTTGACCATGAGGAGTTTGATATTCCTCCTCTGTTTGATGACATAGAATATGAGAGGGATGAGATTCCTGATCTTTACATTGATGACGATGATAAAGGCATATACAAGGGCAAGGTATTCACCAACAAAGAAGATTGCCAGATAGGTTTAGCCATATATGCAATTAAGAATCAGTTCCATTTTAAACAAACCCGGACGAAGCGAGACTACTTTGTTCTTAATTGTTCTTGTGCGCGATGCGACTGGAGGATTATGGCTAAAGAACTGCGTAATGGATACTATGAGATACGTAAAGCATGTTTGGAACACACATGCTCAGTTGAAACAAGGTGAAATTACATGAAGAAGGCGACATCTCGAGTTATTGCTGCTTTCTTTAAAGCACAATTTAGCGATCCATCTAAAGCCCCAGTACCAATGGACCTGCAGCAATTGGTCCTCGAGGACCTAAAGGTAAATGCATCATACAATAAGTGTCGTAGGGCTAGGGAAAAAGCTACAGAGGATTTGTTTGGCTCTGATGAAGATTCATATGATCAACTGGCTGAATATTTGCATCTTTTGAAGCTCGCAAATCTCAGTACTATAACAAATATCAAAACAGAAATTGAGGAAGATGGTAGTAAAAGGTTCTTGTACACGTTTTTGGCGTTTGGGACATCAAACCAAGGCTTCAGTAAGCTGAGACGTGTTCTTGTTATGGACGGGACGCATCTAACTGGTAAGTACAAAGGAGTGCTGTTGACAGCAAGTGGCCAAGATGGTAACTTTCAATTATTCCCTCTAGCGTTTGCTGTTGTAGATAGCGAGAATGATGATGCGTGGACTTGGTTCTTTGAAAAGCTTGAACGGATAATCGCAGACAGCAATACCCTGACCATCATTTCTGACAGGTGTCAGTCCATTTACGTTGCTAAAAAGAGGGTTTTTCCCCTTGCTTATCATGCAGCTTGTATTTTCCACTTGGCGAGGAATGTCAATGCCAAATTTCACAACAAAAGTCTTGCAAAACTGGTCACTAATGCTGCATATGCCTTCACAGTTGGCTCTTTCCAGACGATGTATGGACAAATTAGAGGAAAAAACCTCGAATGTGCTAAATGGCTTGACAAAATCGGAGCTGTTCATTGGTCACGCGCATATTTTCAGGGAGACCGTTACAATCTGATGACTAGCAACATAGCTGAAACGTTGAACAAAGCATTATGGAAGGGTTGGGCGTTACCAATAGTGGAGTTGCTTAAGTTTATTAGGGCTATGTTAACACGCTGGTTCAGTGCAAGGAGGAAAAAGTCTGCCATACACAACGGGTTGGTAACTCCGGAGGTTGATAAACAGATGACAAAGAACATGTCACTAGTTAACGGAAGCAAGGTTGCAACTGTTTCAAGTTGGAGTTATGAAATTGTGGGGCTGTTCAACGTGAAGCACCATGTCCTTCTGGATTTGAAAAAATGCACCTGCAAACATTACGATCGAGTAAAGATCCCTTATGGAAACACAATGTTGGCTGCCAACTACCAAGGTATTCCACCAACAACACTAGTAGACGAGTACTATAAGACGTCTACATAGGCAGCTACTTACGCAGGATTAATCAACCCTGAAGTTAACCCCAATGATCTGGGCATGGGCGATGAAGTTGTTAGGAGGGACATAATCCCACCAAAGTCCCGCCGGCCATGTGGTAGGCCAATTAAGACTAGAATTCCATCTGTTGGTGAATATCCGGTAAGAATGGGCAAAGCTTCATCTATTTATTCACCTGTTTCTCATGCGAGTAATCATGTATTAATTTGTATTTTTTTTTCCGCAGAAACCTTCAACTGGCACTGTGAGAGTTAATAGGTGTTCAATATGCAAGCAGACAGGACACAACAGGAGTAGGTGTAGCAATCCTATTTGATGGTGTTGCATTTTTTTGTGAATAAAGTTAGGTTTTGAGGGCTATGAGTGATTTTTTTGGTCCTTCTTAACCAGACTCTTACTTTTGCTCACTTTTAATTGACATCTATTTTGCCTTTAAGGCTGCGGTAAACGCTATGAGTTAGGTATGTGTTGAGTAGCAATTTTTTGGTCCCTTCCAGGTAAGTGCTGGCTGAGTGACGTCGGAAATATTAGGATCTCTTTTCATATTTGTTTGTCATATCCATATGGCTTACTTCCTGCGGTTATTGTAAACGTTATGAGTTATGAAACGTTCCACTATATATCTCTTTTGTCTTCTTTATATTATTACATATCTCGCATAGTACCATCCATATGGATACCTAATTGTGGACAGCCCAAGGTTATCAAAAGATTACACATCATAATCCCACACAGAACCTCGAATTACCATATAGGACAGCCTATCCATGTGAATACTACACTATAACAACCCTAAAAAAGATTATTTCCACTCTAAAATACCCACCTATAACAAAAATAACAACGTTTCGTTTAACCATGTGGACACACCCTTGTGGATACCAATAGCGACATGGCCAAAAAATCGATGGTCAACTTTTATCATCCCTGCTTATAGTGGATTGCTCGTTCAACAATGGACAGCAATAGCTGTTACTCTAAACTTCGAATTACCATCTATAGGCGGACTAGGTTTCTAGCAAAGTCCATCCATGAGGATACCCCAAGCTAACAACCCCAATAAATACGATCGTGGACATCATCATATACATTACAATCAATCCACATAGACAGCAATATTTAACGATTTAAAAACATTTCTCAAATCACATTTGTTGCCTGCTTATACTGGATTTCTCGTTAAATAATGGATACCATTACCTGGTCTTCTTATTTTACAAGTTTTAAATCCTCAATTTAGGGTTCTACCCACTATAAGATAATGTTTATCCATACATAGCAAATTCATACTAGATTAGCATATTTTTCATTACGGAAAAAAAGATCTTAGCACATCTTAAAAAGGGTGTGTCACTACAGTAGTTTGGGAGAATTAGAATGCAAAATACAAAAAACTACTAAAAGCAATATTGGTTACAATTCTAAGACAAAAGCATTATATCTCTAGATAGAAAGAAGAAGATACACTCGATACACCTCTCCCCATTGAATTCCCGCAGCGCCTCGTGTTCAAAACAGCACATTGGCACATCTCCAAAATGCCAAGTATTAGCATACGTCCCCCATCGCTTTGGCCGCATTTTGTGGATGTGGTACATTAGAGAGTCAGCCAGCCTATCAACATCACCAAATCGAGACTTCTTCTTGTAGTTCCAGTAAAAATCCATATTCGATGTCCCTTCGCAGCTCTTCAGCATTATCCACAACAACTCAGCAACTGGGTACACATGTTTAATGCTACTCACCACTGCAATTGCCTCTTTCAAATCACAACATTGAAAAGCTAAGAATAAATTTTCCACATACAAAGCATAAGGATTCTTGGCGTATAAACACATCCCAAAAAAGTCATTGTACACAAAATCGGGTCTTGACCAACTAACAAAATTGTAATTGCGATCCAGCCTAACAGAGGGAAGTGTTTCCAACGAGTGAACTGCTACTCTACCTGCACGCCCTGCGACAAACCAGTTTCCCAAATGTTTGATGCCATCCTGAGCTACCAAACTCACAATTTTCGCCAGAATTGGTGCTGGGATGTAAAGATCTTTACGTGTAGGAAACTGTAAAAGCGTTAACAAGTAGATTCAACATATCTACCAGATCTATTACACAAAAACTACAATAAACAAAGTCTAAAAACAACAAAAACGAACCTCAGGATTCAGTCGAACAAGAGGTTTGGTGATAGGTTCTTCAGCTGGTTCGCGGTCACTCATACGTGTCCGAGCACTATGAGGACGAGGGAAATGTCTTCGTGGTAGTATTCGACCATGACCGCATTTACCATGAGAGCAGTTCTCACAAATGATTTTGTATGTAGGAACCATTTTCAGCTATTTTCTATTTTCTATCACATACAAACTAGGTTTATATAGAATCAGTCTACAAAAGATAACTCCCAAAATACCCCCAAACACTAACAATAATGGCCTTCATCAATACATAACCACGTGGACATATCCACGGAAACATAACTCATACGAATCCATGTGGATACCAAATAATGTTCAACTACTCATCTTATAAAGGATTTTCTTATTAGATTGTAGAATACACACCCAATTGTTGAACACTATATATTTACAATCAATTGCTAAAATACCCTCAACATACTCTACAACATCCTTAATCCTCTACAACTCTAGATGAAAATGGCTACTAACCTTTCATTTTTTGTTAAATAATTTTCGATAGAACATCTACTTAGGTCTTAGATGTTAGGGAACTACTTTTGCCTAATTTGGGTATACGTTTAAAGCTATACGTTATGGATTGCTTTGTTTTCAATATTGACGTATTACTTGTCTTACGGTTCATGATTCTATTTAACCATTCAACATTTATGTTTTACAATTTAGAGTTAGTGGGTAATACAATCTTCGGTTTATGGTTTAGTTTTCGGGTTTAGAGTTTAGTTTTAGGGTTTAGGGTTTACGGTTTCAGATTTTGGGTTTAGGGTTTAGGGTTTAGGATTTAGGATTTAGGGTATAAAAATTAGGGTTTTAGGATTTAGGGTTTAGGGTTTATGGTTTAGGGTTTAGGGTTTAGGGTTTAGGGTTTAGCAGTTTAGTGTTTTTAGTTAATGCAGTTTAGTGTTTTTAGTTAATGCAGTTTAGGGCTTAGTGTCCATTGTTAGGGATCTATTAATCAGTACTTAGGTTTTGACTTTTCTTTACATAATATACAAAAAAAAACTCCTCATGGACATTATTACGTATCCCCTTCCCACACATTTGTGTCCACGAATCAAATTCCTCGACAGGATGGACAAGGAATTATACTTGGACAAATTTACTTCTTGTCCATGTTATTGTCTTTATGTGTTAACCCTAGCAATAACCAGTAGGGTTATAATTTAGAGTTAGTGGGTCATACAGTCTTCGCTTTAGAGTTTAGGTTTTGGGGTTAATTGTTAGTGTAATGGGTTTAGGGTTTAGGTTTTTGGGTTTAGGGTTTAGTGTCTACTGTTTAGGGTTTAGGGTTTAGGGTTTAGGGTTTAGGGTTTAAGATTTAGGCTAAAGTTTTAATGCAGTTTAGGGCTTAGTGTCCATTGTTAAGGATCTATTAATCCATACTTAGGTTTTGACTTTTCTTTATGTAATATACAAAAAAAACTCCTCATGGACAGCATTAGGTATCCCCTGTTCACACATTTTTTTCCAACATCAAATTCCTGGACAGGATGGACAAGGAAATATACTTGGACAGATTTACTTCTTGTCCATGTTATTGTCTTTATGTGTTAACCCTAGCAATAACCATTAGGGTTATCCTCTCTACAATACCCTAAAAGCCGCCGCCTCTCCAATATTGTTTATACGTTTTCTCAACAATAATCCACACTACTGGACAAAACAGATGTAACCTTCCCCTACAGATGTTACCTTCCCCTACTGCTGAAAGAAACCCATAAAAGCAAAGCTGTCACCTACTTTCCCTAATGATGATGTACTATACTTTCCAAACATTTTCAAACAACTAGCGGGAAAAATCCCGCACTCAACGAAATTAAGTAGTTTTTTTTAGTAATATATTACTTTAGGCATTACTCTTCCCCTTCTACATCAAATCATTACCGTACAGTTAATTATTTAACCTTCACTTATTTAGACATCATCTCACCTTCTACTTAACCCGTACATAATTGTGTTTCATATGGAGGTAACATCAACTTACGTTTTTTTCATATGGTCTTTTATTTATATTTTGCTAAACTATTTCAATATCTGTGCAGGTTACGACCACCACCGACATTTACATCCCTGCTCATTTTCTTGCAAAAATTGTAAGCTGTGTTGTTCAAGATGGGGTAAACGCTTTGAAAAATTTGTTAAAGGCTGGCCCTGAATCCAAGGATGCAGTCCGCTCATATGAAACCCTTACAACAGTTAGTCTAGATAAATCAGAACATTTCATCTGGTGGACCATGCCTCAGTCAAGCTACAATGATTTTTTCCAGAAATGCCTTGCCAAACAGAACCCGTACGCTTTGTGGGTTGAGCTTAACAAAGGCTCTGCGTTAGAATTCTTGCTCCATCAATACTATAGGGCGGGCAAATGGGCCCCAGCTTATGCCTTCCCCACAAAAGCAAATCTAACTATCCAAGATAGCCACATCGATCGTCAAAAATTACACCCACCAAAGAGGCAGCCGAGAGTCGGTAGACCTAGATGCCCACGATGCAGAAGACCCTCACACCAACCAAACACATGTCAACAACAGTTCCGTTAGAAAAACCACATCGTTGTACATGTGACATTGTAATCAAAATGAGTGTCCTTTCCATTCTGTAACCTTGTAATGCTTCCAAGGTTTCATTATCACCTTTGCAAAATCAAATCCTAATTAAAAACTTATTTCTGGAATAATTATGCCTACAATTGAGTTATGTGATCCGTAGATACGGCTATATATTTTGTGGATACCATACTATATCCCCTGTCCACACAGTCATTCGTGTGGAAAAAACCAACTTAGCTGTCCAAAAAATCGTGAACCTCAGACAATAACTTCTTCACACACATATTCTCGTAACCATACAACAAACTTTGAGCTCCTATCCACGTAGCCTATATCCACATAGTCAAACTCTGCTGTGCATGTTACGCCTCACACAATAAGAAACTCTTATCCACGAAACATATATGTACTGTGTTGTCTTGATTCAGTGGATATCTTACACATTTGCAACATATCCACGTTGAAAAATAAAAATGGATTGCTAATACTATGACACTAAGCGGTGTATTATAACAAATACTTTAGATCAACATGTCTATATCTAAAAGGTATCGTTACGAGTGACCAAATAACACACTACTGGATTACAAGAGGTTGACCATAGTACCGTAACAAATCTTGTCGACCAAAACAAATAACACATGTGCCCTAAAGAGGTATCATTACGATTGCTCTATATTCATTGAATCGTAACGAATCATTCTATATCCAAATTTATTGTACCCTTTCGATATCTATAAATTCATTGTACCCTTTCGATCATTGTACCCTTTCGATATCTCTACATTCATTGTACCGTTGCCTTCTCTTCATCTTCTTATTCGATCATTTCACCTATAAATATCCAATAAATCTCCTCTCAATCTATTGCATCTTCTTCTTATTCTTCAGTTGTTGCATCTTGTTCTTCGATCATTGCAGCTATGGCCGGAGAGAGTTCTAGAAAACGTGTAAAACACATGTCCGAGTGGGAAGACGAACCAATAGGGGCCAGCATCATGGTCGGAGGGAGTTCTGATAAGCGTCCTTTACGCAATTCCAATTTCGAATGGGAAGAGGAAGCCCTAGAGGCCATGAAAGAAGCGTTTGAGAAGACCAGAGTCACGACTGAGGCGGAGACCACCGAACGATTCACAGAAATTCTTCGTATGATGAAAGATCATATGAAGAAGAAGGAATAGTCTACCGCCCTCGTGCATCAAGTGGAGCTAATCGACGCTCAACTATCCCAACTGAATCAGATCTTGGGTCAACAATTGGTCGACTTCGAGGCAGAGCACAAGAGGTTAGAAGAGATGAGAGAGGTTGCGGAGGGCGATGCAAAAGAGTGTGGTGTTCCTCCTCCTCTTGATTGGTCTAAACTTCAAGTTCGTTTCAACAATTAGCAGCACCACCCAAACTCCTATTTCTTTTTTAATTTTTATCTAATGTAATACCCACATTTCAAACTCCTATGACTATTTTGGATTTAACTATTTCTAATGGATACATATTTCTATTTTATTTCACATTTCTTTATGCCTAATGGATACCTATTTATATATTTATTTTTCATTTCATTCTGTCTCATGAATATCTAATGTCATATCCACAAAAACTTACCATATGGTCAGCTAGTCGTAGACAGTTAATATTCATCGATTAAAACTTAGCATATGGTCAACAATGCCAATCCTACGAAGAATATAATCCTCTCTAACGATTTCTAAACATCCATGTGGATAGAGGTTCCTGAGTAGGTTCGCAATTTTTTCTAATACCAAAGTGTATTTATTTCGCGGGTAAGTTATTATGTATAACCATGTTGATGCATCCACGTGAATACCTATCCACGATTTCAACATGGTTACTACATGCACTTACTCATCATGTTCAAGTTCATACCCATCCACGTGTATACCAATCCCTTTCATCAACATTGATAACCATCCACTTATTCAAGCATGTTACCCATGTTGATGCCTACTAATACAGACCTTTTTCACTCCTACCTCTGGTACACGTATCCTTTACACTATAACATCTATCCACACACATTATCATAAACATGAAACAAACTGTTAGCGTGTATCCACATGGCTACGACCACATGGTCTAAATTTGCTGTCCATGTTAAGCCTCAAAACAAGGATTACTATTAGACATAATTAACTATAATCAAACGTTAGAAGTAACACGTCTCAAAATAAAAGCTTACAGTTTTCATTATGAGTTAAACATATAAAAATAAAAGCACAAAAAATAACTTAAGACACGATACACATAATCTACATTTAACTACACAGACCAGACCGAACCCAAATGACCTTTACTCGTTCTGTGATGTATAGAGAGGGGCAACTAATTTAGTGTAGTCGTCCATTGCATATTGAGCCCTGAATTCATCAACAATGTCGTTTGTGATGGCCGCCATTTGTTCTGCTCCATTGTCATTCGCAAGAAGCTCAAGAAACTTCCTTGCTACCGGGCCCCAATCACCGCAACGCTTGTTCACATAAATGCCTTCGTATCTAACCCATCTAAACTTTTCAACTGCATTCTCTTGTGACATGGGTGCCCAAAATTTGTGAATGATGAACGGTAACATCTCCACAACAGGAGCGACGAACTGCTAAACCTTTCTCTTATCATACAAATCCACATTTGGATCAACGACGTAAACGCACCAATTTGGTAGGCTTATGGCGAGTCCTACCAAATGCTCGTTCTTCCAAATCATGGGCATATATATAGTGTCAATATTCACAAAACAGTCGGAAGGACTACCGGGAAAATATCGGTCCAATAATCCTTTCCACTGCACTCTTGTCTTCTTCTTCGCAACTGAAAAACTTTTGTACTTCTGCAAGAGGTAGTTCCCAAGCCAAGGTGAGGCAAACGTCGAAAGCTCCTGCTCGAGGACATATCTATGTCTTTGTCTTAAGAAAGACACTAAAACCTCAATATGCTGTTTAAGAAAAAAAAAAACAAGATGTAAATCATACCAATCCAGTTGTTTTACAGACAAATCTTTATAAATAGAGCAGGAATTACCAATGTAGAGACCCATTTCTGTGGTTCACCAAGTTCCAGTAAAAAGTGGTTGTCAATGAGGTGACCGCAACGTGTCAGGTGTTCCCTACAAGGCATTGTCTAATTAGTAAACATCATACAATAGTATATATTAGAACATCATAAAAAACATTCAATGAAAGACAGGAATTACATGTTAGGTGCTTCATTCAGCGTTCTCTCAAAGCATTTAAACAGAGTGGTGTACAGATGAGGTAATAAATCATGCCCATTAGAAGGAGAGTAAGGAGCCTTCTTCAACAACTCAGCAACAAGGTTTTGTTCCGCTTCGGTCAAAATAGCAAGCTTTCGCTCCTGTGGCGGAGAAGAATCACTTACATCTAAAATATATTCAGGATCAACTTCTCCCTCCTGTAAGATTATATATCATAAGTTAATATACATCATCCGCTAACAATAAGGATTCAGAGATATATGCCCACAATTTCTACCTCCGCTTCATCGCTGGACGAGTCTTCAACTCCTTCAAGCTTAGTCAATGGAACTTCCTCATTATTGCCTCCCTAAAAAAACAATCTCAAACAACATTAGCTCACCCACATACACATCCACATGTACAGCGCTAAACATACATAATATACCTCATTATGGTCAAGGTTTTCTGACGCTAGGCTCCTTATGGTCTCTGAGGCTACCCTCACCTAATTGTTTTGATGTTTTTGCAATTAACACCCATAATAGTTACAATATAAACATTATAATATAGAATTATTTAGATCAATCTACCGAAAAAAAGTTTATCAAAAAATATTAATCACCTTATCTTCAACAAACTCCCCTTCAACGTCTGATTCAACTCTTACCTGTCCACGATTCCATATCCATGTGTACAGTAAAAATGTTTTTATTATGATATCCAAACAATCGTTTTCAAAGTTTAATTCTATGAGACAACGTTCTTTCATATACAACGCTGAATCCTATACCTCATCGCATATATTATCTGCGGCTAGGCTCATTATAGTCTTTGAGGCTTCGATTACCTAAAGGGTTTAGAACAGATAAAAACATAAATTTAACGGCGTATAACAAAACCCAATTATAAGGTAACCTAAAGATAACTAAACCCAAATATAAGATTCCTTAAGACGGTTTATCAACTTCTCTTGACAAATATTTTGTGCGCCTTCTGGTGCCCCATGACCCTGTCCACAAAATCGTATCCATATGTTCAGTCAAATTAATTCAATTGTCCAACTACTGAACCTACTCTAATTTACATATGGACAACCGTAACTATACCCAAACATAAGGATAAATCATCACAATCAAAGGTTAATACAAGCTTAAGTTTAAAATAAAGTTCACCAATCTCTGGTTCATACTCTGACGCATTTTTGACTGTCCACCAATTAGTAACCACATATTCCGTGTTATAATTTCATGCTTTAAATTGCCATCTTAGTCCCACCACGCTGACTCAACATATTAAAAGGATTTATAGGACTACCAATCACCTTTTCTATACCACTTTCGTGTTCAACGGCTTGTCCACCTTTTATCTGTCCACAAATTGGTATCCATATGTTCAGTAACATTAAAAGAATGCTAGAACTTGACATCTTTTTCTCATATCAATGTGTACAAACATGACGAGAACTAAAAAAATAAAAATGTTTTTATCCTTTAATGACTAGTTTTCACCTTCTCATGCCCAATTTCAACTTCTGCTGCCCCTTGAACCTATCCACAAAATAATATCCATAGGTTCAGTAACATTAAATCAATGCCACAACATGTCATCTTTTACTCATATTCATGTTTACAAACATAATTCTATGACCACAAAAGGATTACTCAAAAAAATACAACACTTGTTTAAAAACTACTTATCACCTTATCATCACCAAAATCTTGTTCACCGACTGGTAACCCTTGAACCCGTCCACAAATCTATATCCATGTGTTCAATATCATGAGATAACTAAACCAAAATATAAGATTTCTTAAGACGGTTTATCACCTTCTCTTGACAAATATATTGTGCGCCGTCTGGTGACCCATGTCCCTGTCCACAAATTCGAATCCATAAGTTCTGCCCAAATTAATTCAATTGCCCAACTGCTGAACCTACTCTAATTTATATATGGACAACCCTAACTATACCCAAACATAAGGATAAAACATCACAATCAAAGGTTACTACAAGCTTAAGTTTAAAATAATGTTCACCAATCTCTGGTTCATAGACTGATGCATTTTTTTACTGTCCACGAATTAGTAACCACATATTCCGTGTTATAATTTCATGGTTTAAATTGCAATCTTAGTCCCTTGTCCATGAATACAAACAGAATTAAGTGAACCCACCACGCTGACTCAACATATTAAAAGGATTTTATAGGACTACCAATCACCTTTTCTTGACCACTTTCGTGTTCAACGACTGTTGCCCCTTTTATCTGTCCACAAATTGGTATCCATATGTTCAGTTACATTAAACGAATTATATAACTTGTTATCTTTTTCTCATATCCATGTGTACAAATATAAATTTAATGAGAAAAATAGTTCTCACCTTATCATGGCCAGTTTCAACTTCTATTGCCCCTTGTACCTATCCAAAAAATAATATCCATAGGTTCAGTCACATGAAATCAATGCTACAACATGTCATCTTTTACTCATATCCATGTTTACAAAAGGATTACTCAAAAAAATACAACACTTGTATAAGAACTACAAACCACCTTATCATCACCAAAATCTTGATCACCGACTGGTAAGCCTTGCACCTGTCCACAAATCGGTATCCATGTGTTCAATATCAAATGATCTAAGTTTCTCTATAATGGTTTCTCTGCTTACAGTGATTATAAGTTTGCTTTTAGTGTCATATATTGGATTGTCAACCGAACAAAAACCACTTACCATTTCTGAAGAAGGACTCCATTCTACTGGACTCTATTTGTATGTAAGTAATTCAACCAGATTGATCAATATACATACATTGAAATTTTAATAAAGTTTGAAATTTCCACAAACCACTTACCATTTATGGCGAAGGAGTCCTTAAAACAGACATCATATCAACGGGAACAATGTCTCCCTGTTCAGTCAATGAGAGTCAATGGGGAATTTTAGCAATTTAAAGTCTTCTAACAATGTCTCCCTGTAACAAATTCATATGTCGCCCACCTGAAACTCTTCTTTCGTCTCACCGTCTTTGTATTCTACAACTCTCTCTCCAGCACAGTTGCTATCCTTTGTAAAGTCACAATCGCTCTCAACCTGCTATTACAGATCTATGTCAGCTAACACCATACTTGATTTTTCCATAACAAAACTAACAAGAATTAACCTTATTATCAATAGCTCGCAAATCACTCTCATCATTCCCAACCACCTTCGATGCATAACATTTTTGCAAATGACTTCCCGTCTGCTTTGAAAACCAACTGTGTATGAGACATACAATTCCTCTAAACCAAACCAAAATAAAAAGGCATAACTATAAACAAACCTCAATGCCCTTTACAGTCAGTACAGGAGAAACTTCTTTGTTCAACTTTTCCACAAATTCATTCTAACGAAATGAAATAAACAGTAAGTTTATGAGCAAATCAAATCAGATAATACATACTATGGGAAATGGTTATTAACCCCTTCCGAAAATTCAGCAACATATTGACGCCAATTGTGACCACCTTCCAGAATATCCTCACCACTTATGTCGACCTCAGATGTGATAACATCATGTGCCCCATCATTGGCGTTCGACGTTGAATCAGCCACATTATCAACACCAACGCCATCAAGTGCTACCCCTTCAATGAGATATCCTCGCTAGCAGAGACACTGTCACTTTGCTTTTGTCTGGAGTCACTAACACTTTTCTTATTGATCTGGGAAACTTGCCGAAATTTATTTTTCAACAATCTTCTCTTTCTAAGCCCTTTTAACCTACCTTTCATTTTCTTATAATGCCCCTCTAACTTTTTGAACTTCACTTCATATTCAGACCTAAGATCAACTAACTGCTTCTCGAACCAACACTTAAGTTCAAATAACTCATTACCTTCAACGACGGCCCCCAATGTAGGAAGTTTCTTTTTTTTAAAAACTCCCTCGTCTAACGCTAAGTCTTTGCGACTTAGATCCTTGGCGGCAGACAATGTGCTTTGTGTGTACAAAATTATATTTATTCTCTTTGATGATGATTAAAGGCAATGACATATCCCCTCCTGTCCACTCATTTTTCGAGAAAACGTGTCCTCTTTCTATCTGTGCCACCATATACATTATCTTCCTGTCTTTAACTTCATCATCCCACTCTCCCCAGCCCTCTTCGGTTGGATCAACAACACGATACGAATTAACAACCAACTATGGATACCGATATGTTAGTCATTATACTATCCACGTGGTCAGAGTTGAAAATTAAAAACTAACGGTTCCAAAAAAAATAGCCAAATCAAAACACTTACATTGTCAGCTCTTTCTGTGACATGAATGTCTCTCAAATTAAGGTTGTTTTTGGCAAACTATAATGAATCCCATTCCAATATGGTCCTCCTATCATTATCCCCTGGTATGTTCTCCAGCAGCCCAAATATGTTGCTATAGGCAAGTAACTGTAGTGACAAGGGAAAACCGGCCAAACGGATAGTCTTCTGTTGCAATTTCTTGGTGAATGTAGCAAGCATGTCCTTGCATTAATAATGACCTCTCAATTTCTTGTTCACATGTGTAATTTGCAACCTACTCTCTGGCCTCATCGAAGCTATTGTCTTCAAGAAAGATTCTCGCCCCCAAGGAAAAGCTAGGAATGCATCTACGTCTTCAAGCATCTCCACATACTTGAAAGTCGGAAGATGTGTCTGATTTTTGGCTATTAGGACACCATCAATAATTAGAAGAAGTGCAAGCCAAAGTTTCTTGTTCCCATCTTTGACTAATAGGTCTTCGAAGACTTTACTAACATCCGCCAATGTTTTCTTCTGATCTCCTCCAATCAACTCATCCCATAAAATTTTCTCCTCAGGTTCAGGAACATGGTCGTAATCTGGGTCGTATTATTCAGGGATCTCACGGCAATCCAAACCAGTCACAGCACCAAACTCAACCAATGAAAACCTAAGTGGCTGTCCACTGAACACTGTCCACAATTCATACTTTTGTTTGGATATTACCTGTCTACATAGTAGAGCGTGAAGTAACTTGCAAGATATTGGACACTCAGCAACCCGTAAACTAAACAAGGATCCCAATGGTGAATCCAAAATCCGATCCATTTCAGGTGTCCCTTTCAGCTCATTGCGGATTACATTGAGAATGTCGGGCTTTGAGTAGATGTTTAGCCTCGCATCTGGGTAGCGGTCGGTGGCAAATAAACGTGGGGGAAGTCGAATATCCCACTCCGAATTACTCTTCTCCGCCGTTTCTACAATAGTTTTGGTTGGTGACGAAGGTTTTTCAATTGATGGAGGTCTGAAAAAACTAGTAATACGGCGATTACCTGTCATCGGAATAGATGCACGAACACTGACGAAACGGTAAACGAGAAGAACAAAAGAGACCGGTAGATTGGCGGCGGCGGATCTAGGTTTCCAAAGATCGACAGCGACATGAAGGATTTTCCCCAGAGATCGATGGCGGCGGATCTAGGTTTCCGAAGTGACGAAAGACGATAAAACACTTTTTACTTCTTGGTGAAAAAAATTATGGAACCCAATAATAATTCAGTTAAAAAACGAGAAATTTTTTTAACTCCTCTACAACAAAAACGCTGTCGCTTTAAGTTCTGGTTACGATTTCACTCTCTAGTTACAGGGTATGTTTGTAATCTCACAAACCAAAAGTGCCCTATGGACAAAAAGTGTGTCATTTGCACAACTTTCTTACAAAAGTGTGCCAGATTGCTAATCTCCCTAAAAATTATTGCATAAAATTTTTAAAATCTAGTAACTCTAAGACAAAATATCACCAAAGGTAGCATTTTTAAAAACTAAACAACGAAGCTCGTGGAAATCAAAAATTAACAAAGCTATGGTTAAAGATATCATCAAAGGTAGCATTATCATGATGTTCAGACTGTCATGATCAATCCAGATTTTGCTCGATCGTGTTCTTGTTTCTTCAGTATGTGGCAGTAGTTAAGCTGGCATAAGAGATCACATAACAAAAGAACAATCAATATCTGTATTAATTCTTGATGAGAAGAGAGAAACAAAAGAACTAACTAATTCCTTGATGACAAGAAGCTTTTTCCAATGCAATTGATTCCCCCATGTGAAAAGGGTCGACCACCAACATTGTCCAAGTGTTGATATCCTACATGCTTGTCACCAAGGCTGTTGATTGGAGAGGGAAACAAAAAAGCACAAGAAAACTTTTCGGAATGTGTATCTAGTAAATCAAAACCAAAAACTACATGAACAATGATAGAGCTAGCTAAGGTTAACAAACAGGAAAAAACCAAAAGCTATCTTTTTGCAAACAAATCAAGAATACCAAAAACACACATTCCTTTGTTTCAACCAATAAACACTCTCTCTACATCTATTTCCCGGAGATGGGTGTCACAATGATCACTCTTTCCTCTAAGTATGGCGTTCCCGTAAGAAAGTCCTAATCAAACAACTTGATAATTATCTCAAGAAGCTCTAACATCGAAATAACTTTGAGCGATGTGCATTACATACCAGAGTTGCTAAACAACTAAAAAAAAAACAAGCATTGCAGCAGCATCGTTTACATTACATGTAACAACACAAGAATACCAGGTAGATAAACTAGAAGAGCAAGCAAAATCATATGTGGGTGATATTGACAGACAACCAAAAGCAGTATTATGATTAGAATCACTAGGAATAAGTCGTTATCTACACCTAATAATCATCGAGATCAACTGTGGAATTACCTTCATAAATGTAATCTCCCAGGAGCCAAGAACCATATGATTGCGTAAACCATTGAAGTTCTCAAAACATATCAATTTTTATAGATTAAGCATCTGTTGGTGGCATAAAAAGCATAATTCAAGAGAAGCAGAGCAATAAAACAGAAAACAGAGAGAGGTAAGAGAATAAAACAGAGACTTTGATCACATACTACAAACAGATTACCCTATTTACTATCATGCCTATGAACACAGATAGAAACAGATTTTGAGAAACCCTAATTTTCAAAAATCAAAGAACCCTAATTTCTATACCCTTACTAAACAAGAATTCAAAGGATCATAGAAAATAAATTATATGTATAATAGAGATATGTCGTTCCAATTGGTTAATCAAAATCTCTGATTTCTGATTGATTAATCAAAATCTCTGATTTCCGATTGATTGATCAAAACCTCTGATTGCCAGGTTTCGATTTTGTCAAAAAAAATTCTTCGTTTTTTTTTCATTTGTGCTAATGATCACATTTTCAACTTCCACATACCTATTATGATCATCTCATTTCAAAACTGTTATTTGCTATGACTCATCTTGGTTTACATCAATATTTTTGGTATTGTTGTTACCAATATTGATATATCATGGTTTTTACGGTTTTTAACCATGATATAAATGTGCTTTTGGAGTCTTTTGATTTGTTTTTTAGGTTGTTTTTGACTCTTTGTAGGATTAGGTACCTATTGACACGAATGGAGCATAATGGAGCAAAATAAGAGGATTTGGAGCACATTCTACCATTGAGGCTAAGATGTGAAGTTTGGATACGAGTTTAGAGAGTTGCATCGACCGATATAGGTGTTGGCATCGATCGATGCATTGTTCACTTGAAGAAAAGTCAGAGTTTCTCAAGTTCTGAAGTTTTGCAAAGCTGCCCCAAAGTTTTCCCTAATTGCATTATTAAGTCCTTGACGTGTTTTAAGAGATATAAATAGGATTTCAGGGCTTTAGAAACCCTTATGTTTTATTTTCTGCAAACTTTTGAGAGAGAGACACATAGAGCTTTTCGAGAGACAAGTCAGAACTCAACCCTTTTGAGAGAGATTTCAAACTCCCTTACTTCTCTATTCTATTTCTTAATGCAATTCCATATAAATTTCTAAAACTTTAATTCTGTTTTTGTATTGCAATTTAAATACATTAGTATAATTGAAAGATTATTAAATTTATTGTTTGCATCTAGAGTTTCTGTGGTTCGACCCCTAGAGTATTATAACTGCAAAGTTGTCAGTACCATTAGAGTATATTTGAGCATATCAAAGATGATTTAAACGGAATATCTTTGGATGATTAAATCAAGAAAACTACCCATTCTGATATCTTCCACCGAGTTAATTGGGATGCAAAAAAGGTAACCTAAGCTCCATATTTGTGGCGATTTTGTCCACTAATATGGTCTTTTCGGCACCCGCAACTAGACATATTCTACGTCGTCTAACAAGTTTGCATTCATATGCACGATCCAAGTGAAGCACAATTTTTCTAATTGAGTTTACAATTTTTTTTGTAAAAAACAATTTTCTTGTCATCTAACATGGTGCTATCTTTTTTCAAAAAATAAAAATAAATAAATAAATAAATAAACAAAAAAAAACATGGTGCTATATGACATATGCATAATGAAACTTAGTCATTGTCAAGAAATATGAATAATCCAGGAAATTTGGAGTTCACATAATTTTTCTACCGCATAACCTGGAGATATTTGGAGTTCACATAATTTTTTTATCCGCATAACCTGGAGAGTAAGACGTGTAACTTGCAGACCAAGTATTGTGAGCTATCAAAAAGTTTGTCTTTATCGTAAACTAGTACGAACTTTGGACTACGTCCGAGAAAAATATTAAGTTTGATAAACTTTTATTTTTAGTTAGGTGTGATAAAATGATAATTAAAAAATGAATAAATATTAGCATAATCTAAAAATTTAAATAGAAAAGAAACTGAGTTAATTGGCGTTAAATAAAAAATAAATTAGTTATCTTATTATAGAAAGCATGATGTTGAAGTTATTCATTAAAAAGATCGTGACATGTGTCAATTGTATCATTCAGATGTTGACACATGTCAATTTTAAATTTATTAAATTTTAAAATATTAAAATGTAAAAAATTAAATTCTACCATAAAAAGTTTATATAAAAGTAAAATAGAGAAAACAAAACCTAGATCATTATAAAGAAATTATGAATATATACATAAAGAAAAAGATTGTTGAAGTAAAAAAAATAGATCGACTCATTTTATTTTCACCAATCAAATAATTTATTCAAAAAGATTTCAAACACCCGCAAACCAAAACTGTGCGTTTTGGGAGAGGGTGTCGATCGACACCAAGGTGGTGTCGGTCGACACCAAGGTGGTGTCGGTCGACACCACTTATTTTTGGTTCGACCATATTAACTTAATTGTCGATTTTGGTCGGTTTTGTTTAGGAAAAAACATTGAACCGAGATATTAAAGTGAGAAAACGGCATAGGTCGTGTTTTTGTTGTTGTCTCGCCGTTTTTGAGAGAAAAAGAGAGAAACAAGTGTTCTTGAGATTTTGGGTGAGATTGAGAGATTTCTTGGCTGTTCTTGGGAGATTTGAAGCTAGGAAGGACCTAGAAGCTTGCTAGGAAGGTTGGATTCGTTGATGTTGGTCAGAATCTTCCTACAGAGAGGTGAGTGCATGACCATGGCTGATCTAAGCCTGTGATTCCTTGATCTTGCTTGTTTGTTGTTGTGTTTGTGTGTTTTTCTTGCTGGGATTGATTGCTACAGGTTCCTACGGATGTATATGGCTTTGGTTTTGAGTATTGGACGATTTGGTGGAGTTTGGGAGCGAGATTCGACTCTCGGCTTCGTGAGGATCGTGGTTGCAGAGGTAGTGTCGATCGACACAAATTGGTGTCGGTCGACACCAGTGAAGCGGCATCAATCGAAACTGTGGGATAGTGTCGGTCGACACCAAGAGCCAGTGTCGGTCGACACTTGGCTGGTGTCGGTCGACACTTGGCTGGTGTCGATCGACACTTCGCTGGAGTCGGTCGACACTTGGCTGGTGTCGGTCGACACTTGGCTGGTGTCGGTCGACACCTCCCTTCCAGCGAGATGTTGTTTATTATTATTATTATTCTTATTATTATTATTTATTATTATTATTATTATTATTATAAAAAAAAACGGGTCGGGTCGTTTCAGTTTGGTATCAGAACCCTTACAGCTCTAGGTTTGGGTTTACTAGGCTTTGTGTTGTATATGTTTGGGATTTGCATGCTTTGATTGATTATGTGAGTTAGTCAATTATGTGTGGCATGGAGTCCTAGAACATCCTCTTCGAGCCTACTGTGTGATTCCACAGTGAGTATATGATTTTGTGTTAGTATAAACTGTTTGCTTAGTCTTCTGTTCATGGTAGTGCAGATGGCTAGAGATGGTGCTGTTGCTGGTCATGGAAGCGGACGTGGTACCGGCTCAGGCTCAGGTAGTGCCACCAGTGGTGGCAGAGGAGAGGCAGCCAGTGGCTGCGGATGAAGGAACACATGGACGTCGAGACGGTGCGGTTTTCGGGTGGTACAGATCCTACTGCTGCAGATGCGTGGAGGACGAGTGTGGAACGTAACTTCCTGACTCTGAGATGTCCTGAGGAGTTGTGGGTGGACATAGGGGTCCACCACTTGGTTGGTGATTCTCAGGCGTGGTGGAGATCAGTGGCTGCTAGGAGAGTGCAGAGGGAGATGACTAGGGCTGACTTCGTGGGGAAGTTCAACCGCAAGTACTTTCCGAGAGAGACATTGGACCGGTTGGAGGTGCAGTTTCTTCAGTTATCTCAGGGGACGCGGTCAGTGCGGTGTTAGAATTGCGGAATGTAATAGGTAGAATAAGAGGATAAGAGGGTAACTCGGTAGAGAAAAGATTGAATGAACAAAAAGACTTAATTAGTATTTCTCAAATGTTTTTACATAGTCTAATATAGTAGAACAATGGGCATATAGCCGTTAGAAGTGATGGTTAGATGAAAGAGACATTATGCAACTTGTCATGAACTCGCACAAGGTGAAAGCGACCCGTCCTTCCCTTTGTTTGACTCGCACAGCTCGCACACCAAAGGTAAACACATAATTCTTCTTCTTCCTTGGCTAGCACTACAATAAAACAAGTGATTTACGACTGCACTATTAATCACTACATAGTCGCTAAATCATACATAACGACTAAGTTACGACTAATAACTGTTGTCGTAAATCGGCAGTCGGTAAGGAAATTCAGTTGTAACATAGTCGGTAAATAGCGACTATGTTACGACTATGGCATGTAGTCGTAAACATTGTCATAATTTAGTCGTTACTAGTTACGACTATTGAACAACTATGTTACGATTAATAAAATATTGACAGAAGTTGTTTACGACTAGTTTGAGAATAGTTGTGAGTTCGTCGTTAAATTATACGACTATGTGGCTACTATTTAGCGACTATTTGACGACTATGTTACGACGACTTTATGCCAGATTTAATGACTGGTTTGACGACTATAGTGATTAAAACCATAATTATTTTGTTTTGTTTGATAAATCAAATTTCTAATCAAACAGAAACCTAAAATTCATATTTTTAATAACCAAAAGTTCACCATAATAGTAATTTGTTCACCACATTAACAATTACAAAAAGAGAACCAAAAGTGATCAATCAAAAACTATGATTGAGACATCATCCCAAAGTGACAAGTTCATAATAACCAAAAGAGAATCTAAACCATAATAAGTACTCAAATAAGTAGCCTAAGAAGTAACCTAAGAAGGAGATGTTCTTTGTGTTGGAGAGGCGGTGGATGCATCACTTGATTCAGACTCTTCGAGTTCGACATAGGTCGGACACATCAAACGCATGAACTTTTCCAAGTGCTCTATCTTCTTATGTTGCTCAGCCACAGCTTTGGAGTGTTCTGCTTCACGAGCAGCAATCGTAGCATCACGTTTTGTAGTATAGGCAACATGTTCTTCAATTATACGATGAGATTCCTTCACTTGCTCTTGCAATGCTACAAACGATGACTCTCCTCGTTGATAGCTCTTGCCATTGAGAAGATCCTGAAGATGATCCTTGAGGCTTCCAATTCCAAAAAGATTACCTCGTGAATCCTTCTCAGTGGACTTAGAAAAGAAAAAAATGAAACTGTTAGTTCTGAAAATGAAAGTTATGAAGACTCTTTAAATATAGATTGTGAAATGGTACTTTACCTGAAGAAAGATGGCCGTATAATCTTCTGCTGTGAGCTCCTGAGCTCGTGAAGGATCTAACTCGATCTCAGATATCTTAGCTTGTAAGTTTTTCTCATAAGTTGAGAAGATTTTCTCGGCTTTTCAATCGACATACGTACCATCTGGCCTTGTATGTGTCTCTTTGAAAACCTCACCAAGACTCACCGGTCTCCCAAGTTTCTCTTCCTGGAATGTTACAAAAACAAAAAAAGGTTAAAACATAAGTTAAAGTTACAAAAAAAAAGGTTAAGACATAAGTTAAAGTTACTCACCAAGCCTTGTTTGACTTGTTGATACGATGTTGGCCCAGATAAATGCGAGTGTGGACCGAGACCATTACGGTCTGACATACGAGCATTGGAATAGATTCGACTCCTTTCATGTGCTTCTTCAGTATCCCACTGCGCAACCATTGTTTTCCAGAGTTCACCCTCGATCCATTTAGGTTGCACTCGACTAGTCCTAACGTCACTTAACATGTTCTTCATCAGGCGTTGACATATCTCATAGAAAAAATGTTGCACTGTCCCTGTTATCAATGGATCCCAAGTGTGTGTTTTGTAGGAAAAAGAAAATAGAAGTAAGTTAGTGATAAGCAACAATTAAAACCTATCTATGAATGATATATAACAGAAAACTATACCGCAAACTCAAGGAAGTATTTTTCTCGTCTATCCGGAGGTACACATGACCAATTATAGAATTCACTATCAAATTTGTTTGTAAAAACCTTTGTAATCTTCCGCACCAGTTGACATCACGAGTAAACTTCATAACATAAGAATCAAGTCAGACTTGGGAATGACAAAACAATAAAAGATAGTTCATGACAAACACATATACTTTTCTAATTACTACCAACTGATGAGATACTTGGGAATGACAAAACAATAAACAATAGTTCATGACAAACACATATACTTTTCTAGTTACTACTAACTGATGAGAGACTTGGGAATGACAAAACAATAAACAATAGTTCATGACAAACACATATACTTTTCTAGTTACTACTAACTGATGAGAGACTTGGGAATGACAAAACAATAAACAATAGTTCATGACAAACACATATACTTTTCTAGTTACTACTAACTGATGAGAGACTTGGGACTGACAAAACAATAAACAATAGTTCATGAAAAACATATATACTTTTCTAGTTACTACTAACTGATGAGAGACTTCGGAATGACAAACCAATAAACAATAGTTCATGACAAACACATATACTCGACAAAACACAAATACTCGACAAAAAAATAAACAATAGTTCATGGCAAAACACAAAAGTTCATGACAAAACACATATACTCGACAAAACAATCACAAAACAATCACATATCACTCGACTATGTAACACATGTATGACAAAACACATATACTCAACAAAACAATGACAAAAAAATCACCAAAAATCACATATCACCCGACTATGTTTACTCACCAATTCGTGTTAGGCTTCGGTTCCGGAGAGAGCACGGTGGTAAATTTGTCGCGGTCCGGCACCTTAAGTATGGCGTTAAGAGCCCTCAACGTGTCCTCCCAGAAATCCGACAATACTGGATCTGGCTCCTCGAAGTTGTTACCTTGAGAAGACGGATGGCTTTGAGCGTGAGAGTTCTGAACTGGTGATCTCCCAGAATCATGCAAAGGATTCGATTGAACCAGTGAATTGTTCTGGACTTCTGGTAATGACCGAGCTGGTTGGTCTTCTCGGCTTCGATTCACAGAATTCTCAAACAAGATCTGTGGCGGTGGATAGTTTCTGAACCTTCGACGTAGGGTTCGAGCCACCAGGTCTGAGAAAAGCGTTGGGGACATTCCTCTTTCGTCTAGACTTCTTAACCGGCATCGTAGAAGACTGAGAGAATCGGCGATTGCGTCGATGAGAGATTGAGAGAAACGGCGAAGAATGGTGAGAAATCAAAAATGAGAGATTAGGGTTTGAGCATTAGGGTTAGGTCGTTTGTTTATGGGCTGGACCGCGTAAATGGATTCCCGGGCTTGTTAAGTCCCAAAATGTTTTAAAATTAGTCGCTTATTATTCGCTGATGAGTTGGTATGCGATTTTATTTTAACAAATTGGGCTTCTCTTGTAGTCTGAAACCTGGTCCAACCCGAAATGAACATGTTTAAACCAAATATTTTGTAGTCAGTCACTTATTAGTCGCGAATCTGTAGCCATATTTAATTTTAGAGAAACATATAATTTAGTTTAGTTTACATATTATTTGAAATCTGCTACTTATATATATATACAATACATAATATATTGATCACTTAAAAATTAAAAAACATTAGTTACATATAAAATTAGAGAATGTGAATATCTAATAGTATATAAAGAATGTAAACATGGATATATATAAACTTAAAAACATTTGTGACATATAAACATTAGTTACATATAAACCAAATCACATCCGCAGTAATAGAAAACAATTAATAAGACATGCTGCACCTAAACATAAGTATAGATATGAGAATGCAAACACATGATTCTTGTATTTATAGTTAATATGTGAAGAATACCACAAAATTGGTGACTATTTAGCGACTACATATTTTGGTATGCAATATAGTCATAAAATAGTCGCTAAATTACGACTAAACTAGCGACAACGATATGTAGTCGTCAAAAAACGACTAATATACGACCAAATATATGTATTCGTAAAATAGTTGCTACTTAGTCGCCTAAAATGACGACTACATATATAGTCGCCAACTGTAGTCTTAAAATCCATGTTTTCTTGTAGTGTAGATATTTAGGTTCTTCCAGATCCTTCTTTCCCATGGGCTTCACTTCACTATCAGGCAACTTCTACACCACTCACTATATTGGTCTCTACGGCCTCATTGCTTCGACTGCACGGACACTCGTACAGACACGACCTTGATCTCATGTTCCTTCTTCTCACCAATACTCCCCTTCAAGTTTAGCCGGATGCAATGGCTAAACTTGGAATCTCGTGATGCATCACCTCATTAAAAACCTCAACATATAAAACCACTTTGGACAAAACTATATTGAGGGAAAAGGAGTGTGATGAACACGGGAAGGAGGATCGAGATCAAGGATGTGTCAGGTCCACAAGACCAAGTTTGCTGTAGATATGAGAGCAAACCTGACGACTTGCGGCCTTTGTAAAGATATCAGCGAGTTGATCTTTACTTGGTGTATGATATGGCAGTGTAACTCCTTCTTCGATCTTCTCCCAGACTTTATGACAATCGAACTCTATGTGTTTGGTTCTTTCATGGAACACCGAGTTTGTTGCGATATGAATGGAAGCTTGGTTGTCGCAGTGCATAGGGATAGGTATGGAGGATTTGATGCCTAGATCTTCAAGCAGCACCTTGAGCCATGTAAGCTCCGTAGTGAGCTTCCTCATTGCTCGATATTCCGATTCTGCACTTGACATTGAAACCACCTTTTTCTTCTTTGTCTTCCATGTGACTAGGTTTCCTCCTATGAAAGTGCAATAGCCGGTTGTAGAACGCCTATCTGTCCTATTACCGCCCCAGTCTGCGTCACAATATCCTACTAGCTCGTTGTTGGAGTTCTTTCCCATCCAAATGCCTTGTCCAGGGCTCCCTTTGAGGTAATGAAGGATTCTTTCCAAGAGGCTCCAATGATATGTGGTTGGGGCTTTCATATATTGGCTCACTTGATTCACAGCATAGCAAATGTCAGATCGGGTGAGAGTTAAGTAGATTAGCTTACCTACAAGTCGATGATAGCGAGAGGGATCTTCATATGGTGGGTCCTTTCTCTCCCCTTTTTGTTCTACTTGATATCCATCAGGAAGTGGTGTCTCCACTGGTTTAGCTCCTAGCTTTCCTGTCTCACATAACAAATCAAGTGTATACTTTCTTTGAGAAAGAAATAAGCCTTCCGGAGAGCGACAAACTTCAATCCCAAGAAAATATTTAAGCTCTCCAAGATCTTTTATATCAAAGACTGACTTAAGATGAGTTTTAATATCTTGAACACCTTCTTTGTTGTCCCCGGAGATGATTAGATCATCAACATAGATGAGGACAACAACTATACCTTTGGATATTTGGAGAGTAAAGAGAGTGGTATCCATGTGAGACTTCTTAAAGCCATGACTTATAAGCGTGGTGCTCAACTTATGGTACCAAGCTCTAGGCGATTGTTTTTAACCATATATGTCTTTTCTCAAGCGCAATACCTTTCCCGGAGTAATTGGGTCTTCAAGGCCAGGTGGTGGTGTCACATACACTTCCTCTTGTAGTTCTCCTTGTAGGAAGGCGTTTTTGACATCCATCTGCCATAGCTCCCAAGAAAGATTAGTAGCTAATGAGAGTACAACCCTTACCATATGTAATTTTGCTACTGGTGCGAATGTGTCTTTATAATCTTCCCCATAGGTTTGTGTGAAGCCGCGAGCGACTAGTCGAGCCTTGTATCTCTCAATTTCTCCATTGCTCAAATACTTGATAGTGTATACCCACTTGGAGCTTACAGCTCTTTTCCCTGGTGGAAGATCGGATTCATCCCAAGTATGATTACGCTCCATTGCTCCAACCTCATCATCAACAACATTCAACCACTCCTTACTTTTCTTGGCTTCTTCATATGTGCTTGGGATATGGTGTTCATCGATTTTGCTGAGAAACGCCTGATGATCAGCCGGTAGTAGCGCAAGAGAGCAAACAACTTGAATTGGATGAGCAACAGCTTGGTTATTGTAGTATACTTTTGGATGTGATCTGATCCTTTGGCTTCTTCTCAATGGTTGTGGCGTCGTCTCTTGTTGACCGGCTCGAGAACTTGTTGTTCATGTACAAGTTCCTCATGTGTCGACTTTGGATGTGATCTGATCCTTTGGTTTCTTCTCAATGGTTGTGGCGTCGGCTTAGATGTGTTGACCGGCTCGAGAACTTGTTGTTCATGTGCAAGTTCCTCATGTGTCGACTCAAGTGTGTTCTCCCCTTCCAGCGCCTGAACCGTGGAGTCAGAATAATGAGTCGCAAGAGAAGGATCAGGTGACGTCGGAGCTATAGCAGTCGAGTCAGGTGGAGTATCCTGGGACACGTTTCGTTTTTGACGTGGTGAGACGCCAAGGTGATCGAGTAAGAACTTGAGACTAGCGGATCGATCAGTAGGGGTTGCGAGATCCTTTAGATCATCCCAATCTCTCTTGTCAAAGTAGCCTTGTTCTTCAAGAAACTTGACATCCCGAGATACAAATATGTGGTTGTTGGTAGGATCAAAGCACTTGTATCCTTTTTGTGTGGTCGAGTAGCCGAGAAACACACATCTTGTGCTTTTGGCTTCAAGTTTGTTCCTCAACTCTCCTGGTACTAGAACAAAACAAACACACCCAAATACCTTTAAATGACTTATGGATGGTTTAAATTGGTTTAATACCTCAAATGGTAATTTATCTTCCAAAATCTTTGTTGGAATGCGATTGATAAGGTAACATGCGGTCAAGACTGCATCTCCCCAATATCTCTTTGGTACATTGGCATGGAACATCATTGATCTTGCGACTTCCAGCAAGTGTCGATTCTTTCTTTCAGCCACTCCATTTTGTTGAGGAGTGTAGGGGCAACTTGTTTGATGTATAATGCCATGTTTTGCTAGGTGTTCTTTGAACCGATTGGTTGTATATTCTCCACCATTATCTGTTCTAAACACTTTGATCTTAGCATTAAATTGATTAGTAACATAATTTTGAAAATTTGTGAAGGCATCAAACACGCGATCTTTAGAGGGAAGCAATGTAACCCAAGTATATTTAGATTTTTCATCAATAAAGGTCACAAAATACTTGTTACTATCCCTAGAAACACATGGAGAAGTCCACACATCAGAATGTACTAAGTCAAAGCATTTTTCATAAAAGGTAGTGGACTTAGAGAAAACAGTCTTACAATGTTTGCCAAGAATACAAGCTTCACAACTAGAGTGATCAAAAGAAACATTAGGTATCATCAATTCAAGAGCTCGAGAGTGAGGATGACCTAATCTAGCATGCCACATAACATTAAAAGAAACACCTAAACAAGAAACATGAGACGAGCTTAATGATTTAAGAGAAGTGTCTTCAAGAACATAAAGATCATCCTTTGATCCACCTTCTCCGATTAGTTTTCCAGTCTCAATATCCTGAAAGTAAACATCATTAGGCCCAAATATTGCATAACAATTAAGATCATTAGTTGCCCTTTTTACCGATAAAAGGTTAGAAGTGAATTTAGGCATATAAAATGCCTTAGAGTCTTTATTAAATAGCTTTAGATTACCAATCCCTTGAACTGGTAATTTATCTCCATTAGCTATTATAACATTACCATTAGCCGGTTCAATATTGCTTAAGAGATTCGAGTTACTAATCATATGATGTGAAGCACCCGAATCAACAACTAGAGAACTCTTAGAACTAAGGGTTAAGAAAGTTTTACCGGACTCTTTGAGAGCCAAAGACTTCAAGAATGCTTCCAAGTCTGATTTTCTCAAAAAGTCGCCGGATGCTGTCGCCTCTCCACTCTTTAACGAGCCGGCTTGCCCTTGTTCATCCTTCGAGTGAGTGAGATTGGCTCTCGGATCTTTGTTGTTGTTGAGGGTATTTGGTCTTAAGTGAGGGTGTAGGAACCAGCATTTGTCTTTTGTGCGACTCTTCCTCTTGCAATGTTCACACCCTCCTTTTAATCGACGATCCTCCGGCTTGAATACTCCTTTGTTTGCCGTGACTAACTCCCCTTTACCACTGAATAGGCCGAGTGAACCTTGCTCTTTCTGAATATGCGTGCACACGTCATCGAGACTAGGAAGCTTGTCAGACCTTAGGATGTGCTTGATGAGATCGTTGAAGGTAGGATTGAGTGTGAGCAGAAGAGCAAAGACTTTGACCTGTTCTCTTTGCTCGTTGAGCACAGCCGGATCCATGGTGTTTGGCCCATAGAGATCTAAACTTGCCGAAATGTTTGTTAAACTCCATATCTTCTTGACTCAAGTCGTTGATAGCCTTCTTAACTTCAAAAACACGAGTGAGGTTGGAGATGTTGCCAAACACATTCTTGAGAGTCTCCCATAGTTTACTCGTCGTCTCACAATACGAGCAGGCTTCAAGGATTGGAGCTTCAAGAGAGTTTTGGAGGATGGAGAGGACGGTTTGATTTTCTTGGAACAATTTGGCTTCTTCTTCGAGTCTACCCTCCTCTTCATCTTCTTTGATGGTTTCTTTCCCATCTTCCTTGGTGGCTTTCTTTGGAGCTTTTCCACCTTCGATATGGCTCCAAACTCTGCGGCCATATAATGCAATTTTAGTGGTTCTTGACCACAAGAGATAGTTTCCTCCTTTAAGGACAGTAGCTAGTACAAGGGGTTTCGAGTTTTCCATGGTTGTGTGCTATGGACCGTTGGATAAAACTTTTACCCGGAGAATAAAAACGTAAACGATGAACTAGAGAAGAAAAAGAGTGAAAAGACTTTGAGAATGAAGAGAATAGAGGAGTCAGATTGTCAAGAACAACAACCTGGCTCTGATACCATGTTAGAATTGCGGAATGTAATAGGTAGAATAAGAGGATAAGAGGGTAACTCGGTAGAGAAAAGATAGAATGAACAAAAAGACTTAATTAGTATTTCTCAAATGTTGTTACATAGTCTAATATAGTAGAACAATGGGCATATAGTCGTTAGAAGTGATGGTGAGATGAAAGAGACATAATGCAACTTGTCCTGAACTCGCACAAGGTGAAAGCGACCCGTCCTTCCCTTTGTTGGGAAGGTAAACACATGATTCTTCTTCTTTCTTGGCTAGATATTTAGGTTCTTCCAGATCCTTCTTTCCCATGGGCCTCACTTCACTATCAGGCCACTTCTACACCACTCACTCTATTGGTCTCTACGGCCTCATTTCTTCGACTGTACGGACACTCGTACGAACACTTGTACGGACACGACCTTGATCTCATGTTCCTTCTTCTCACCAATACAGACCGTATAGACTTAGTTTCTCCTGAGGAAATCTCTGGTGAAGCTGATGACAGTAACAATGGTGAAGATAACAATGATAAAGACGGTGATAATCCAGCAGAACTCTTGCCTCCACGACGAAGTTAACGTATTAAGAAGAAAAACCTGCGGTACTACAACAATGTGGCAGTTGCTCATCCTATTCAAGCTGTATGTACTCTCGTGCATTTTCCGGTGGAACATCAAGCTTTTCTTGGTCAGATTGATAAGCATTGGATCCCTCAAAGCTATGACGAAGCTAAACTTCACAAAGTATGGCGTAATGCAGTCTCTGATGTGTTAGTTTAAGCGGAATAAGAGTGAAGAGTTGAGAGATTAGTGTGAGAAGAGTGAATCGGTGATAGTTTAGAGTTTAGAGAAGAGATAAAGTTGAACAAAGAGGATAAAAGAGATTCTATATTAGAATAGATATGTTACAATGTCGGCTAGAAGCCTTAAATAGCATGTGAGACTAGGGCTTCACCCTTTACAAAAATGATAGTGACACAAAGAGAGAGAGAGGGTGGTTCCCCATAGCTATAGTGACAGCTCGAGGTTTCTCTTAAGGAAACATGTGAATATTTGACTCCATCTCTAACGGCTACAAGCTACCTTCTCGATCCTTCTCTTCTCTTGGGCCTTTGTAGAGGAGAGACCCGTCCTCTTATTCACTTCTTGGTGATCACTCATAACCGTACGGACGGTTGTACGGACGAGTCTCGATCACACTCGACGTTCTCTTGATCAATACTCCCCCTCAAGCTTAGTCGAGTGAAATGACTAAGCTTGGAACCCATGAAGCATCACCTCATTACAAACCTTAACATAGAAAATCTCATGGGATAAAACTAGGTTAAGGGAAAAAGAGTGTGATGTCCATGGATTAGAGAAGATGATCAAGGACGGGTGATGTCTACAAGCCCAAGCTTGCTATGAATATACTCACAAACCTTGGGACATGCAGCTTTAGTGGATATGTCCGCCAATTGGTCTTGACTTCGAGTGTGACACGGTAAAATACCCTTTCTTCTATCTTTTCTCAAACCTTATGACAATCGACCTCAATGTGTTTGGTTCTCTCATGAAAGACTGAATTTGCGACGATGTGAATTGCAGCTTCATTATCACAATGCATGGTGATCGGTTTCTTTGAGTCAATGCCAAGATCCTTGAGAAGCGCCTTCAACCAAGTCAGTTCATTTGTCAGCTTCCTCATCGCTCTGTACTCAGCTTCGGCACTAGAACACGAAAGCACCTTCTGTTTCTTTGACTTCCATGTAACCAAGTTACCACCAACAAATGTACAGTATCCAGTAGTTGACTTCCTATCCAAGGTATCTCCAGCATAATCAGCATTGCAATAGCCCACTATCTCAGTGTTCGAATTCTTGCCCATCCATATGCCCTGACCCGGACTTCCTTTGAGATAACTGAGATTCCTCTCGACCATGCTCTAGTGATACTTGGTTGGAGCCTTCATGTATTGACTAGCCTAGTTCACAGCATAACAGATGTCAGGTCGAGTTATGGGAAGATATATTAACTTATCTACAAGCCGACAGTATCGAGTGACATCCTCATACAGCTCGCCCATGGGGTCTCGTGATTGTCCCTCCTTGGCCCGAATGCTCTCCCCCTTTCGCTTGGCCTGGTAGCCTTCTTCCTGTGGAGTTACAGCCGGTTTCGCACCAAGTCGACCTGTCTCAGCTAAGAGATCAAGGGTGTTCCGTTGAGAGAGAAATAAACCCTCCTCCGAGCTTTAGATCTCAATCCCAAGGAAATAACGAAGTTCACCAAGGTCTTTAATGTCAAAGGCGGAGTGAAGAAAAGCCTTGGTAACCTGGACACCCTCTTGGTCATCGCCGGTGATAATGAGGTCATCAACGTAGATAAGAACTACCACTAGACCACTTGCGGAACGGCAAGTAAAGAGAGTGTGATCAGGTTCAGAACGTTTGAAACCTTGGGCTTTGAGAGTGGAGCTCAACTTGTGATACCAGGCCTGAGGGGACTGCTTGAGACCATAAATGGCCTTGCGGAGTCGGAGAACCTTGCCCGGTGCGACCAGGTCTTCTAACCCTGGTGGGGGATGCATATATACTTCTTCTTCAAGCTCCCCCTAAAGAAAGGCATTCTTGACATCCATTTGCCAAAGATCCCATGATAGGTTAGTGGCAATGGAGAGCACAACTCGAACAGTGTGAAGCTTTGCAACTGGAGCAAAGGTGTCTGTATAGTCGGTACCGTATGTTTAAGTAAAACCACGGGCCACGAGACGAGCTTTGTATCATTCGATCTCACCGGTGCTCAGATACTTGATGGGAAAGATCCATTTGGAGCTGACTGCTTTCTTCCCTTTAGGTAAATCGGCTTCGTCCCAAGTATGGTTGCAAACCATGGCACCGTTTCATCGGATACAGCGTCTAGCCATACTTGGTGATCTTTGGCCTCATCAATAGCCCCAAGGAATGCCACATGATCAGGTGGCAACAGGGCAAGCGAACACACAGCCTGGATAGGATGTGCCACAACCAGCAACAGGACGCCGCGGTTGTTTTAAACGTTCACTGCACCAAAGGGGCGGTTGAGATGTTGATGGTGCGGGCTGGCCTGTCTCAGCTGTACTATCGTCAGGTGTTAGGTCAGGAGGTGTAGTCAAGGCTCCTTCGGATAGTGTCTCTCTTGGCTCCGGAATAGTTTCCTCAGGGCGAGGAGGAGGAGCATCATGAGTTCCCTGAGGTTCCGATAATATTGTAGGCCCATCGGATGGTGGTGTTGGTAGAGAGTCCTTGGGGCATGATTGTTTAGTGATGCCGAGATGATCGAGTAGGAATCGGAGATTGGTTGCACGATCAGTGGTGGAATGTGAGAGATCTTTGAGATTGTTCCAGTCCTTTGTCTCATAGTAACCTTGATCCTTCATGAACTTGACATCCCTAGACACGTACACGCGGCTGTTGACTGTGTCATAGCACTTGTAACCCTTTTGTGTAGTTGAGTAGCCAATAAACATACTTTTGGTACTCTTTGCATCGAGTTTACTCCTCTGTTCTCCTGGTATCAAAACAAAACACACACAGCCAAATACTCGTAAATGGTCTAATGAAGGTTTAGTTTTAGTAAGAACTTCAAAGGGAGTTAAGTCGCTTAGGATTTTTGTCGGCGTCCGGTTGATGAGGTAGCAGGCTGTCAAGACCGCGTCTCCCCAAAACCTCTTTGGAACATTCATATGGAACATCATCGACCTAGCCACCTCCACAAGATGCATGTTCTTCCTTTCCGCCACACCATTTTGTTGAGGAGTGTATGGACAGCTAGTTTGTTGAAGGATGCCATGCTTAGATAGATGTTCTTTGAGCTTGTGACTAGTGTATTCTCCTCCATTATCGGACCTAAGCACTTTGATCTTAGCATTAAAGTGATTAGTAACATAGTTTTGGAAATTTATAAATGCATCATACACACGGTCTTTAGAAGGTAACAATGTTATCCAAGTATATTTCGACTTTTCATCAATAAATGTCACAAAATACTTGTTGTTATCTCTAGACAAGCATGGTGATGTCCAAACGTCAGAATGAACCAAATCAAAGCAATTTTCATAAATAGTTGAGGATTTGGGAAACACGGTTCTACAATGTTTTCCAAGGATACATGACTCACAACTAGAACTACTAAAAGAAACATTAGGCAACAACAACTCAAGAGCATGAGAGTGAGGATGGCCTAGCCTAGCATGCCACAATGCATTATTATTTTTAGACGAGAAACAAAAGGTAAGAGAAATTGAATTAGAGGGACTTTGTGAAGTCTTCTCTAAGATATAAAGATCTTCAGTTCCATTCCCTTCCCCAAGTATATTTCAGGTCTTAATATCCTGAAAATGAATGCTATTAGGACCAAAAAAAAGTATAGCAATTCAAATCATTAGTTGCTTTCTTTACTGATAAGAGATTAGATGTAAACGTTTGCATGTAAAACGCTTTAGAACTTTGTACAAACAGTTTCAAGTTACCAACACCTTTCACAAGAATTCGGTCTCCATTAGCAATCACAACATTACCTAGAGCTTGTTCTATATTGTCTAGTAGACTCGGGTTACTAATCATATGGTGAGAAGCCCCCGAGTCAATGACAAGCATTTTACTAGGGTTAGAAGCAAAGAAGGTGGTACCGGAATCTTTGAGTGCGGCGATGGACTTAATTAGAGCCTCCAGGTCAGAATTCCTCACCAAGTCTCCATAAGATGCTGCCATAGCCATCGCCCCTCCCTGGTTTGCTTTTCCGGTTGCTTGACCGCTTGTACCCTCTTGTGACAGATTTGCCTTGAACTTGGCCGGCTTGAGATGTGGGTGAAGGATCCAACACTTGTCCTTCACATGACCTTTCTTCTTACAGTGGTCACATACCACCGTCTTCCTTTCATCAGGCTTTTATACACCTTTGTTGGCCGTGACAAGTTCGCCTTTACCACTGAAGATGCCAAGTGACCCCTTTTCTTTTTGAACTTGAGAACATACATCATCGAGAGTGGGAAGCTTGTCCCCGCGGAGTATGTGCTTAATGAGATCATTGAATGCCGGGTTGAGAGTGAGAAGTAGACCAAAGACATTGTCTTGCTCCTTCCTTTCGTTCAGAATCGCCGGATCGATGGTACTAGGCCTGAGCATCTCGAGTTCGGCCCAAAGAGACCAAAACTTCCCAAAGTGCTTGGTAAACTCCAAGTCTTCTTGATGTAGGCTGTTAATAGCCTTCTTAACTTCAAATACACGGGTTAGTTTGGTAACGTTCCCGTACACATTAGCTAGCGTGTCCCACAGCTCCTTTGTCCTCTTAGAGTAAGAGTAGGCTTCTAAGATGGGCGCGTCTAGCGAGTTTTGGAGAATGGCAAGCACGGTCTGATCTTCTTAAACCATTTGACTTCCTTTTCGAGCTCAGCCTCCTTGTCTTCTTCCTTTTCTTCTTTGTCGTCTTCTTTGTTGGATTTCTTGGGGAGTTGGTCTGTTTCAACATGAATCCAAAGTCCACGGCCACTAAGAGCGGTCTTTGTGATTCTTTTCCACAAGAGATAGTTAGCACCTTTGATAACCACCGGAGTAATTATTGGTTTTGCAGCTTCCATGACGAGAAAGGGTACAGTTTTCTAGAGAGTAAAGAAAGAGAGTGGAGAATCGAAAGAGTTAGTAGAAAGAGTGAGTTTAGAGAGTGGAGAATCGAAAAACTTGCTCTGATACCATGTTAGTTTAAGCGGAATAAGAGTGAAGAGTTGAGAGATTAGTGTGAGAAGAGTGAATCGGTGAGAGTTGAGAGTTTAGAGAAGAGATAAGGTTGAACAAAGAGGATAAAAGAGATTCTATATTAGAATAGATATGTTACAATGTCGGCTAGAAGCCTTAAATAGCATGTGAGACTAGGGCTTCACCCTTTACAAAAACGATAGCGACACAAAGAGAGAGAGAGGGTGGTTTCTCATAGCGATAGTGACAGCTCGAGGTTTCTCTTAAGGAAACATATGACTATTTGACTCCATCTCTAACGGCTACAAGCTACCTTCTCAATCCTTCTCTTCTCTTGGGCCTTTGTAGAGGAGAGACCCGGCCTCTTATTCACTTCTTGGTGATCGGGCTCATGAATCGTACGGACGGTCCAACTCATAACCGTACGGACGGTTGTACAGACGAGTCCCGATCACACTCGACGTTCTCTTGATCAATATGCTGAAACAATTGCAATGAAGTCAAACCACACTTGGGATGAAGCTGACTTCCCCAAGGACAAGAAAGTCGTGACTTCTCGTTGGATATTTACCATCAAATATAAGAGTAATGGAGATATCAAACGCTACAAAGCACTACTTGTGGCGAGGGGATTCACTCAAATGTATGGGGAGGACTATCTATATACGTTTGCACCTGTTGCCAAGCTTCATACTGTTTGAGTAGTTCTCTCATTGACAACAAATCTTAATTGGGAGCTGTGGCAAATGGATGTCAAGAATACATTACAAGGTGAACTAAAGCTTTCCTTAAATCAGTTTTTGATATTAAGGATCTAGGAGAACTTAAATATATCCTTGGGATAAAAGTATATCGTTCCAAAGAAGGACTGTTCTTATCACAAAGAAAATATGCCCTTGATCTCTTAAATGAAGCAGGCAAACTTGGATCAAAGGCTGTTGCAACACCACTAGAAGAAGATTACAAGTCAAATCGAAAGGGGGAGCTTGATGATGTTCTGTTTCAAAATGTCACACGATACTGTCGTTTAGTAGGTAAACTCATATACCTTATTATCGCACGACCTGACATTTGTTTTGCAATAAACCAAGCTAGCCAGCATATGAAAGAACCAACGGTGCGTCATTGGAACATGGTGAATCGAATCCTCAAATACATTAAGGGATCACCAGGACAAGGCATTTGGATGGGACATAATGAGAGCACTGAACTGGTCAGATATTGTGATGCTGACTACGCCGGAGACCGTGAAGATCGTCGTTCCACCACTGGTTATTGCACATTTCTAGGAGGGAACTTGTATTGAACCGGATGAAGAAGTAACACATCCAGGAGTTCACTCGCCACTCTCCATCAAGAATCAAATGTGCAAAGTCTGGGTTATTGGTCAAGATCTATCCGAGGTTGGGGTTACTACGGCAAGAGGAGAAGGAAAGAAGTTAGACTCCCACAATGATCTAGAACCTTCTAATCTAGCCGTTGGAGGTGTAAAGAAGGAAAGATCACATAGTAGGAAAGTGTGTCTCTCTCTTTATGTCCCTATCTTATGTTTCCTTATTTGTAAAAGGGAGTTGCCCTAGCTAGCTCTCCTATTTAAGGGCATAGCCTAATTGTAAAAGATATTCAATTGAAAACCTATTCTATTTGATACTCTGTGTTTACACGAAATTCTCTCTCTCTAATCTCATCAAACTCTCAATCTCTCTAATCTCATCAAGCTCTCCAATTGGGGGTTTTCCCCTTACTAAAATCGTTTCTTATACACTTAAATGTGTAGTTTGTAGTCTCTATAATCTCATGGAGAGACCAAGATTTGGCAATGCTTAGTCTCTATCTTTCTTTCATTTGATTCTCTACACTATTCTAAACGTTATTTGGGTTATCTTTGGTGTGAGAGAGTTGTTGCCTCTCATACTTATTCTTGAGGATACACTGCTTATATTGGCGTGTATAACTCCTTCTTTACCTTAAGAACACTCTCATTGAGTTGTATTTAAGGCTTTACACATAGTTTAATGGGCTTTGTATAAATGACATAACAATTTATACTATTTTATGACTAATGTTTACTCATTTTAATGTTACAAACTGTGACTTGCATATCTATTATAAATTCATAACTAATTTGCAACAACATATTGGTCACAATGTAGTCATAAGAGTGACGATTAATATTATCGTAGCATATTCATCACTAATTGTTACAAACTTTGGTTACGATTTTTTTCCGTCATAATAGAGTGACGGAAATACTATGAATTTGTGACACATAAATTTAGTCATAATATCGTATTTAAAATGTCACAGTTTTGTGACGAATATTTTATGTCTCAAAACTACGTCTCAATAAAATTATTTTCTTGTAGTGGATTAATTACTAGAATATCATTCATTTACGGCTGACTTATTAAACGATACAGCTGAGTTACAAATTTTCAATTGATTAAGCGGCTGAATTTGACAGCCATTTTTTTGCTTTTTAATTACTGTAATAGTATTTATGTTGCGGCTGAGTTATAATCTTGTTTGATGGCTGATTTAATTAGGCTGATTTACATGTTAGTTTGGTGGCTGTCTTGCCACTTCGGACGCATCATCCATGTCATCATTCCATGTCATCATCTTCTCCGGAAATATGAAACGTCATTTTTTCGACTTCCATCTTCTTCACCTGGTTCAAAAGTGAAGTTATTTACCTTCTTATTCACCTTGTTCTTTACCTTGTTCTGCACCTTGTTCTTCACTTCTTAATTTTCCTCATTCTTATTAATTTTCCTCATTCTTCTTCATTTTCTTTCATGGATCCAGTTCTGGTAGTTGAGTAAAGAAACACAAATATGTATTTAACACCGATGATAGAGGGTGTAGAGTTGTGCAGATAGATGCGGAAACAACACAAGACAAGCTTGTGAAGGTTGTTCTCGATGATTACGGATAGAACATGAGGAAAGATGAAACGGCTAATAAGTCAGCCACGAAGCATTATAACTCAGCCGTCATATGAATCTAAGAGACCTTTCATTTTCCCTTAAGTATTATAACTCAGCCCTCAAGTAGTAAAATTCAGCTGTTTACTTTTATTTCTTGTTATAAGTCAGCCACGAAACATTTTAACTTAGCCGTCATATGAATCTATGAGACCTTTCGGTTTCCCTTAAGTATTATAACTCAGCCGTGAAGTAATATAAATCGGACGTTCAATTTTAGCTTATTTATTGTTATAAGTCAGCCAACAAGAATTTTATAACTCAGCCGTCATATGAATCTACGAGACCTTTTGTTTTCCCTTAAGTATTATAACTCAGCCGTGAAATAATATAAATCAGACGTTCACAGTCAATAATGATGTGGAATCTTTTGCTGATGTGTATTTTTTAATATTTTCAGAATAAAAAATTAACCCAAAGGATAAATTGTAATTACACCCAGGATACTAAATATCTGAGCAATTTTTAGAAAATTTATACATATCAGGAATAAACCAACTTTTGGAGTACATCTGAGTAATTCTTCCTTATACTTTTCGCTAGCCCTGCGAATTCGGGTAGTTCGGATCGGTTCGGGTCGGTTATTTCGGTTATCGGGTTTTTACTGAATTTTCTAATTGTTTCGAGTATAACCGAATTAATATTCGGTTCGGTTTGGTTCGATTACCGGTTATTTCTGTCATTGATTGTTGCTTCCGAATTAAACCGTATTACAAGTGATGAACAACATAAATTAGCAAAAATCATGCAAAATGTCCATACATGAGCTGGTCTTAACCACAAATAAGTTCATACTCAATAGTTCAGTAGTTCATACCACAGCATAAAAAGTTCATGTTCAAACAACTAAAAACTTCAAGTTCAAAAAGAGGCAATAAGTTCAAGTCATAGAATAGAGTAGAAAGAGTGAAGAGAGATACATAGATTGTTTCCTAGCCACTAAGAATTGTGTGATCCCTGCAACAAAATTATACAAAGAGACAAGAATTATTGAATTACCACTGAAGCAAAGAATTTGATTATAAATTAGAAGATTTATAGAAGCACAAGTGTACCTACAGTTCTATATTGAGTCTCTAACCCCACATGCAACTCACACAGCAGCCGGAGGTTGGTCCAAAGAAGGAGAAGCTACACAAGGAAACAAATATTCATAAGCTTGAATATGTTAAGTCTTAAAGCCACATGAACTGAATGAGATAATGTAAAAACATATTCAAAACCATAAATGATTACCTAGTGAGTCATGGAACTCCAATTATTCAACCATTTGAGCTAAGTTAGCAACCTTTTCAGCATGCATAGTGTTTCTCAGCCACTGTTGTAAACAGAGCAAAGCTTCGATCATATTGGGTGGTAGGCAACTTCTGTAAGGGTCTAAAATTCTCCCACTTGTACTGAATGTTGACTCAAAAGCAACTGAAGACACTTGAATGGCAAGCACATCCCTAGCAAGCTCAGCCAGTATAGGAAACTTCACACTATTACGCCTCCACCATGATAGCACATCATAATCCATTCCCAAGACATTTTTCAAACGTGACACACGTTTCTCCATCAAGTATATGTCCAACTCGCTAGTAGCTTCCTCATTTGCAGTTTCATTGTCCATCTCTGAATATAGAAACTCTCTATCATACCCATCATCATCTGACAAATCAAAAAGCACATCATTTGCTTGTTCAGAACCCCCCATATCACTCTTGGATCTACCTTGAGAAGAGGTGCTTTGCGTAGAGATATACTCTTCATACAAATTCTTCATGACAATCTTAATTGAGGATCTTAGATGCTTACTCTCCTCACTGTCTTTACCGTAGAGCTTGTCGAAGCAAACAGATGAAAATTGCATCTTATTCCTTGGATCAAAGACACTTGCAATGATCACTAATGGATTCATGTTGAGAAGTCCATCCCAATACTTTTCAAACTTAGCCCTCATGGCCATTGCTTGTTTCTGTTGGAGCGGATCATTATGGTAGCTTAATGAAATGAGATGTTGCTCGATGATGACTATCTCATTGTAGCAAAGTGAAGAGGTCACTGTCTTAGATGCTGAAATATGACAAAGTGCAATTGAAAAACAACTTCAGAAACTTCACCAACCTGTGAATTTCATCCCAGCTAACAGAAGTTGGAGGCCCAATCCTTTTCTCTCCCTTCTCTCCCTTCTCTCCCTCCTCTTCTATCTCCATGAAGTAATCATTGTACAGTTTGTCTTCTGCCAACAACTTGTCAAATGCATCTTTGAACTTCAAGGCAGATGTCAGCATAAGGTAAGTCGGATTCCATCTTGTAATACAATCCAATGTAACACTCCCTCTTGTTACCTTCCCAAACATAACTCGTTTTTGAAATGATTCAAGCCTTTGGATCGATGATCTCACATACTTAACTGCGTTCCTAATGGCAACTACACTCTCATTCACTGAAGCTAGACCATCTCTCACAATCAAGTTAAGAATGTGAGCACAACATCGCATGTGTAGATATGCACCATCTCTAACTAATGTCTGAGGTCCCTACAGCCTCAAAGCATCTATCATCAACCTTAATGCTTTATCATTACCCTTGGCATTGTCAATTGTCACTGTAAAAACGCTTCCAATTCCCCAATCCTCTATACACTGAATAAGCTGTGCAGCAATGGTTTCTCCCTTATGGTCTGTGACAGGTTTGAAGCTTATGATCCGCTTTTGCAACACCCAGTTTGTATCAATCCAGTGGGCTGTGACCACCATGTAACTCCATGAAGTAGTAGGAGCTGTCCATATATATGTAGTGAGAGATACTCTCTTCTTATCACAAGCAAACATCTTCTTCATACAATCTTTTTCTTGCAGGTACATTGCGAAAATGTCGGTGGTTGTTGTCTTCCTACAATATACTGTGTACATTGGCAGTACATTCAAATAAAATCTCCTAAACCCCTCCGATTCCACAAAAGAAAACGACAGCTCATTGAGTACAATCATCTCATTGACTGACCTTCTGAACAAGTCTTTATCATACTTCATTGCTGTGACTACACCACTACTATCGGCAGCCAAAACAGACTGAGACCCACTCTCTTTATAAGCCAAGTACAACTTACATCTGTCCAGGTGATTCTTCATGGGAGTTGTTCCGGTTTTCTTGCTGCAACAACCAATCTCCTGCCCATAGTACCGACAGTTTCTGACTGGTTCTTCAGAATCTACATTCTCAACGAAATGTGTCCATACTTCTGATCTACGAGCAAGTCTTTTCCTTGACTTTGGTAGCACATCACAACTTAATTTTCCAGTTGACCCCCTCTTCGTCTTTCCAGCTTCATCAGGTTGTTCCACTACTTCCTCTTCATCAATGAACTCATCATTGTTGTCGTGAAAAGAAACCATCTATAGACTTGAACAAATGTGAGACTGTTAGTAACAAAATCAAACATAAATCAGTACATAGTTCTAGTTTTATCAAAAATCAAACGTAAATGTCCTAAACCAAATCGAAATCTCAAATAAATTGGAACCCAATATTAATTTCAACAGCATAGAAACTCCTAGTTTAACCATAATCTCATATCATTTCAACAGAGAAAGGGAGAAACATAAGTAAAAGTCCTAATAAACCCGATAGAAAAGATTTGGAGTAATAACTTACACTTTTGAATTATGAGTTCTGACTTCAAACAAGGAACTCAACGATTGAACGAACTAAGAAACTTCGACCCACGATTTGGAGGTTACTGAGACAGAATCAAAGGGGAAAAGAAGAAGATGAAATGAAAATTGGAGAAAAAATCTAGAGAGTGAAGAAGAATGTGTCGGCTGTCGAAAAAATATGAGACTAGGGTTAAAAAAACTTTTCTACCATAACCCACAATTTTCGGTTATCGGTTATCCGTTCGGGTTACCCGACCGAACCGACCCAAAGACATACCCGAACTCTCTACAGAAATTATGCCGATTGAACCGAACAGAAAAACACTAACCGAACCGATTTTTCCAAATCTCAGTTCGGTTCGGTTCGGACAAATCGGTTTGGTTATTTTTCCCAGGGTGAACTTTTCGCTATAAATCCATCTTCTAGTTGGCTTTTATAACAAATCGATGATGAGTTCGTGACGCTCTGGCCAAATAATATCCGTCACAATGACAAACGTTCTCTTTGTTGTGACGAAATTAAACCAATATGTGGACATATACTAGAAACAATGTTTAACACATTATTAATTCAATAGACAAATACACTCTCTTCCAAGATGATTTGTATCCATTTGACCATTCGAGCCAACAACCTTAATTAAAAAATATAACCACCACTCTAATAACCAGCAGAGTTATCCTCTTTGGATTCATCTGAGATTTCAACATCAGATCCACATGGAAACATAAGCATAAACCTTCGAAGTACTGTAGTCTCTTTTTTCATTGACCACCTTCAAACCATGGGTACATAGAAATACATGTAATTCAAAAAGGTTTGAATTATTAAAAATAGCTTAAAGCATTCAGTGATAAAAATGGACCGGTATCTAAACAAATGATGGATAAAAATGGCCATTTGAAGCTTAGCAAACTCAGCTCCTACGCATAGTCTAGAACCAGCACCAAAGGGAATGTACGACTTGGAGAGGATTGAGCCCAAGTCTCCACTCTGAAATTTTAGTGATTATATGCTAAAAATTCTATAAACTTGTAAATAAGTTAAAAGATGATGTTCAAATTTAAATCACCTTCCAACGCCATGGATTAAATGTTAAAGGGTCATCGTACTTCTCTGAATTGAAATGGACATTAGCATAGCCCATGAAGATCCAACCAGCTGGAATGGTATAATCACCAAATTGGAAATTATGATCGGTTATTCTAAGACTGTTGGCGCTGTGCTTGTTATCCTAAGCGACTCATTTATCACCTGAAATAGAACACCAAATTTGTTTGAACTACAATATATCAAGGTTCATAGACATACAAATATAACAAACTAATTGAGAATGAATAATATTGATATATTAATTGTTGGTGTGGGATTTAGCACCCCTAACATACCGAACTAAATCAGAAAGATAATTCGATTATCTTAACCGGGAATCCGGTTAAGAACCCAATTGAATATTACTTGAGGCTTGTTCGGAAGAAGGAAGCCCAGCCTTGAAGATGAAGAACCGACTTCCCAATTCGCCTGGTGGCCGACTCGAGGAAAGAAGCAACTTTCCTTATCTTAGTTCGAGTTATAAGGAAAGTTAATATATTATGTAATCTAGGGACATGTATAAATAAGGGGAGACTTCTCCATTGTAAGACATCCAACATCTAATACAATAATTCAGTTCTTTCATTGTTCTTAGCAAAAAACCCAAGTTTGAGTTCTAAGAGATCTAAAGCCCCTTTTCCAATTTCAAGCTTAGATCGATTTTTCAGAGAGATTACTTCCTTGAATTTGTTTCCCTCACTAAACAAATTCATTGTAGATACCTAGTTTCTACAATTGGCGCCGTCTGTGGGGACGCAAAATCGTTTTTACAAGCTAATCTGTCGAAGCAACTCGACCGGAAGTTTTTCCCAAAACACCTGACAATGTCTCCAGTTACCAGCAACGACATAACCGGCGCGAACCGCACTTCCTCAAGTGTATCTGACGTCACGGGTCTCGCATCTTCTCAAGGCAACACCGAAGCACAAGGTGACATCCCAACCACGCAAACGACAGCCGTTTACTTTTGTCGTAGCGTCACCTCATCGGTTAACCCAACCGATAACTGCCCCGAACTCCCAGTGGAGATCAGATCTGAAGGAGAGCCCAGCCAAGGGACAGGGCGAACTCACGAACAACCAGTCAACCTCGATGCGGAGCGTTCGGATGAACAAACCTCGAGCAAGGGAAAGATGCACGCCACGGAGCAACAACTCGGAGCCCGAACCGAGAATCTCCCTAATCGCACTACGATAGCGGCCCAAAATCCGCAGGTCGTCTCCATGGAAGACTTCAAGATCTTGTTCGGTAAAATGACAAAGGAGATCTATCAGATGATCTTCGACACCAACCGCAGAGTTGATACCGTCATAACCCACACGACCCCATCACCAACCTCTGCGGGGCAGTCACCTGCACTCGGGACAGGCGATCTCACTCGTCATCTCGACTTCTCCGACATACCAACGGTCAACCAGTTGGAGCGAAGGACCCTTCCCTCCTTGGCCACGTCGAGCATCCGACCGTCAAACTCGAACTCACAGAACCGGGAGACTATGGTTACCCCGGTCGCCCCCTCAACAAGCACGGGACCTTGCCTCCAGATCGAAGAGATCAATCGCAGATTTGCGGCATGAGCTTACTTCTCCATCGAGCTATCAGCACAGCTCCAGAGATCGACAGGATCGTCAAAGTCACTTGGCGAACTCCTTTCACTCAGCGAATTCGACAAACCGCCATACCGAACGTCAAGCTGAAGCTCCCAACCTACCTCGGAGATAAGGATCCAGTCCTTTTCATGACATCTTTCATGGCAACCGTGGCAAAGGCACGATTTACCGACGAACAAAGGGATATTGGGTATTGCCAGTTGTTCGTCGATAGCCTCTCTGGACCCGCCTTGACTTGGTTAACAAGGCTCGAGTTGAACTCAATAGACAACTTCATCCAATTGTCAACAGCTTTCCTCAAGCATTATCGAATCTTCATCGAGCGTGGTGTGATGAGTTCGGATCTCTGGGAAATGGCCTAAGAACCCGGCGAGCCCATTGGCAATTTTCTGGGCAGATTTAAAGAAAAGCTGGCAAACATCTCTGTCCCAGAAGACGCCGCAATTTCTGCCTTCAGGAAGGGCCTGATCCCTGGACCACCATTACGGAAGGACCTCAACATCCGGGAACCCAAGGACCTCGATGACGCGCTACATCGAGCCTCCAGATTTGCACTCCTTGAAGACGAGGACGCCCGAATAGCCGCGAAAACAATCGTACCGCCGTCGTATCTCCCAAAGGCTAAAACTCGGAACGAGCACCATGAGCCCCGAAAGCATCACGACCCTCAGGATCGGAAGAAGGGCGTCGTTCACGCAGTCTCCGAAGTGGATGGCCAAAACAAGCAACCATCTGACTCGAAGGAGTTATACTGCGATTTCCACATGATCGCCAGCCATCCCACGCACGAGTGCGTCCATCTAAAGAACTACCTGTATGGAAACTACCTTTCTGGTGAACTCGAAGCCGTCTTTCAGCCCAAAAGTATCTGCGGAGGCAGAGGTCGTCGTGAAGGATGGCAAGGTGGTCGATCTAACGGTGGCCGCGGACAAGGTTATGTGAACAACAACCAGGCGAATGATACTCAACAGCCAGCCAACCAAGTGCTCGCAAATCGCCAAGAAGAAATGCCCCAGGAGGACGAACTACCTGGTCCTCCCAAGCGACAGAGAGGGAAGAATCCCAAGGGCGCCAATTCCCCTCTCCGAGGTCGAATAACTATGATACTTGGCCCGCCAGAGGATTGTGCCGACTCCGTTCGAGCATTGAAGAAGAGGGCACGCCAAGTTTGCAGTCTTCAGGCAGCCTCGAACGAACCTTCGTTCTACACGGACCCCATATCATTCAATCCAGAGGACGCCAAAGGGATCCAACACCCCCACTCCGATCCCCTGGTCATCAAAGTAGCCATGGGTGAGTTCGACGTCAAAAGAGTCATGGTCGATACTGGAAGCACCGTCAATGTATTATTCTGGCAAATGCTAGAAAAAATGGGCATCACGCCAGAACAAGTGAAACCCAAGACTCGGACATTGACCGGGTATGATGGGATCGCAAAATGTCGACGGGCGATGTGAAACTACAAGTGCGATCTGGCGGAGTGACCTGGTAGACTAAGTTTGTGGTCATCGACGCGCCCCCAATTTACAATGCCATTCTAGGGGCACCATAGATATACGCAATGCAAGCCGTACCATTGACCTATCATCTCAGCCTTAAGTTCCCGACCACCACGGGGATCTGCACCCTCTATGGCGATCAGAGGATGGCTCAATCCTGCTCCGTAATCGAAAAGAAGCAAAGGAAAACGGAGGATGCATAGCAATTACAGAGCGAGGACAAGCTTACAGGTCCTCATAAGCCGGATCGCGACCATTTCAAGTCTCCGGAATGTCGGATCATCTAGGCAAACATCAATCCCTCTGACCCCTCACGAACTGTTGGCATCGGGGCCGAACTCGAGGATCACATAAAGACGAAGATGATCGCCTTTCTGCAATCAACGTCCTCCACATTTTCTTGGTCGACAAAGGACATGGTCGGGATAAGCCCCGAAGTCATCTGCCACAGGCTTAACGTCGACCCCATGTTCAAACCAATCAAGCAAAAACGCAGGCGTTTGGGTCCAGATCGAGCGAAAACGGTCCAGGACGAAGTTGAGCGACTACTCAAACCGGATCAAATAATGGAGGTCCAATATCCCGATTGGTTGGTTAATCCAGTCGTGGTTAAAAAGAAGAACAACAAGTGGAGAGTCTGCGTGGATTTCACCGACTTCAACAAGGGGTGCCCTAAAGATAGCTTTCCCTTGCCACACATAGACCGTCTCGTCGAAGCCACGGCCGGAAACCAACTACTCTCGTTCATGGATGCCTTCTTGGGTTACAACCAGATCGCCATGAGTTCAACCGACCGTGAGAAAACCTACCAACGACTGGTGAACATGATGTTCGCTGATATGGAAACCTACTGTTATAAGGTAATGCCGTTCGGACTGAAGAACGGCGGAGCAAACTACCAACGACTGGTGAACATGATGTTCGCCGATCTGCTCGGACGAACTATGGAGGTCTACATCAACGACATGCTGCTCGGACGAACTATGAACGGCGGAGCAAACTACCAACGACAGATAAGTGCCTTCCTTTCTACCAACTCCTCCATGGAAACAAGGACTTTCATTGGGACGAAGACTGCGAGATCGCCTTTCGGCAGTTGAAGGAGTATCTGACCTGCCATCCAATGCTAGTCAAACCTGAAGATGGCGAAACATTGTACCTCTATGTCTCGGTCTCCAGTTCGACAGTCAGCGGTGTATTGGTCCGAGACGACCGCGGAGATCAGAAACCTATCTTCTACACGAGCAAAGCACTTAACGATGCAGAATCACGATATCCCACGCTGGAAAAGTTGGCCCTCGCTGTGATCGTCGCCGCACGGAAATTTTGACCCTATTTCCAGTCACATTCCATCGTTGTGTTTACAAATCAGCCACTCAAAACCATCCTCCATAGCCCCCTCCAATCCAGACGCGTGGCGAAGTGGGCGGTCGAACTAAGCGAATATGATATCGAATACCACTCTCGTCCAAGCCTGAAGTCGCAAGTCCTGGCTGACTTCATTACCGAGTTGTCTCCTGAACTTGATGACCCCACCCGTAAGGAGGAACATTGGACGATGTTTTTCGATGGTTCATCGACAAATAAGGGATCCGGCATCGGACTCATCCTCCGATCTCCCACTGGTGAAATGTTCGAGCAAGCATTAAAACTCAACTTCAAAGCATCAAACAATGAAATGGAGTGCGAGGCTGTTCTTGTGGGACTTCGGTTAGCACGAGAACTCGGGGTGACACATTTGCAAGTCTTCTGCGACTCCCAATTGGTAGTCAGCCAGTTCAGCGGCGAGCATTGTCCGGGGAATTCACCTCTTTTTCTCTGACGAAGGTCCCGCGAAATGAAAACGAGCAGCCGATGCCCTCCCAGCCTTGGCAAACTGCTCCGACCCTGATTTGCGGCGTACCATCCCAGTCGAATGGTGAGAAGTTCTCAGCATCGATCTAGTCAGTCTGATATCTGTAATCAATGATGTCTCAGTTTCAATGGAAGTCGACGAGCCGATAGAAGACCTGACAGATGTCACGAAGCCACCTGACGATTGGCAAGTTGAGATTAAACTTTACATCTCCGATGGATGGAAATTTGTATCGCTAAATACATCCTCTTGGATGGAAATTTGAATCGCCAAATTCGTCCGGAGTGTTCCTTACCTGCGTTACTCGCGACGAGGCCGAACGAATCATGATGGAAGTGCATGAAGGTGAAGGTGGCAAGCACTCTGGCGGATGTGCACTCGCTTTAAAGATCAAGGAGAATGGACATTACTGGCCAACTATGATTGCCGACTGTGAAGCCTTCTCGGCAAAGTGCGAAGCTTGCCAGCGTCATAGACTAATGCGACATGTCCCGCCTAAACTACTGAATACCGTTACAGCTCTGTATCCTTTCAGGCGCTGGGCCATGGACGCTATAGGGCCTCTGCCAGCGTCGAAATCTAAGAAGTTCATCCTTGTGCTAACCGATTACTTCACCAAATGGGTAGAAGCGGAATCTTTCACAAGGACTCGTGGAACGCGGCCCATTTGAAGCGTTATTACTATTAAGTCGTTTTCACGACCTTAACTAGGAGGTTTCGGGAATCCGAACTCCACCAATCTTTCGTTTGAAATGTGAACTATGACTGGCTTGATCCCCACTTCGGGGTACGTAGGCAATTCCTTATCTTTTCTAAAAAGATTAAGTTAGTGCAGCTAGAATATCAATAAAGTTTCCGTTGATATTCAATTTTAATTTCAGAATAGTAATTCAATTACATTCAGTTTGGCAACTCGCCACAAATTAAACAAACAAAAAAAGGAAAGAAAAAGTGGAAACCCCCTCATGACAAACTAGCCCTAGATGAGAAAAAAGGACCGCCGGTCTTCCGAGTTTGGCACGATCTGACTCCCACCACTAGCATTCTGGACGATCCTGCAGCCGCAAAATGGGACGCGGACCGGACAGATCGGACTACAATGGTTCCTCCACTGTCAGCTTCCTCAGTTCAGTTCGCCAGAACTGACGCTCCTGCCTTAAGGCCTCAAGCCTTTCCATCGGCACTTCGAAGCCATTGGACACCAAGTCCTCCAGGAAGGTACATGGGCCCTCTACCATATGCCTTTCACGGAAGATTTGGCCCACCGATTCCAGAAAATTGGCGTATCGCGTCAGCCTCTCTTGGGAAGCCCGGTAGGCCCAGACATCTATGATAAATGGATATTCGGTCTCTTCCAAGGATTCGCAGTCGGCCTCGAGTAAAACGGGCACCTCCATGTGGGCGACTTGTTCCTTGCACGCCGCATGCATAACGAGCAAACGAGTCACACGCCACTTCGCCAGAAAGAAACCTCCAACAATCATCTCATCCAAGACTCGAAACGTCCCTTCCAAACAATAGAGTCAAAGGACCGGATCGAGTTTAAGGTGATGCGCCAGGAGGTGCGCTCGATACCTTCGGTGTTCTTGACGTAAAGGATCCCCCTCCGCACCAACGATGTTGATGCTTGGAACGGGTCCACGACATCGATACATCTCCACTTGTACGGGGGAATTACCTGACGAATTTGGATCAGAGCCGCTAGCCGCAGCGGCTGTCCCTTCTCGGGCCCTTCTCAACCATCCAGATCGGGTAGTAAGTGGCATTGTTGTTCTGCACTTAAACTTGAATTTTGGAATATGAGGAACCTGCTTGACCTTTCCCCTATTTATACAAAATCTTGGAGGACAACCGCCGCTGATTCCACCAATCTGATCGCAGCAAGACTTTTGCTGCGTCCCGATAATTACTCTAAAAAATCGTGCAAGCATTAAATGCTCTAAACACGCGTCTTTTCAAAAAAAAAGAAAAAAAAAGAAGAATATATATATATATATATATATATATATATATATATATATATATCAGTTCTCAATCTGATCTGGATTGAGTATTCTTCAGTTCGTACCGAACTCATTCTCGTTGACACCCTGGCCAGGTGATCAACTCGCGTAACAACGCATTATTTTTATATGTCAGGATAAGCCGAATCCAGAGTATTTATTTCGCATCTGACCTTCATAGGTAGGGATAAGCCGAACCCAGAGTATTTATTTCGCATCCGATCTTTCATTTGTGGGATAAGCCGAACCCAAAGTATTTATTTCGCACCCAACATTTAGTTCGGACGGAATGGTTAGCCGAACCCAGAGAATCCAGAGAATAATTTCGCAGTCCGACATCCAAACTAAAGCAAAGGAGATAAGCCGAGCCCAGCATCTCGCCCTCCGAACAAACACATCCCGTTAAGGGTAAATAGCCCACTTTCGAGGCCCAGATCGTTGTTTTCTACCATCATTTAACAAAAATTGCCTGATGTAAGCCGGGAGACGTCTCGCCTATGGTACATTTTTATAAAATATAATAATAAAACAACGATCAAATTGGATCAAATTGTCTGCTACAATGCGGCGAAGTCTTATTCTGACTTTAAAATTAAAAGATCAAATTGTCTGCTACAATGCGGCGAAGTCTTATTCTTGCTTTTAAATTAAAGGATCAAGTTAGTAAAATATACTAATTTCGAACTAATGCGCCACTCGCGGCGATCTCACGAACACTCGTCTTGAGTCGCTTCGGCATTGGCCACAACAGTTGTAGCCCAGTCTTCTCCCAGTCTTCGGGACGAGTCTCCAGTGCCCTAGCCTTCTGTTCGGACTCGTCGAGCAGGTCAGTATTCCTTTTCCTTTTTGCCTTGAGTATAGCAATCTTGGACTCCAGATTCTTTAGCTGGCGATCAATCCTATCTCTCTTCATATGAAAATACTGAAGGTCTTGACTCAGCTCTTGATGCATGGCTTCAATCTGCATGAATATAAAGAAGTCAGAGCGATAATGGGTTAACTGTTCATTAACAAGGAAGGATACTTACCTGACGAAAGAAGGTATGAGCTTTGGGGATATCACTCTCACTAGCACGCCTGTTTGTGTAGAACGGCCTAATATCAGTTGGAACAAAGTCACCGATCAAGGCAGGATCCGTTTGAATGGACCTCCGATCCACCTCTTGATGGCACTCATTGCAATACACAATCAAACTCGGTGGCAAAGCAGCTATCCTGTCAAACCCATTCTCGATCCAATTCTTTGGGTGGGATTCAAGCAATTCGAGTTTAAGCAGTAATTCACGTGTCACTTGCTCTGAGGCGGCAAGTCTATCGTGGTATTCTGTATGGCGATCTTCCACAGAATGGAAAAACTCTTCCAGATCACGCCTTTCTTCCGGTTTGACACGGCACATTAACATCCAGGGAACCCGGATGTTCAGATAGTAAGCCATTCCTCTCTCGATAGCCTCTACATTCGAGAACGTTGGGACATTGTTCCCGGCGAGTGGGGATTCAACGCTGGTAATAGAACTAGGCATTATTCCGACTCTAAGCTTTCCTCGGTATTGGTGATTCCAAGTAAACAAAGGTGTGCAGGCATATTTACATCAGTTTAGAAGGATACATCTTTCCCAATTTCGCGAAATTGGAAAAGATCGACCTTCCCAATATTGAAAATTTTATATTTCTACATAAAAGGAAAAATTCCTAAAATAGGAAAAAATAAAGTTCTTGAACTTTAAAAGCAAAACGAGTCGTACAAGTCGGCAATATTCTTACAAGGATTTTTCCAAAACCCGGACCCAAACGAGTTCGCTACAAAAAGAAATTGAAGGATGCACGGTTAAACCTCCAAAGCATCGGATAAGTCGGCCTGAAAGATGGCAGCCTTAAAACCATGTTGATGCCTCACGGAGTCCAGAGCCGTGGTCCCAGGATGGAGAAGTCTGAAGCCGAGCTGATCTGGGGACATGACGAGGTCATTAGCCTTGGTCTTTCTCACGTCGATCTCCGCGATTTTCTCTTCGAGAATAACGACCCCTTTTCCAATCAGATACTGCACCATCTCCTGAACTCCAACAGCTTGATTCAACAGGTCCTCCATGGGGCGAACTACATTATCCTGTTCGACTAGATAAGCTCTGACTTTATCTAGTCGAGTTTGTGCCTTCTTCGCTGTTTGCTCCACTTTTTCCAGACGATCTCGGCGGAGTCTGCTAACTTCAGAGTCAAGTTTGGCCTTTAGCTCATCGCGCTCTCGTCACAGTTCGGATCTCTCTTCTTCGAGAGCAAGCGTCTGCGACTTCAGATCCTTAATCGTCAGTACGGACTGAGCAATTGTTTCATCTTTTCCGATGATAATAACCTCCAACACTTAGATTCTGTCGTCTTTAGCTTTACTAGCTGCTCGGATCTGTTTTGTACATTCTTTCATTTTCTCGAGCTCGGATCCAAAGTTCATATGAGCCTTTGTTCGCCTGTCATACAACTGAGTCAGCATGTTGATTTTGGCAGCAGTCTGTAAATACAAGGAAAGCACTTTAGATCGCCCATACGAAATCTGAACATTTTAGGAAAAATAGCGACACAAACCATTAAATGGTATTCGGCGATGTCGAGGTACGCCTTCTCGAACTCCAGTTTATCCGTTTCCGGAAGGATTCGACTTGAGATTTTCAGATTCTGGAAGAGTTCGCCAGAGGCTGCACGATTCGTCACCAAAGTAGTCAAAAGCAAACTGATCGGTTTTGTCATTTCCTCTTTTCACGCGAAATCGATCAGCCGATTCTAATCCGACTTCTTCTGCCGAACGTTTGCGATTAACCATGGGTCGCGGCTCAGAAACAGAATCATCTCTGACCTGCTTCCCTTTGCTTTGTTTTTTCTTCTTCTTCTGTCTCTCCCCAGTTTCGAGCGGGAGGACGTTCTCTTCAGCAATTGGAGGGTCGGCTTCTTCAAGGGTAGGAGCAGGACTGTCGGTTTCAACGATATCCTCGACACCAACTATGTCGACGTTTTCCTCATTACCTTGAACAGGGTCGGTGTCAGATTAGACAACAGCCTGAGAGTCCGGATGCACAACTTGAAGGCAACTGGCCTCGATAACACATGCTCTGACGGGTTTCGAGGTTTTGTCCTGGCTTTTCCCATCGCTTTTTTGACTCGCCTGTGAGTGATTAATTCCCACCGTCGAGAAGTTCCGGAAAATAATGCGTCTCTGACAGATTGATAGCCGTGAGGTAAACGAGTCGCAAAGAAGGGGCGATCTGAAAGCAAGAGACAGAAAGTAAAAATTAGTTAGAAATGCCGTTATCAGTCAAAATGAACAGGAAAATTAAAATCTACCAGGATTTTCATTCCATATTCTCAGATGGATGCCCAGTGTATCCTCAAACGAGTATTGGTCAACAAGGACATAAAAGTAGCGGTCTGCCCATTTTTTGAAATTGCTAACTTTCCTGCCAAGGAGAAAGTTGTGCTTCGGCCTCATATTCACTTCCCAGTTCTCCTTGCTCTTCGATATTTTGAAATTCGATAACTGCTCGAAGCATTGAACTCCGATATTGATTCCTACTTCGGTTGCTATAGTGAGGGCAGCGACGATGTTACAAATACTGCCTGGGGCAAACTGACAGATCGGCATCTTGCGCCTTTGGGCATACCACGATAATAAAGCAGGAATCGGAAACCAGAGGCGACATTCAGAGAAATAATCTTCATACAAACATATGTACCCTTCCGGAGGATTCCAGGGTGGCTGGTCGTCCCGTGGGAATAGAATTGTAACACCGCTGTTACCCAAACCACATGAGTTCATCATATTGTTGACTGTTTTTGATGTGAGCGCGTATCGGCACTCGACTCGGTCGCACGGTCACACCGATTCGGTCAGGGATGAGTGCTCTTGAGATGGCTGAGTCAGATAAGACTTTCCTCGGTCAAGGCTTGGTGGCTCGTCTCTACGAAGTAGATGAACGGTGGAAACGAAATATGGGACCAAATGAACGAGGGAAATGAAAGTTGCACGGGAGGACTCGGTCGTGTCGCTCGGAACGGCTGGGCCGACTCAGGGAACACGGAACGGATCGAGAGGGCACGATATGGAACGATGGGGATTCACGAGCGGATACGAGACGATGGAACGAAGGGTACGAGCGGGTGCAAGACATAGCGATGATGGACTCGAGCGGTTTCGGGACAAAGCGATGATGGACTTGAGCGGTTACGAAGCGAAGCGAAGGTGGTTGCGAAGGTGGATCGATGCGACGACACACAAGAGATGACTCGGGTCGTGATACGGTCGAACTAAGAGATTACGAACCCGGTTCATGAATCTCCTAGGGTTTCTCAAGAGCCAAATCCCAGACTTGGGCTAAGGAGAGAGGTGAGACAAGAAACAAAGATTCTCTCTTTGGAAATTAATTCATTCTTCAAGTCTGCGTTTTACAATGAGGGTTTAGGCCTTTATATAGGGAGGCTTACAAATGGGAGACTCTAAAACCCTAGACACGCGGCCAAAGCTAAGGAACGCACATGTCCCTAAAGTAAAAGCAAAAGCAATTCAAAACAAAGACCAAAAAAACAGTCATAGAAGGTTCAAGAGGAAATAAGATAAGGGAATGAAGGGGATAGGGTCACCACGTCATTGGTGGGACGTGGGTGATAGGATCTTCACTTCCTTGGCTCCTAAGCATGTCCATAAGTGTTTCCAAGTCATGAGCCAAGTGGGAATGAAGTGGAGATGCACTAGAGTTCGCTGCCTCGTTAAAACCTCTTTGGTAAACCCATTGGGACAAACCCAAAGAGGAAAAAAGAGTACAGCTCCTTCTAATGACTTAGGGGCGTCTTCACACTAGCTTGATGGTGAAGACACGCGAATCAAGCTTCCCAAAGCTGGTCGCGACTCAAGGCTCTTCAATGGTGATACTAGCCATGAGTCCTTGGTGTAAAGGTTGGAGCTTGGCTTGAAATGCCCATTAGGTGACTTGTCTTGCTTCTCCTTGTTGATCCTTGGGGATTGGTTGGTGTCGCACATCACTAGGAAGACCGGTCTCAAGTTGTTCCGCGGGTGGTATGAGTGGCCGAGAGGTATTTGGGTGTTGGCCGAGAGGTATCGGAGAGACGGTACAAGCATCTTGGTTGGGCTCGGCGCGTCTTGGTCATGCGTCTTGGTTGCGCCCGGTGCGTCTCGGTCGCGTCCAGTGCGTCTTGTTCATGCGTCTCGGTCGCGCTCGGTGCATCTCGGTCGTCTCGGTCAGGGTCGGATCCGGTGCTCACATCAATTTTGGTCGAACTCAAAGTTTTCTTACCTCCAATTCGCCCTTCGTGATCCAACAAGGGCAGAATATCTTCGACCGAGATCCCTAAGGGAATGTATCGACCTTCTTCTGGGTATAAATCGATGTTGGGCGATTTGGTGTTCTCATACTCATGCCGATCTGATTCCAGGTTTAAAGGTTGAGTTTGCAAAGAGGAAGCTCCAGCCGAACAGCAGACCAAAGGAAGTTGGGCTTCGGAGCCCGATCTGACAAATCCTCCGATCTGCGTGATACATTCTGTTCCGGGAGCTTTACGCTTGGAAGTGCGCCGAACTAGTTGATCGCATTCAATTTCCTGCGAGGAAGTGGGTTCCGAAGTGCTCGCCATAACAGATGGTCGGAGAGTGCGGAGGAAAATCGGAAAATATATAATAATAAAAATAAGTAAAGAGGAGAGAGAACAGAACAGAATACCTTTCGTTGTTGGCGGAAAATGAGAAATGACGAGAGGAGCTGCGTATTTATAGAGTCGAATGGGCGGCAACCCTACGAAACTCATCATGACCTAGGCGACTCTTCGGTTTCCGACCTAGCAGATGTGACGTAAATGATACGTGTCATCAAGACGGTGTTCCCAGCAAGATGGTGCGGAAATCCAGGTTATAAAATCAAAATTCTTTATGGTTCAGATCGGATATCTTATTTCCTAAAGTCCCAACATTCGAATTAATTCTTGAATATTCGGAACTAGGGGGGACTAATTGTTGGTGCGGGATTTAGCACTCCCAACATACCGAACTAAACCAGAATGATAATTCGATTATCTTAACCGGGAATCCGGTTAAGAACCCAATTGAATATTACTTGAGGCATGTTCGGAAGAAGGAAGCCCAGCCTTGAAGATGAAGAACCGACTTCCCAATTCGCCCGGTGGCCGACTCGAGGAAAGAAGCAACTTTCCTTACCTTAGTTCGAGTTATAAGGAAAGTTAATATATTATGTAATCTAGGGACATGTATAAATAAGGGGATACTTCTCCATTGTAAGACATCCCACATCTAATACAATAATTCAGTTCTTTCATTCTTCTTAGCAAAAAACCCTAGCTTGAGTTCTAAGAGATCTAAAGCCCCTTTTCCAATTTCAAGCTTAGATCGAGTTTTCAGAGAGATTATTTCCTTAAATTTGTTTCCCTCACTAAACAAATTCATTGTGGAAATCTAGTTTCATACATTAATGTGTGATTGTGGCATATACTCACCATCTGGGTGAAAGTCATTGATTTATAATCTTCCCAAGCTAGGCCGACCTCCTTGCCATTCTTCCCCCGAACAATTCCCTCATGCTCTCTCTTCAACTCTTGCTTGACTTTAGGGTGATCGCTTATGAGTTTTACTATAGCCGCAAGAATTCCTGGTGTTGTTTCATTAGCAATCAAAAAGAAATTATATATGTATTCGATCGCATTCTCTATGCTCATAGTATTCGCTCCTCTTTCCATTTCTCCAAATATGATCTTGAAAAACTCCCCAAATTCATCTCCTGATTCTCTCTTCTTTAATACTGTCTCCTTAATTAACTTCATCATCTGATTTCTTGCCTGTCACAAAACACATTTTCGGTTTAATTCTTTTACTACCAAATCATTTTCACATATATAGTGCTATAAAGATTAGATGAACTTAATAATATGTACCTTCATCATTCGATAGACACCAGTCCCAGGAAGGTTCCAAGAGAAATGAAACCACTCCCTTGGAAAATATCTCCAACATAGTGCGAGTTGTTTTGTGGCCTCTGGTTCCATTTCTCCCATAACTTTCTTTGCAAGGCATTCGGTTAGAATCTACAAATTTTGATGAAATGATTCATTAAGTCACCGATTAGAAGATAATAATACAAAAAAGGTATAGACAACACAATACGGATGACTTTTTTTACCTTGCTTGATGTTTCCTTGACATCAAGGAAGCCGTTACTAGCTCCTTCCTCCATGTATGTTCGAGCCAAAAGATCAACGTCTTCCAGCATCCTCAGTTTTAAACCTTGTGGACCCAACAATTGGAATGTCAAGTTTCGAACATGTTTATGGGACTCCTTGCTCTGGATAAACAAGTTGTTTTTCCCAAATAGTCGTAATTTGCTCTTCGTAATTCCAGGGAGATGATTTGCCTTCGCTATCTCCACATTCAGTACAATATCCAGCGAGATTATAGCTTTTCCTCCAAATAAGCTTGTTCGAAAAACTGGTCCATATCTAATTTCCCCACGTAAAAATGACAAGGAAAAAAAAGACAATGCAACACTTATGAGTAATGTAAAATATATGTTTAAACATACACACAAATGCATGCTGGATAAATTAGCAAAAGAACCTGAGGATTCTCTCCTTGACGAATGTTGGAAATTGAAGAGCGTCGTGAGGTTTCATGAACTCAAAAGTCTCTCCAATGATCGGAAAACCCATAGACCCCGGAGGTACTTTTCCATTAGTTTTCGGATATCTCCACTGATAGATCCAATGGAATAGCTTTACCACTATGAGTGAAACTATCACAGTCAGTAACTCATAAATCTCTACCATGTTAACTTATTTCATTCTTTCAACTATTTCGAATTCGATATTGGTTTGAGGGTTTAGGGACGCAAAATTCTACGAGGGCAGTACCCTCTTTATGCTCTCTCGTCGATTCAAGTTATGTAGTATATATATTTATTCAAGTTGGGTAACATTGAATGAGTCGGTTGAGAGATTGGTTGGTACGGACAATAACTCCCTCCAGAATCATTTTTTTGTTTTGGTTCAATTTAACTATTTAAACTTTCTTTTTAGTTTTTGGTCTAGATTATTTGTGAAGAAAAGTTGTCCTTGTGGTTTAAGAGGGGTAAACACGAAAAAAAGTTGTAAAAGAATTTCAAATTTTATTTTGTCAACTCATCACCCACACATATACACAAGACCACAACTACACAATAATGTATGAATTACTGATTATATGATGAGAATACAATCTTTCTTCTATTATTTTTGTTTTCGGGCCGGGGGATTTTTCATTGAAAATTTATCAATATTGTGTTGCTTGACGCATACGAAATTTGTAGCGAGACGAATTGAATGTAAGTACATGTGCGATTGATTATGTTGCTTGTCTATCAAGTTTTACGTGTTTATAATATCTGCTGGACAGCCTGGACGTATATAAAGTCCACGCTTCGAAAATCTAAGAAGTAATATAGAAAGTTTTACACAAAAATCACTCCACTATGATTTTGCTAACAAAGTATATGTGTTTTAAAGAAATATAGTGAAATCAAAACTTTACTATAAGCAAGAATTAGATCTCTCTTTTCTTGTATAATTTATTGATTTTTATTTGAGATTCTTGAATTAGATAAGTTAAAAGATGATTAAATCCATGAAGTAATTTTTTTAAGGAAAGTTAGAAATAAAGGAGTTTTTCCAAACCTGTGTCCATATACATTTTTTTTGAAGATTGTCAATTGTAACGAAAATACCCCTACTAAGAGATATAGTGAAGTTTTTAGGAGTTTGAACCAAAAAACAAACAGAAAACCAATGTTAGTATACAACTGTGTGAAAAAAAAATTTGAGAAAAAAATGTTTTGGGTGTCAAAAATCAGTTTGTAAATTGATGATTTCTGGTCTAAATTGTTCCGAAAAGACTTTCTACGATTTTTTCAAGTTCTGAAACATTTAGATTATTCATTCTACAGTTTGTACATGTTCTACGAAGTTTAGACGGAAAATTTGTTCTAAAAACTTCAGAACCTGAATTTTGTATGTTGTACAAAATTAAGAATATGTATTCTACATTTTTCTTCATTCTACATCAATTCAGAATATATTTTCCACGGTTTACCTTGTATACTAAAGGAAGTTGAAGATATATCATAGACATTTTAGAATTTATAATCTTTAAAACTTAGAATACCATAGAAATAGAAAGAAAATAAATTAAATAAGAAAAGTGAATATTTTTTGAATAATCTTAATTTATGGTTACGATTCTATATTTATTGTTTAGACATGTTCTAATATATTTTAGTTAGTGTATTCTTAATTATTTAGAAGATAGACAAATTCAGAAAAAATCGACATTCTACATGATCTAACGTGATCAGTTGTTTACCATCTCTTCCACCTTCCACGAAAATTTCACTTACCTGTTTATGATGCAAATCTACGTTACTTGTGGTGTATGGACAGTGGATGCCAACAAGGAGTGGAGATTTATTGATGATGAAGAAAAATGTGTGAGATTACTGACTTTTCAACCCACTACGTCTCTTGAAGAGTTGAAGGTGATGGTTTCAGAAGACTATGAAATAGAGAAAAGTATGTTTGATGTAGAATTCAGTTATTTATCCACAAAGGTTAAAGTTGATTCTCCTCCCGTTGTATTTACAAATGATAGAGGAATAAAAAAATTTCTTGCATATCTGAAAAAGAAAAACATGATTCGGTTGTGTGTTACGTTCAAAGGAGTAGTTGATGATGATAGGAGTAAAGTCCAGTTCGATCTGAATAAGGTCCCACATGATACAAGTGATGGTGATGATATGGGAGTTGATCTGGGAATATCAGTAGCTATTATTTCAAGGAATTCACATAAGCCGACTAATGATGTATTAGAAAAGCCTACTGATGCTAATCTTGGTGATGCTGTTTATTCAAAGTTGAAAGATTCAATGGTAAAAAAAGGTGAATATTTTAGCAGTAAGGAAGCTTTACAGGCTACTATGGAAATGTATGCAATGAAATATAACTGCGATTACAGGATTACAAAATCTGAAAAGAGATGGTGGTGTATACGCTGCATTGATAGTGCTTGTAATTGGCGTCTCCGGACTGAGTGTTTATAAGCATCTACATATTTCAAAATCAACAAGTTTGTGGGTAACCATACATGTGCTCCTTCAAAAAAAACTCATTTTGTAGGACTCCATCTGCAAGAATAATTGGACATCTCATTAAGCAAAGCTATGAGGGTGTGAAGAAAAGTCCTAAACCGATTGATATAATTACTATTATTCGTTCAAGGTACGGCTGCGAGCTAATATATTTTCGAAAACTGGATCACCCTTCACAATCTCATACTCTTCTGGTAATGCGTTCTTGATTTTGTGTAATATAGACATTCGACAGGAGTTATTTATCTGTCCAACTTGTGGCTCACTTCCATTTTCCATAAGCCGCTTAGGATACTTCAATTGTTCCATTCCTGCTGATATATCATGGTTTTTAGGTGTTTTTAGCCATGATATAAGTCTTATTTATAGTCTTTTTGTATTTTTAGAGTCTTTTGAGTCTTTATAGGATTTAACATGGATGGGAACACAAAGGAGCTAAAAGAGGATGATTTGGAGCATAAGCAAAGCATTGAGGCTGAGCTACAAAGTTGGGAGATATGTTCAGAAGGGTGCATCGATCGACACAACATCAGCATCGATCGATGCAGTGTCCACAAGAAGAAATCGGAAGTTTTCCCATAAGTTTTGAAGATTTACAAATCTGCCCTAAAGTCTTCCATATTTGCATCATTAGTCCTTGGACGTTTTTAGGAATATAAATAGAATTTTTATGGTCATTGTTTAGACTGAAGCTTTATTTTTCCCTGCAACTTTTGAGAGCAAAACTCTGAGAGATTTTTAGAGAGCTTTTAGAGAGAAGAATCAAGACTCATTCAGAGAAGATTTAGAACTCCTTTTTTTCTTCTTTTAATATCTTAATGTTATCTACTTTATTCATGATTTGTGTTCTTACAATTATGTCTGAGTAGATCTGCTTGTTAGGTTTAGGGTTTCTGATTAGGGATTTCATGGATTATTAGATCTGTTAATTTAGGATTCACTATCTTTCTTGTTCTTCACCATAGGTTGTTCTTAATGCTAGATCTTTGATTAGTCATCTGGATTTAGATCTTAGGATTATTGATTGATATGAGAATATAATTGATTTTCCTGATAAAAACCTTTGGTGAGCAAAATTACTTCTTGCAAAGAGATTTGATTTAGTAATTTTGTGAACCTATCTAAACTTCTTTTTATTGCTGGTTTTTAACTTGAATTTTGCAAAGAGATTTGGATTTTTGGGTTTTAAAACTTAGATAATATTTGCAGTGAGAACTGATTTATTTTACAATAGTGTTTAGAGTTCAAGAACGGTGCTTAATTGTTGAATCCTGCTAGTTTAATTAATTGATCTGATTTTTCATGATTTCCTGAGAATTTCCCTAGGCCTAACATTTCATCCATCTGAATTTACAACTCTTTTATTTTCTGTTTTGCATTGCTATTTAAATTACAATTTTGGTTTAGCATAACTAAAAGATTATTAAGTCTATTGTGTGAATCTAGAGTTCTTGTGGATTCGATCCCTAAGTACTACAATTGATCTCTTAATTTGAGAGAGTAGCTCATGCTTAAATTTGAGCATATCAAATTTTGGCGCCGTTGTCGGGGACTCTTTTGATTCACCATTAGATTAACATCTTTGATTTTGTCTAGATTTTTATTTTTCTGTTTTACTTACACGCTTTTGTTTTTTTCTTCTTGTGTGTTTCAGGTATATGCGTAAGCCTAGCACCAGGAAAAATCCAATTGGTCCTGTTGTTAAGCTTACAAACCAAGAGTTAGGACAACTAGAGCGTGAGAACACAAAAGCAGCCAAATCTACAAAGATGGTCAACCCAATCATATTGAGACCAGATGCGGCTGGAGTTTTGAGGGATCAAGAGGGTCATGTGCGCAACGAAAAAGGCCAAAAACTTGATGTTGATGGACGGGTTATTCAGGAAGAACTCGTCGTCGTTGATGAGAATGCAGATGGCGTCGATCGACGCAATGTTGGCATCGATCGACGTAACCAGGACGGCATCGATCAACGCAATGTCGGAGCTGGTGCGAATGGAGCCAATTTGGACCTACAGCCTAGACGGGACAACAATGGAGAGCTTGTCAAGACTCTTGCGGACTTCAACAGGCCAGATTTGTTCTGTGAGAACCGCTCCGCAATCGTCCCTCCTCCATTCCCAAGGAATGATTTTGAGTTGAAGCCTGCCTACTTTGCTCCTGTTGGCCAAAGACCATTCCAGAACCTGCCGCATGAGAAACCTCTAGACCACATTGAGCACTTTGAGGACATAGTTACAAGCATCAAGGCTAATGGAGTCACTGAGGACTATCTCTACTGTAAGCTTTTCCCTTATTCTCTTGCTGGGGAAGCTTCTCATTGGCTAAGGCAACTCAAACCAGGATCTCTGAAGACCTGGAATGACATCAAGGTGGCATTCTTGAACTACTTCTACGATGATGCAATGTCTGATGAGCTGAGGATTAAGCTCTCCACCTTTAGACAAGGACCTGCTGAATCTTACAAAGCTGCTTGGGTAAGGTTCAAAGCATACCAGAGAGACTGTCCACATCATGGGTTCACAGAGGTGCAGTTGATTAGTATCTTCTTCAGCGGGATTGACTGGAGGTATCAAATGGCTTTGGATGCTGCTAGTGATGGGAACTTCAAGACAAGTTATCCAGATGACGCTGAAAAGTTGATAGAAAGGCTAGCATCAAGCAACAGTACCAAGAATGCAGACTTAGAGCGGAAAAGTTGGATATAGTCTACAATCAGTTTGCTGCGGTGAATGCTAAGTTGGATACAGTCTACAATCTTCTTGTGGGAAAGAAGTCAGTCCATTTTGCTGAAGATGTTGAGACTTTTGCACCAAAGCCAGAAATTACAGAAGATGTCAACTATGTGTATGGAGTTGGGTATCAAAATCAGAGATTTGGTCAGAAGAATTCATTCTCAGGAAATCCAAACAGCAATTTCACAAGGAACTATGGATCTTCTTCTTACCAACCCCTCCCTCCACCCAATTCAGAAAGCAAGATGGAATCAATGCTTGGACAGATTTTGGAAGGTCAACAGAAGCTAACAGTGGACTTCAATGGAAAGATTGATTTTGTATACACTGAGCTGACTGGGAAGTTCGATGCATTAAACACTCATGACAAGAAGCTGGAGAATCAAGTGATTCACACTGTTGGGTCTGTTAAACGACAAGAAGTTTTTCTTCCTGGAAGAACTGAGTTGAACCCCAAGCATGCTTGTAATGCAATTTTGGTGAAGGAAGAAAACGATGATATGGTAGCGGATGTTGCATCGACCGATATACAACTGCATCGATCGACGCAACCACCATCAAGCATCAATCGATGCTTATCAATCGACACCCCCCACAGATAGCTCTGGATTCTCTTCAAGCTCCATAAATCGATTCAGAGCAAGCTGATAAGCCTAAGGTTCCTTTTCCTAAGCCTAGGAGGACTAAGCAGGAGATTGAAGAAGCTAGATGCAAAGCTATGATGGATAAGGTGATGATAGAAATGCCATTAATTGATGCTGTCAAGTTTTCTCCTGGGATTAAACGATATGTTAAGAGAATGGTCACCAATGGTTTGAGTCCTGAGGAAGGAGTTTTGCTTACCAAGGATGTCAGCTCAATTCTGTTGAAGCAGCCTCCACAGAGGAAGAAAGATAAGAAGCAGGAGGTGGTTGTCTCTAAGGAAGTAAGTGCAGTGATTCATAGTAGGATTGCAGAGAAGTTACCAGATCCTGGAAGTTTTGTGTTAGATTGTTCTATCTCCACAGGAAGGTTTCCTCACTCACTTTGTGATCTGGCTCTAGTATTAACCTGATTACCCATTCTGTTGCTGTGAGACTTGGGATGACGGATTTCAAGCCAACTAAGATCTCTCTTATCTTAGCTGATCGATCCCGCAGAATTCCTGAAGGTGTCTTAGAGGATGTTCCAATCAAGATTGGAGATTGCATGATTCCCACTGACTTTGTGGTGCTGAAATATGACCAAGAGCCTAATGATCCTCTCATCTTAGGACACTCTTTCTTGGCTACAGCTGGTGCCGTCATAGATGTGAAGAAAGGACACATATCTTTGAATGTGGATGATTTGGTCATGAACTTTGAGATGGACAAGCTGAGAAGAGCTCCCACTATTGATGGTCAGACATTTTGTGTGGAGATAGCTTCTGATGACGATCCGCTAATAGAGCTTCCTGGAGACATTACTGTTGGGTATGTCAAGGAGTTGGAGACTGTTGAGAAAGTGAGTGAGCAAGCTTCTAAGCTTGAAGATTGGAGTGGAGATCATCTAATCAGTACTAGAGATTATGATGAGGTTCTAATGCATGATGAGTCGCTGGTAGATGATGTTTTTGTAATGGAAACACGGATTGCTGAGGAGAGTTGCAGAATCGTTGAAAAAACACGAGTTGCAGACATAGCATCGATAGATGCAGCTGTTGCATCGATTGACACTACTTCCAGAGACAGTTCGGACTTGTCCAAAACCGAAGATTCTCGAGTTGATCCTTAGCTGCAAGTCCTAGACCAGTTGTAAAGCTGAAATCTCACCATTCCACAGTCCAGAACCCACATGTAAGGCCAAGGTACACATCTTCTTCACCCAAACCTTCTCCTATCATCAATAAGAATTTCAAAGGTACAAAAACTGTTTTGCAGTTAACCAAGCCACGAGATTATCGTAGAACGCTTGTTTCTTCTGTTGATGATTTTGCAGGACATAAAAGAAAGCCAACCATACCTCAGTCCCGCCCTGGTCATGTTCCTCACATCCTTGGCAGATCTCATGCACGTACTGCCTACACACCCCCTTGGATGAAGAGGACATTCTCTTGGAAGCATTCACTGCCATGTTCTGATCCCCCGGATGCCTGAGATCCGACACAGTCAAGCTAATGACTGAAAACAAGCGCTTAGTGGGAGGCAACCCACTGGTAGGTTTTTCGTTTTCCTTGTTCTTTTGAATTATTTTTATTTTATTTTATTCGCCAATCTCTTACTTGATAGCACTGGGGACAGTGTTGTTTAAGTCTGGGGGAGGCAGTTACTAACTACGTTTTTGTTTTTGAGAGTCAGAAAAAAAAATGGTTTATTGAGTCAAAATTTTGTTGGGAACTATGATTTTTCTTTTTAGTGTACTGCCTTGGTTGATTAATGCTGCAGATTGAATCCACAAATCCGACTAATGAAAAATCCAATGGCTGACCAGTGAACCAGAGATATCCAAATTTCCGACATAATCCATAAAAGTCTGAGGTAATATATGTACTTTTCTTTTTACCTCATCAAGGAGATTGATGTTCATAGAGCTTTACTCCTTCTTCATACCTGACAAGTAAGATTAGAAAAGAAAAAAAAATTGGTACTCCTCTCCCTTATTTAAGTTTAAAATATTTTTCCTGAGAGCTTTGTTAAAAAAAAAAAGGAGAGAATAAAAGATGAGATGATTTTGATCAGTTTAGAGAGGTAGGTAAATTACTTGTGACCTCATTATTTTACTCTTGAGTCAAATGATCACACAAAGCTTGGAAGCGAGGGGTAGGTAAATTACTGATGACCCCATTATTCGCCTACAACTTTGAGAAAAAAAAAACAAAGCAAAGCTCTAAGGAAGATTAAAAAGAATAAATCTGGGGGAGAGAAAGAGTACCAAATGTGGTAAAAGATATGTCTTGCTTGTTATGGTATTGTACGGGAATGAGTCTAGAAGGTTCTTGACATTGATCAAATTGATGAGACCCTCCGATGAAGGCTTAATGGAGGAAGTAGTGAAATTTGGTTTAAATTTGGGATGCTATGAAATGTCAACGGAGAAGTACATGGTGGTTCGATTTGGATTTATCAGCTAAGCATATGGATTATGGTTTGGATGATCATGGCATTACTAGAAAAAGAAAACGAGTTCCTGCGTTTTCAAACCTCTTTCACAGGTCTAAGTTTATGTTTTGCTTGAGGGCAAGCAAAGGTTAAGTCTGGGGGAGTTGATATATCATGGTTTGTAGGTGTTTTTAGCCATGATATAAGTCTTATTTATAGTCTTTTTGGTATTTTTAGAGTCTTTTGAGTCTTTATAGGATTTAACATGGATGGGAACACAAAGGAGCTAAAAGAGGATGATTTGGAGCATAAGCAAAGCATTGAGGCAGAGCTACAAAGTTGGGAGATATGTTCAGAAGGGTGCATCGATCGACACAACATCAGCATCGATCGATGCAGTGTCCACAAGAAGAAATCGGAAGTTTTCCCATAAGTTTTGAAGATTTACAAATCTGCCCTAAAGTCTTCCATATTTGCATCATTAGTCCTTGGACGTTTTTAGGAATATAAATAGAATTTTTATGGTCATTGTTTAGACTGAAGCTTTATTTTTCCCTGCAACTTTTGAGAGCAAAACCCTGAGAGATTTTTAGAGAGCTTTTAGAGAGAAGAATCAAGACTCATTCAGAGAAGATTCAGAACTCCTTTTCTTCTTCTTTTAATCTCTTAATGTTATCTACTTTATTCATGATTTGTGTTCTTACAATTATGTCTGAGTAGATCTGCTTGTTAGGTTTAGGGTTTCTGATTAGGGATTTCATGGATTATTAGATCTGTTAATTTAGGATTCACTATCTTTCTTGTTCTTCACCATAGGTTGTTATTAATGCTAGATCTTTGATTAGTCATCTGGATTTAGATCTTAGGATTATTGATTGATATGAGAATATAATTGATTTTCCTGATAAAAACCTTTGGTGAGCAAAATTACTTCTTGCAAAGAGATTTGATTTAGTAATTTTGTGAACCTATCTAAACTTCTTTTTATTGCTGGTTTTTAACTTGAATTTTGCAAAGAGATTTGGATTTTTGGGTTTTAAAACTTAGATAATATTTGCAGTGAGAACTGATTTATTTTACAATAGTGTTTAGAGTTCAAGAACGGTGCTTAATTGTTGAATCCTGCTAGTTTAATTAATTGATCTGATTTTTCATGATTTCCTGAGAATTTCCCTAGGCCTAACATTTCATCCATCTGAATTTACAACTCTTTTATTTTCTGTTTTGCATTGCTATTTAAATTACAATTTTGGTTTAGCATAACTAAAAGATTATTAAGTCTATTGTGTGAATCTAGAGTTCTTGTGGATTCGATCCCTAAGTACTACAATTGATCTCTTAATTTGAGAGAGTAGCTCAGGGTTAAATTTGAGCATTTCACCTGCCGAATATAGTAAAAGATGAATTAGTAATAAATTAGCCACAACTGAAATAAATCACATATTACAAATCACATATTTAGATATGATAACTGGTTTCAAGGAAAAAATTATAATAGAATTCTACATACCTCTTAAGCGGTGAAGATGTAACAAGCAAAGATATTACAAGCTAAGAAGCAGAGAGAGAAGGAAACACCTCTGAAATCATAACAAAAATCAACAAAGGCATGAGAAAATTATATACTAAAAAGTTCAATTTCGGAACAAATTAATACAGATTCTTGAAACTATGATTTAAGAGCAAAAATACTTAGATTATTAATCATTTAGATGCAAAACAAGAATTTAAAGTCAATACAATAGTTAAAAAAGGTACCAAACAAAGAGATGATGATTACTCGATTTCTTGAGATAGAAAGAGTCAAATTTTCAAAAACAAAGTCAAAATACAGATTCTTAAAATTATGATTTAAGAACAAAAAAACCATGATTATTAATCATTTAGATGCAAGACAAGAAATTAAAATCTATACAATAGTGAAAAATAAGAAAACCGACAGCTTCATCCTCATCATTAACACATTATTAAGAAAATCATTGAAACATTGTTAATAGTACTTATAATAATACAAATCTGGATTGAAATCGAGATTACAAAAGGATAAAAGTTGAACATGCCAAAAAAATTTCAAAATTAAACATACCAAATTCGATCAACATGGATAAATGGTCAAGAGAAATCCAAACTGAAAATTTGATAATTTACTTATACGGGATACTATTCTAGGTTGAAATCGAGATTAAACAAGGACAAACTTTAAACATGCAAAAAAAATTCCACAAATCAACATACCTAATGCGATCGACATGGAGAAATGGTGAAGAGAAATCCAACCGGATTGACTTTGAGCTAGTGAAGAGGAGACCACCGAAACGACTAAGAACCCGATGGAGAGACGATAGAAGATGGTTAAGATGGAGAGAGACGGCGGAAGATGGAGAGAGATGGAGAGAGATGGCAGAAGATGGAGAGAGATGGCGGATGATGGAGAGAGATGGTGACGATGGATAGAAACAACGGTGAGATGGTGAAGAATGAGAGAGCCGACGATGAGATGGTGACGATGGAGAGAGACGGCGGAATAAGGGTTTCGATTACGGTTTTGTTTTGGCCTTCCCAAATTTTTTACCCAAATTGTTTTTTTTCTCATATGTCTATGACCCACGTTAAAGCCCACTAATTATTCACCCAAAAATCTCTTAATTTTGTATTTTCCTTATTTCATCTACTAAAAATCTAAACATTTAATCTAAATATATAATTGATATACAAATTTAATTAGTTTTTATTTACACTCTAAAACCTAGTTTACCAAAAAAAATTTTAAAAAGTGTAGATGGACAAATGTTTTGAAAAAGCTCCTTTATTCCTAATTTTCCCAATTTTTTAAGTTCTCACTCTCCGATTCTCTATGGCTTATCCAACCTAGTCTAGTTAATGCAGTTTAAAGTTTATTCTACACTTTTTTATGTCTGAAGACTTTGTAAACTTTTTTTTTGATGGGTTTAATTGAATGAAATACAAGTCTTGAAAAAAAAAATATACAAGTCTTGTTTGACAAAAAAAATGACTCGAACAAGGAGGTGATCGGCTGATGGCCAACTTAGGATAGTTAGGAGACAATAAGATTGAGTAAACGGATATGGGATTTGCGGGTTTGGTTTTCAACCTCTTGGATTTAAAGTGGTAAAGGAATGGATGAAAATGATAGAGAGCGGAAGCTTAATTAACGGACGAAACGCTAGATCTCCAGAAGAATTCGGATTCACGAACGGATCTTGCTTAGAACGTCGTAACTTGACGAAGAAACAATAAGGATAAAGTCGATATCAGAAGCGATATCAACGTGGTTTCGCAAGTCCTCCTTGCAGGGCTTGAACACAAACTCTTAGGGTTGAGAGTTATCCTCTCTAGACTTTAGGCAAAGCTCTCCTAAAACAAGTTTATTCAATAATGAGACTAATGTCTCCTTAAATAAGAAAACGAAAACCCAAGTGTAATATTTAACGACAATACTATGAATTTAAAACCCATGAACCTCAGGCCCATTAACATGACTTAAACAATCAACAAAGTCGTTGAGGTGGTGATCAATAACTTGAAGATGCGCTGCATCAGTCCCGCCGGTTAGAAAGAGTCGACCTCGAATCTTAAATCTTTGGAGATATCCTTTGTCCACCAATTCATAATATTCTCGCTTACGAACTTCATGACGTTTCTTTTTGTGCCTAAAGTGCAGCTTGCGAAATTTTCCTTCTTGGTGAGCCGCTGTGAAAACAAACGTAGCTACCAAACTTCCTTGAACACGTGTAACCACAAGATCCTCTTTTTCCTTGATTCTTTTATCCTTTTTTGGAGCCAATGTCAACCCTTGTTGATATTCATGAGAACAGAGACGATCTTCTCGGAACACCAACCATACAAAATCACATGTTTTAAACACCAAGTCACAGCTCCTAATGGGTACTGCACAGTACTTCAAATGCAACTCAGCTTGCAGCTGAAAATCTTGAAATTCCGCAAAGAAATCAAAGATATAGCGTCCAACCCAAACTTGAAGACTATCACCCACCATACATCCTAAAATATTCCCCAATGTTCTAGTTGTGATCATTGTGTGACTATAAAATGTTGCATGCATATCCAAGCTGTAAGTAAGTAACGTCCACATCAACACAACGACGACCGCATTTGTGTTCTGCTTACCCAACATGAACCGAAGCTTGTTAGAGAAACAAGCCAAGAGGAAACTTAACTTTCCGCAAGTTAATAGCTTTCTTGATGGGAAAGAAACGACACTCCAACAAAGAAATGACGTGAATTTGTAACAAGAACCCAAACGAGTAAAAACAGCTCCGAGTGATATGTTGTTAGCGGTGGAGAAACAGAGCTGGTACCAAGGGAATGATAGCGGTGGAGAAACAGAGTTGGGACCAAGTGTGAACGTGCCGTTCACATGTTGAAAATCAGGTTGTGGCAACTTTTCCCAAATCAAAACGACATAAAACACCTTGCTTGTTTCGCAAGTAACGGCGTGCCTACACATAGTTGTCGTGCATGTATAGGAAAAAACCCGTTGGGAACTATCCACACATTCAATTCTCTGTTGAGAAACGTCACTGCGAAACTCAATTGACATAGTACACAAATCACGATGAGCAAATACAAACACCATACGATCCCATGATACCGTTGAGACTTTGCTACCATTGTAGACAAACTCCAAGATATATTCCAAAGGAAGCACAAAACACCCAAAACCAGCAGCCCAACGTTGTAATGCAGACGAAACATCCAACGTATTGATGTTGCTAATATTCACGATCCCCATGCCATCAAACACGCAAGGCATGTTACGACGAAACCGATCAAGTAACTGGCGATGATGTGAATTCAGATCTTCATAAGTAACTTGGCAATAAGATGTGGCTCTTATTGGGATTTCTGCTAGAATTTCCCAACTCGTACACTCTTTCTTTGAGACCACATACATCTTTTCCTCTTTTGTAGTTCTTATGTAGAGTACATGGTAATCTTCTTCTGGCAATCCACCATGATGAAAAAACACAAAAGATTTTGAATTCTCAATCACTTCAACTACAATTATCTCTCTGTCTTCTTCATAAGAATCATCATAATAATGATTTTCTTCACTATCGATAAAAGAAAACAAAGTACTACAGAGCTTATTGCAGAGATCTATAAACTGTCCTTGTAGTAAGGAAACACCACAAGAACCAGGGCTCCCTTGAATCTTTAACATGTTAATCAATGTAAATGGCGGTGGTCGTAAGTGGAAACCAAGCACCCACACGATTTGCACATCAACAACGGAAAACCCTAGATACAAGACTCCCCCATGAAGCTCCTTCCGCACAGCAAATAACAACGAAAACATTTTATTCCTTCCCATGTTCTCGTCTGTAGTGCTCTTGATATGTCAAAAAGGAGACACACTAAATTGGTGTCTACGTAAGGCACTCCAAAAATCTCACGTGATGATATCACCACAACTGTGTTATGGTGAACAAAAATTTCCACCATACGCCTCTTCTTTGTAATCAAAGCTTCAATGAGAACGAAAATAACATATTGACTTATGTTACTTAAATCTGCAGTGAAGAAGTCACTTTGATGAGAAGATGTTAAATGCCTTGAGCTTTCTTTTCTCAAACTCCACCAATCCATAATCTCTGCCGTTGTATTGCGCATGTAGTTTTTTTTTTTACCCTTTTGTCTCTTACAGCTTAGATGAAAATCAGCTCTTGTTATGTCCCATTGACAAAGACTTTCGAGAGATTCTCTGCTTTCAGGCACCGCAACACCACCTTTTCCTTTGTTGGATTTATTATTTTCTCCAAAACTTGTGTCGGCAACAATAGAGAGCACAAAAGATCTATCAATAAAGATCTTATTAATCCGACAGCCATAGATTGTGTGATAGAGATAATCCCAGTCGTGAACAAACAACATCTCGCGGCGACCACGATCTGGCGGTTCCCTATTGACCCTTTCAATCTCGAAGAAATCTATATTTTTGGTGTCTTTATCACAACTATTATCAGTCGTAGGAAGAACATTTTCAATGAGAGTCTGCTGTGCTGCAAAATCAAAGAGTACTTCCTTGTCTCGACTATAATCACCATGTGACTCACACTCGTCATCGTCAACAAAAGAATTTAGATAGTATATCTTATTTGACGTGGCTTTGTCATTATCGACTTCGTCTCCTTTTCCTGTGTTGACAGCAAGAGTATTTTCTTCTAAACTTAGAAGATCATCATCCTTGATGTTGTTAGGTTCAGCATCTCCGTCATCGTCGACAACACCGTTCTGTTCTTCCGAATCAAAATTATCTTCGACGTCTTCTTCTAATTGATTAGCGTGACAAAAATCACAGCTTGTTTTGAACACAAATTCAGATGACTTATGCACGACCTCTGATCCAAAATCTGCATTATCTTTAACTACAAAACTCGAAACTTCATCATAGACTTGTTTCTTAGTGGATAACTCAACTTCGTGTCTAAGCTCATCGACGCAGTCTTTGCCCTGAAGATGACAATTCTCTGAGTACTCATCCACAAATAGTTCTCTTTGTTTCAAGTTTCCCAAACGATTAAACACCATATTGTCATAATTACGAGGTAAATAGGTTGCACAGAGTTTCTTCTTAAGTTTATCCCATGATTTGATAGGATTTTTCCCAGCTCTCTTGCGTGTAGTCTTCAACTGCTGCCACCATGATGCGGCTTGTCCGCGAAATTTCTTCACCAAAAAAGAAACCAATCGATCATCCGAAAGTTTGTGAAACTGTAAAATTTCTTCAACCTCCATGAGCCATTCTAGTAAGGAATCACTAGAAATTCCACCATAAAACTCAGAAATCTCTAACTTAAAACACATCGTAAAGAAATCAAACCACCAGGAACATGATGAATCTCATACCAACTGATAGAGAGCGGAATCTTAATTAACGGACGAGAACGCTGGATTTCAAGAAGAACTCGGATTCACGAACGTATCTTGCTTAGAACATCGTAACTTGACAAATAAGCAATAAGGATAAGGTCGATATCATAAGCGATATCAACGTGGTTTCGCAAGTCCTCCTTGCAGGGCTTGAACACAAGCTCTTAAGGTTGAGAGTGCTTCTCTCTAAGCTTTAGGCAAAGCTCTAGTAAAACAAGTTTATTCAATAATCAATAATTACACAATAATGAGACTCATGTCTATTTAAGAAAAGGAGAACCCTAGTCTAATACTTAACGACAATACTATGAATTTAAAACCCATGAACCTCAGGCCCATTAACATGACTTAAACAATCAACAAAGTCGTTGAGGTGGTGATCAACGACTTGAAGATGCGCTGCATCAGAAAATGATGGAGGCTCAAATTCACTTTTACCTTTTTTACTTCATGAGATGAATTTTTTTCTGATTCGATCGTTTCTTAAAAGAAAATAACAAAAGCTTCATCGCCAAGATTCCAGCGTTTTCAAGAGACCCTTTTCCGAGATTTTTCAAATACTAATTTTCTCAAGTTTCATTAGTCATCTTAATACGAATTCTGAATGTCTTTTTCTCAAATTCCATATTTGCCTTATCTAATCCCTAGATCTTTTTTTGTTTGCTTTGTTGACAAAATGTGTAAAGCAAAGAAGAATTAATGTAAACCATTAATAGTTTTCTTATATTACTTGGTAGTCGTCATTTGCATTTTCTGTTTTAATCTTTTTTTTTCTTTTTTTTTTTCCGACCATCCAATATAAAATAATAATTAAGACCGCTTTATTATAGAAATTACTTCTCTTGTTTTGATAGTGGCATATGAATCCTCTAGTAAATTCTCTTTGGTGATCCGAAACCCCGTGAATATTTGTTAGAGGCTTGGAAGTTGTACTAAGTGATCTTGATTTGAAATTCCATTGTATTCTTAAAAATTTTGGTAAGATATTTTAGAACGATTTTAAGGATATAACTCTCCGGCTGTTGTGTGTGTAATCTATTTTAAGGATAGACATTTTGAGGCAGTAATCTTTTCAGCTGTTGCGTGTGTAAGTTTTGTTACATCTCCCTCAAATAATATCAATGTGGTTGTTCTATCACCACTTTCAACCTCTAATTCCACTTTAAACCACTTTAAAATCGAGATGTCACCGTTTGTTTTGTTTTTATTATATTGATTGCAATATTTGATTCTTTTGTGGAAAGGTCAAACTGGTAACGCTCAAATTAACAAAAGCGATAAAGATCTCCACAAATGCGAGGGAAATAGGGAAGAAAAGAAGGAAACTAAACACGTGGACTAAGCTAGTTCACTTCATTAACTGAGCTTTGAGTTGCCTCCTCCTTGTGCAGAACGACACACATTGTTTATTGTTTGTCTTACGCTCCTCCTTTGTTTACACAGTCCCAAGTTCCACGTTGACATGCAAACTGATCCCCGAAGCAGTGGCTTGGAAACTTAGGAAGCGGTGGCTTGGAGCTAATCTTATATTCAGATCCGGTTTTCCGGGCACAGACCACGGAAGCGGTAGCGTAGGACCACTCTCATATAAAATCATACTTGATTAGTGTTCCCACATTTGATTAGTGTAGGACTCTCAATTATTTTGTAGTTTTATTGTGACCTTTTTGTTTAGTCCTTTTTATGGTCGAAAATGGAAAATATCTTTAGTGAGAATAAGCCTAACTTTGAATAAAATAACCTATTTTAAAATTACAAATCATAATTAACCTAACCACAAGTTGTTAGATGGTTTTGTGTTATTAGTGTTGTCATTTTATCACCATTCAGATTCAAGTTCGTATAATGCATGTTGTTAAAAGAAAAGAAAAAAAGTAGCCATTTAATTTTTATTACAAAACCTAACTAGTATAGCCACCTTATTAACCTAATCAATCTAATGAGCATCTTTATTGGTAGGTTTGTATTTTTGGGTTCTTAAATTTTTTAGTATTAAAAAGTGTAATTTTATAAAATAAGAACTCTTTGTTTGTTAATTAAAATTGTACTCCTCCAATGGTAAACTCTTGTAAGTGAGGTTCTTAGTTTTGAAAAAAATAAAACATTTGAGAGTAGAAACCAAGAAGTTGCCGCAAAACATTAGTTGGCAATCAGACACTTCAAATCTTGTTATGAAGCAGATGATGGGAGCTCACGTACAATAACTGCAAGACAAAAAAAAGCCATCCAAGAATCAGGAGTGAAGTGAGACCAAATATTATTCTGAAAGCACAAGATAAAAGGAAGTTAAACACAAAACAGCTGAAACGAGAAAGAGAGCACAACATCAGAAGCAGGTAAGTGTATAACTAGGTAAATCTCAAAATCCATGTAAAAAGAAGAAAGAGAGAAGAACAGAGTTAACTTACCTTAAGCCAATGACTTACCCGTCCCTCCATATTGATGGTCGTTGGTTTTTCAACTCCTGAGAGGAAAACAAAAAGGCCATATCAACAGTTGTTTCACTATATCGAAAAAGAGAGAGTGAATATGGGAGATTAGGAAGACAAAAAAAAAAAAAATACTCCACAATCAAACCATCACCGAGAGATCTTAGTACCAGAAACCACAAAAGAAGACCTGCATCAAAGAGAGAGAGAGAGTGAGACCCAAAAAAAAATCGTTAAATCAAACAGAGAGACAAGGATGAATAAAAAACTAGAAGATCTTAGTACCCTCTTCCACAATCGTTAACTTAAGCAGTCTGCTTAAGTCTTATTCTTCACTCTTCAATCCATCTCTCTGAGATAAAGTAGACTTGAGTATTCTTCTTCATTCTTCAATACAACTCTGTGACCTAGCTGCAAAACATATACAGAACTATATTAAAACCATACAGTTAATTATCAAGGCTGAATCAAACAACAACTTAAAAGAAAAACGAAGAACAACTCACTTGTAGCTCCTTCCAAGCTGCGGGCAAAACCTTTCCACGTTTACTGATTCTTGGCTCTTTTTGTTAAATCCTAAAATTAGACACTCGTTACTAACCATACATTACAATTAACAAGAGAGATTTACAGAAATTAAAAAAAAAAAAAAGTGGAGAAACAAATCTCACCCCAACACTCTCTTTCGGTTTAGTGGAAAGAATACTCGCCTACCTGAGTTGATGTACCGATATGAAATCTCCTGCCCCTTCAACCTGGATTTCATATCAGAAAGACAAAAACAAGACCAACAAAACATTACTTGTCAATCAGACCTTCAAATGTTGCCATGGAGTGGATGATGGGATTGGGAGCCCACGTCCAGTAACTGAAGTGCATCGACATCCAACCCTGAATTAATTTCAAGTGTGATCCAAAAATTACGGTTTCAACTTGAGGAAGAAGAAGACTTTAATTTTCGCAAAATCAAAGAACATTAATTACTAAACACAAATTGATACAAAAATAGAGACAAACATACCATGAGAAAGATATTGGTGATTCAATCTCCGAATTGGTGAAGGAAAGCCTCCGATTTGGTGGTCTCCGATTTCATCCAACCAAGTAGTCGGTTCCCTCACCGAGAGTTGCCGTTGCGATCCGCCATCGGTGGAGAGGCTGAGCTAACGGCCAAGAATCGAATCATTCATCTCCAATTCCAACGGATCATTGACAAAAATATTTTTCAACTTCGCAATCTCCGTCGCGAGAGAGAAGGAACAAAAAAAAGTGAATGTAATTTTTTTCCCTTTTATATAAAAAATTACACCCAATTATTATTGAGCACGTCGACGCTTCTTAAGATTTCTTAAACCCCTTAGCTAAGAAGTCATTCTTAGTAATATTGGCATTTCTGATTTATTTTTAATCAGAATAAACCTAAGAAAAATTGTTAAGAAGTCCCGATAAAGATGATCACCTAATCTTAGATTTACCAAACTAATTAAGAGAGATAGAGAATAGAGTGGGCTGGCCAAAACCATAACGATTCACTTTTTCCATTAAGACTAAGCTAGATCAGTATGACTTATTTCATTGTTGGTAATTCATATCTACTCTAATTTAGTTAGGTATATCTACAAATATTGATTGTAATGGATTCAACTTCAAATCTGTGTACAAATCAAATTCTATATTAGTGTGTATATATTTCTCAGCACACTAGTACACATCACATAAACACACATTCTGACATTCATATCCATAAACAGCGCGTAAGAAATTAAAGCTCACAAGCAAGCTCCTCTAATGGCGGATTCAATCTCATCTCTCCTTCCTCTTAGCGAAAAGATCTCACACAAAAGCTATATTTTGAGAACTGTGGATCTCACGATACTTGGCCTTCTCTTTCCTCTTCTCTTATACCGAATCTTACATATGAGCCAAAACGACAATGTTTGGCTTGTGGCTTTCCTCTGTGAATCTATTTTCTCATTCATATGGCTGATTATTACCTGCATAAATGGAGTCCTGCTGAAGATAAACCCTATCCAAATAGACTTGATGAAAGGTACCATTTTATTTACAAATAATGAAGCTATACATTTAAAACCCTATAAATTCATATTATTCAAATGGTCCATATCATTTCAATCAGATAAATAAAATCAAGGACTTACATGTTTTGAATATTTTACAGTCTCGTCTTAAACAATTAATGTTTAGCAATCAAAAATAAATTTTGTTTATACTTCAAAATTCGTTCAGAAATGCAATATCAAGGAACTTAATTGAGTGCACTTATAAGAACATTGTTAGTCAACTTTAATTTATGATTAATAATCTCAAGAACTGCAATGGAGTGGATGTAAATATCCAATTAGACTACTCTGATGAAATAATATTATTATGAAATTAAGAGATTTATAATTGACTTTCTGTTGTTGATGATAAACGTTGAGGACGATAGTAACCATAGTTGGAGCGCACATATTCAATACAAAGAAAAAAACATTGAAGATTAGCTCAAAGAAAAATTCAGTTACAAGAGAATCCTACTGTATTACTTGAGAAGTACAAATATGAAACTAACCTTAAAATGTGTAAAATATTACATTTAATTGTCATTAGAAAAACTTAATTAAGATTAATTAATGAATTAATTAAATAAATATAATTAATTAAAAAATAAAAACGCTGACAGATTAAATATATAAAAATCTATTAAAGTAAAAGAAATATATTCAAATCAAAACTAATTTGTAATTGAAAATAAATAAAAAATAAAAAATTAACTGCTTAGGTTTTTTTAAAATATGGATAAAATTTTTTCAATTTAAGTTTACATTGCCATGCTTGATTTTAAATAATTATTAGTTAAAAACATATTTTCTCTCTCTAATAAATTATGGAAAAAAATTACAAAATATTTTTTTTTTTTAAATATAAACAAATCAGAATTTCAAAAACTAAGATTTTATATCCAAGTAGACAATATAATTATTTTTAATAACAAAATTTCGAAAATTTCAAACTATGATTTTTCTATCATCTTTATTTTATTTTATTTACAAATTGTTTGGAATTTTAATATAATACTTTTGATTAATAAAATGCAGTTTTTTTTTCTGCATATGTTGTGATTTGAATTTTTAAAAACAAAGATATATCACTCGATCAATGAAAACAAATGTGTGATTTTAATTTTCATATTTCCGGGTTGGTAAAACTAAATTTATATAGCTGATAAATTAATAAATTTTATTTTTTAAAATTATAATATTAAAATTACTACTTCATATTTCACAAAATAATAATGCAAATACAACAAACAAACAATATAAAACTATAATATACGTTAAAAATAAAATACTATAATATTTTAAAATAATTAGTATTCAAAAAAACATATATAGATTTATAGAACAATTAAAAATAAATATTATTTCAAAAAAAATAATTTCTTAAGAAAATATAACAATAACTTTTATTATTTTTTTTATTTTTTTTAAAAAATGTTGATCCGTGCTTTAAGCACGGGATATCTCCTAATAAACAATTAAATCATCTGTAAGTTGTTAATTTGAAAATTAATAATGATTACTGTATTATCTTATGGTAATAATAGGACAATATACATAGGGTTTCTAAGATATATTAATTTCTTTAACTTGTTAAATTTTGTGTAAAGTCCTAACTTTTTTCTACCTAACTCTTAGATAGATGTATTCAGTCAAACATTTGAAGTGATTTGAGTTAACATATAAGAAACAACACTCATTTCTATAATTCTATGTTATTTTGAAATAGTTTGTAGAAAGCTTGTGTATTCATGTAGATGTAGAATAGTATTAATACAAGTAGAGATATAGAGATAGAGATAGAACCAAATCCTAATGTGATAAGGACTAGAGAAGCTAAATAGATAAGATGTAAAAAGATGTAGTATTATCTAAATCTATGTAGTAGTTATCTTGATACCCTCCCGCAAGCTGGAAGTGTGAGATTGCGAATACCCAGCTTGGAAAGCAAGTCATCAAAATGGGGTCCCGGTAGAGGCTTTGTCAGTATATCTGCAAGCTGAGTTCGAGACGAGACATGTTCCAAGACAATGAGCTTATCCAGCACAGCATCCCGAACCTGATGACAGTCGGACTCAATATGCTTTGTCCCTTCGTGAAAGACTGGATTGGAGGCGATATGAATGGCCGACTTGCTATCACTAAACAAACGCATAGGCCCGAGATGAGAGACACATAGAGATTCGGCGAGCTCCCAAAACCATTTGAGCTCACACAGGGTGTCGGACATAGCGCGATACTCTGCCTCTGCAGAAGAACGAGAGACTGTTTTCTGCTTCTTTGTCTTCCAATGGATCGGCGAGTCACCAATAAAAACAATGTAAGCACTACGAGAACGTCGAGTAAGTGGACAAGCAGAGTAGTCATAGTCACAAAAGGCAGAGACACGTAGATTAGGACTTGAGCTTAGCAAAATTCCTTGACCAGGACAACCCTTTAGGTATCGAACAACATGAAGAGCAGCCTCCCAATGAGCTTGAAGCGGTTTGTGCATAAACGATGCTAAGAGCTGAATAATGTAGCCAAGTTTAGGACGAGTGTTAGCAAGGTAGATGAGACGACCCACGAGACGACGGTATTGAGGAACATCAGCGGAAGGACCAGTGGCAACAACAAGACCATGATTCTGTTCAACAGGTGTTGGAGCAGGCTTGCAGCCTAAGAGACCAGTTTCTGCAATAATATCCAAGGCATACTTTCGCTGCGAGAGAAAGAAACCAGCCTCACTACGCGCCACTTCAATGCCAAGAAAGTATTTAAGTTTGCCTAGGTCTTTCATTTGGAAACACTTGTGGAGATAATCTTTAAACTGCTGAAGAGCCGTAGGATCATTGCACGCAATGACAAAGTCATCAACATACACCAAGATATGAATGCAAACATTTTCCCAAACCTTAGAAAATATAGAATAATCTGCATACTTCTGGGAGAAACCAAACTCGCGGAGAGCTTTGGAAAGTTTATAGAACCAACATCGCAGAGCTTGACGAAGGCCATATAAGGATTTCTTGAGACGACACACTTTTGACGGATCAGAACAAGAGTACCCTTGAGGAAGCTTCATGTAGACTTCCTCTGTTAGATCATCATGTAGAAAAGCATTGTGTACATCCATCTGATGAACCTCCCAATTCTTTGCAGCAGCAAGACGTAGCAGAAAACGTATTGTCTTGAGCATGATAACAGGAGAAAATGTTTCTTTATAATCGACACCCTCTTGCTGATTGTTACCAAGTACCACCAAACGAGCCTTATGACGTTCCAAAGAGCCATCAGATCGAAACTTGTTCTTGTAAATCCATTTGTTGCCTAGTGCTTTCTCGCCAGGAGGAAGGTCTGTAATACCCCATGTGTTATTTATGTCAAGAGCATTGATTTCTTTAGACATTGCATCACACCAGACTTTTAATTTCGAGCATCCTTATAAAACTTTGGCTCATCGGAGAGTAAGACTGCGGCCATGAACACACGGTGTGACGGAGAGAAACGAGAGTCAATGTCAAAATCAGCAATAGGGTAAGGAGTTGTACCTGAGGCCGTTAACGAAGAAACGAGTTCAGTCGAGGAGAGAAGCGGACTGGGTTTATTATTTAGAAGAACAGAGTGAGTCACATAATCTCGTAACAAAACAGAGGGCAGTTTCTGGCGATGCCCTTTACCAAGTAGTTCAGGGAGACCCGGAGAAGAAGGAGTCGGAGTAGCAGGAGGATCTGCAGGAAGTGCAGGAGTTGCAGGAGGTGAAGACGGAGGCGGAGAATCAGGAGCAGGAATATCTGATGAAGTTGTGTCAATCTGATCTGACGAGGATGAGGGAAGAATAACCGTCAAGGGTGGAGGAGGTGCAGATGGATTAGGGAGTAACCAATCATCAACCATTGGATCACAAGAGTTCATTGGTGGTGTAACGTAGTCAGCATCGTCAACACCAGGGAACACATCCTCGGAGAAGATAACATCTCTACTAGTGAAAAACTCATTGTTGTCAATGTCGTAGAGATGTCACACCTTTTTCCGTAAGGGTAACCAACAAAAATGCAGCGCCGGCTTCTGTCTCCGAACTTTTCTTTATCCCGGGAGCGACGGTGTGCAAAGTAGAGGCAACCAAAGACGCGTAATTGAGTATAATCAGGTGGAGTGTTGAACAAGACTTCATAAGGTGACTTTCCCTGAAGAACTTGAGTAGGAGTTTAGTTTATTAGATGAGTTGCAGTGAGAATGTTTTCTCCCCATAAAGTGAGAGGAAGACGAGCTTGAAAAAGACATGCTCGAGCAACGTTAAGTATATGTCGATGTTTCCTCTCGACTCGACCGTGTTGTTGTGGTGTATCCACACAAGAAGTTTGATGCACAATTCCTTGTTCTCTAAAATACGAGGATAAGACCATGAATTCACTACCATTATCCGTGCGAACTGTCTTGATACGAGTACCAAACTGTCGTTCACCATAAGCCACAAAGTTCTTAAGTAATTGAGCCACCTCTGATTTTTCTAACATCAAATATGTCCACACAGCGCGGGAGTAGTCATCAAGGACAGTGAGAAAATATTGTGCACCACATGAAGAGGGAATCCGATATGGTCCCCAAACATCACAGTGTATTAGTGAAAAAGAAGAACACGCTTTGGTCGTACTATTATTAAAAATCTCACATGTTTGTTTAGCACGGAAACAAATTTCACAAGTGTGATTGTGTGAAGCAAAAGACAAATCAGGGAAAACCGGTAAAGAAGATAAAACACGAGAAGAAGGGTGTCCTAGACGTCGGTGCCAAAGTTCTGAAGGAGAGATTTGATGAGCAGCAGTCCGATGTACTCTTGCAGCAGTGACACCCGTAAAATAATAAGCCATGTCACGTTCCTCCCCCGTTCCAATCAGGGTCTTCGTAAAATGGTCCTGCAAGACGCATAATGTATCAGTAAATATGGCGATACAATCAGTTTGTTTTAGCAAACGAGAGAAAGATATCAATGTGCAATTGAAATCAGGAACATAAAGGATGTCAAGGAGATAGTAACCGCGACTTAAAACAAGTTTGCCACATTTCACAGCCCGAGATGAGTTCCCATCCGGGAAAGTAACAGCAGAAGGTAGAATGTCTAAGACGTCACTTAGAAGAGATAGATTGTCGGTCATGTGATGAGAGGCTCATGTATCAATAATAATATCAGAGTATTTTGCTTTACCGAACAGCTTTTCAGAGGAGATTGTAGTACGAGGTATTTGAAGTAGTTGCAGTAGTTGAGTTATCTGATCGGTATTCCATCCTATGTTCGATGGAGTTGTGGCATTGTTAGAGATAGCACGAGATGGATTTGATCTGCCACGACCACGACCAGAGTTAGAGAAACGACCACCACGTCCGCGTTGACCAGAACCAGAGGAAGCATTTTGACGTTGTTGCTCTTGCCACCACTCAGGATAACCATAAAGAAGGAAGCATTCGGAATTGTTATGTCCCTTGCGAGAGCAGTGAGATCAGTATCGGTTTGGATCACGTGAACGAGCAGCAGCAGCAGTAACCATAGAACCACGAGATTCATCAAATTTGGATCCATCGGTGGTGACAGAGAAACCCACAGCTTCGGCTTTAACTTCGGTGATGCGAGCAGAGTTAAGATGTTGTTCTTCACAAATGACTCGTGAGTTGACAGTGTTGAAGTCAGGTAAAGGTTCTTCATCGATAATCTTGGAACGTACTTTACGGAAACGAGATTCATCAAGGCCAAAAAGAAACTTATGAACCCTTATGTCTTCACGTTCTTTCTCAATTTCTGAAGAGGCATCACATGAGCAGGAACGAGTTGTCTTCAAAGTGTCAAGATCTTTCCAAACTTTGGTAAGGCGACCAAAAAAATCTTGAACTGTTTGGCCGTTTTGACGACAATTGTTGATTTCATCGCGGAGTTGGTGGATGCGGACACCACTTTTGACAGAGAAGCGGCGTTGTAGATTATCCCAAAGCTTGTGTGCTTCAGGAACAAAGGTCACCGTGGAACGAATCTTGGGGTCGATGGACGTATGGATCCACCCAACAATCATTGAGTTGGTTGCTAGCCAACAGGAAAGATCTGGATCCGCAGCATGCTTAACAAAAGATCCATTAATGAATCCAAGTTTTTGTTTAGCCTGCAACGAATTAGAAAGCTCTGTTGCCCATTCAGAGTAGCTATCTCCATGAAGGAGAACATAGGTGATAAGAGCACCAGGGTTGTCTGATGGATGAAGAGAGTAAGGAGATGTCTCCGTTGATGCAGAGGTAGACGCAGGAAGAGCTGGAGGAATAAGACCGCTTTCGGGAGTGGTAGCCATAGTTGTAGAACGTAGAAGAAGCTTTTGAAAAAAAAATTTAGAATTTAGAGAACTCTGATACCATGAGATAGTTTGTAGAAAGCTTGTGTATTCATGTAGATGTAGAGATAGAGATAGAACCAAATCCTAATGTGATAAGGACTAGAGAAGCTAAGATGTAGTATTTTTTTTTTTTTGAATTACTAAGAGGTTCCGGACCTAGGCCCATACATCTTCTCGGGTCAGGGACCAGAGCATTTTATATGGTCCCCTCCCAAGCGCCGTTCCTCGAACCAACGACCTCTAGACTTTGCCAGAGAGTCTTTACCAATTGAGCTATCGACGCTTGGTGAAAGATGTAGTATTATCTAAATCTATGTAGTAGTTATCTTGATATATCTTCCTCATTTTATTTAATATGCCTACAAACTTTTGAATTTCAGGGTTCATGACCTTCCTTGAGTAGATATGTTCGTTCCCACGGCAGATCCGGTTAGGGAGCCGCCAATTATTGTTGTGAACACTGTGCTTTCGCTGTTAGCTTTGAATTATCCAGCGAATAAACTAGCGTGTGATGTATCAGACGATGGATGTTCACCTCACACTTTCTTCTCACTTAGGGAAGCTTCAAAGTTCGCCAAGATTTGGGTTCCCTTCTGCAAGAAATACAACGTTAGAGTTAGAGCTCCTTTTAGAAATTTCTTTAACCCTTTGGACGTAAGATGATTCAGTATTCATTAAAGACTGGGAAATTACGAAGGTAATGACTGTTTAGTTGGCGTTAGGGGTTGCTTAAAATAGAAGGTGCTGATTTTTGAAAACAAACTCAAGCTGGCTGTTCAGCCAGTCCAACCGGAAACACTCCTTGCCTAGTTTAATTTGAGTTGAGATAAAACAAGTAAAAGGATGAAATACATCTGAACCGATGCATGATTATGTTCATAAAAATTAAGTCACCATTCTGATTAATTACGTTTTTCTCTTTTTCATTTGTTTCCATTTTCCAATTTTAATAGAAACAACAGGTTTTTGCTTTTCATTTTCATCTCTTTGTTTCTCTATATTTACAAGTTCATAAAAAGAAAAACTGACCTAACTATTTCTAATTTAATATTATGTATATGATGTTTTCATGTTATATATTGGAAATTTTTATTTATTCTGCTTTATTTTGTATGAATATTGAATATATAGAGAGAGTACGAGAAGTTATGCCGAAAAGTTGAAGATGCCACAGGAGATTCCCAATGGTTGGATGCAGATGATGATTTTGATGCTTTCTCAAACACAAAACCAAATGATCATTCAACTATAGTTAAGGTATTCGTATTATTATATTCAAGGAAACTATATGCCAAAACTTTTATTTTTCTTTTTTAAATGTCTAGACATTTAGAATGATTGCAATCCTGTTTTATGTGCCTATATGTGAAGGTGGTATGGGAGAACAAGGCAGGTGTGGGAGACGAGAAAGAAGTCCCTCATCTTGTATACATTTCAAGAGAGAAAAGACCAAATTGCCTTCCTCATTACAAAACTGGAGCCATGAACTTTCTGGTTAGCTAGTGATTTACTCAGACATCTCTTTTTTTTTTATCTACTCTCTCTTTAGTTTCAAAGTAAGTACATAAGTTGTGACCGGCGTGGCGGCGTGTCATAGTTACAATATTAATTGGTTGAGATATAGATTAGTATTCATCAAGCATACGTACGTTTGATTATTATGAGAACTACTAGACTACTACTATACTTATATCTCAATAACAGTATAGCGTTCGAATATAAATTAAATTCCATATTTATGTCTATAAATTCAATTGAAGTAGTATTACTATTAACGACTATATATCTATTGCTTTTTGTTATAATAATCAAAAATGTTATGAGCTTAATATTTGAACAGTTAAGAGTGTCAGGGTTGATGACAAATGCACCATACATGTTGACCGTAGACTGTGACATGTATGCCAACGAAGCAGATGTGGTGCGACAAGCAATGTGTGTGTTTTTACAAAACGCAAAGAATTCAAACCATTGTGCTTTTGTTCAATTTCCTCAAGAGTTCTATGATTCTTACGCCAACGAATTCTCCGTCCTACAATCGGTGCAATCTCTCTCCTTTCACATTTCTTACTTGAACTTTTGATCACTTCAATGTCATTTATTGACCGATGTTTACTCTCTGTTTATACGTTAAAATTAGTATTTGGGACGTGGAGTTGCGGGAATCCACGGACCGATATATTGTGGCTCTGGATGCTTCCATATTAGAAGAATTATGTACGGATTATCGACGGACGATATTAAAGACAACGGAAGTCTTTCTTCAGTTGCTACAAGTAAGTATTATAAAATAGTAGGAGATTTTCATATATTCCTCGACCACATTCTATTTAAACTTTTAAAACATTTAACCTTTTTTGTAGTTTCATGATTGTCTTACTTTTTTTTTTTTTTGTTTATTGAATCTGGTGTACAACAGTGTTATTTTTAGTTTTATGGTTTTATTCTTAATTAAAGAAGCCTCGAACTTTTTTTTCCTTTCTGCAAGTTTACTTTTTCAAGTGCAAAATATGCAAGCAATTTTATTTTGAATTATAATAAAACCGTACCATAACCCTCAACCGTATATATGTATACAATTTTAACATCACGCAAGTCTCAAATATACTTAATTTTCGGTGAAACCTTTTAAAGAACAAATTGCAAAAAGAGTGAACCAACCCCTTTCAGCGTACCAACAAAAACAATTGGTAACAAGTTTGTGGTGTTGTTCGTAAGGTGGAGGGTTTGGATCTCTCATTTTATAATTTATTCTTCAAACCATTTCAAGAGATATTAAAAGAACATGTACACACCCTTCATGTATTTTAAAATATTTTCATTATTCTAGTAAACGTTTCTATATATTCATCTAACATACAATCCATCATAACTTTGTTATTCTACGTACTGTTCGACTAATATTCAGTTATTTCACTATTCATATATTAAATCATTAAAGAGTTGTTATTGTTATTTTCTTAAGGGGAGTTTTTGGATGAGGAAAGTTTAGTGAGAAAATATGGGAGCTCTAAAGAGCTTCTGAAATCGGTGGTGGATGCATTACAAAGAAAATCAAATCCCCAAAGTAGCCTTACAAACTTCATTGAAGCGGCTCAAGAAGTGGGGCATTGTCACTACGAGTACCAAACCAGTTGGGGCAACGTAATATTATTACCTTCTCATTTTACGAAAGATTAACGTGTCGTTTTCTTGAATTTATGAATCTTTTCCCATAGTAATGTATATCTTATATAATATCAGAAGGTTTCTCACTAACTCTCTCTATATTTGAGACATTTGGCATCTTAATTAAGTGACATGTGTAACCTTAATCAACACATACGTAAACACATATATTCTCATATAGATCACTAATTGATATTTTCACTTTCTCAATTCATTTTTATAAGAAAAATATATATATATATATATATATATATATTCCTATGTATGCTTTCATAACCTAAATACATATATAATCTAAATACAATAATATATATTTTTATTAGTTTCATTTAATTTCCATTGCCTCCACTTTTTAAAAATAATGGTGAAATAAGCAAATTTAAGAACAAACAACTTCAAATGAAACACAAAATTAAATTCTAAATTTAAGTTTCAAATCGTTAAAATAAACTAAAAACATTATTTTAGTTTCATTCCCTCAACTTCAAATGAAATACAATTTAAATTCTAACTTTAAGTTTCAAATCGTTAAAATAAACTAAAAACATTATTTTAGTTTCATTCCCTCCAAATTTTAAAAAAATGGTGAAACATGCAAATTCGAGAAAACAAACTTCAAATAAAACACAAATTAAACTAGACTTTACTAAAAAAAATAATACTCCATCTTTTTCATAAAGAGTGTCATTCTATATTTTTTTTATTTGTTTCACAAAAAATTTCACTTTATATTTCCAATATGATTTTCGATATCAAATCTCTTATTCTACCCTTAAATCAAACCTCTTTTTATTAAATTTAAATGATTAATTACTCATTAAATAAAGACAAATATGTATAATTCAAGTTTTTCTTAATTTGTCTGCAATATGTCAAAATGACACTCTTTGTGAAACAGATAGAATATAATTGAAATAAAACTTCAAAAATAACATATTCTTGTAGTGAGTTTTTTCTCTAATGACCCACACCTCCTCATAATTTGTTTTTTCAATTTTTGTTTCATACCCTAGAAAAATGAATTTAAAACAAAAAACAGCCCAAAAAATCCCAATTTTGTATGTCTTAGAACATTTTGCTATCAAAATCCCACACTAAATTGCATGTCTTTAGGCTAAAACTAATAACATTGAATTGTTGACAAAAAAAAAAAAAAAAAAAAAACTAATAACATTGAATTCTTTTTAAAATGTAACAGTAATTTGTATGGTATTAAGACTATTAAACTTAGTCATAAATGACATTAAGACATAGTTTTGATAGTTGAATACATATAAAACGTAAATTTGCATTTACAACATTTATATTAACAACCTAACTAACTCATAACCTCTTAGAAATCAGATTCTTATAAATAGCACAGAATAATTTTCACTAACTATAATAATTCAAGTCCCACATAATTTTTAAATTTTACAACGCTATTTTTCATCCAATTTATAGTGTCTCACTTTTTTTTGTCACTTTTATAAAAAGTTGTGAAGAACGGAGACTACAACAATTAGATATTTTCTGACGGTTAATCTTTGGTACAATTTTAAAGATCATTTAGAAGAAGCGAGTAGAGAAGTATGAAGTTTGTGCAACCAAAAGAGATGCACTATAGTTCGTTTTCTTTGCCCAAAACTTTTATTTTATCTAAGATATATATATATATAGTAGTAGTATATAGATTACCTTCACCTCTTCAATTCTTTTTATAAAGAAATTAAATTATATTTCTTTGTGTGCCTTCTCATCTTCCATTATCTATCTAGGCTTTTGTATAAATTAAAAACTACAATTTGGTTTACATTTTTCTTGTGATGGGCACATGATTAGCCTATCATTTGGTGTCGAACTAATATCCCCTTTTCTATTTAGCAAGGAAAGAATGGAGGAGGTTTGGTTTGTGTCATGGACTCAGAGAGTATAGAGGCTAATCGATCTGCGGCAGTTGGTTAATGAAGCTTATATATGTTACGTTGGTCCCATCTATATAGCTTTGCTTTTTGTCTTGACAAGTGTTTGATTGTATATCCATCTTCAATACCACTCAAACGTCGGGCAATGATGTTTATGCCGATGGTCTTTGCTTTTGTAATCACACCCGAAGTAGTTAGACCTCCTCTTTTGTTGTAACTTGCAGCTTTAGAATCAACTTATTTTCAATACTTTAAACTCTCATTGTGAAATTACATTAACATTGTTTTTGGTGAAATTTTTTTACTTTTATTTCAAGAAAAGAAAGATTATTAGTGAGTTTGCATTTTTAAAATGGATCTAATGGAAATTGTGGTTCTGAAGCTCTGAATCAGAAAAGCTAAATTCGAGAATGTGAACTCATGATGTGAAACTTCATAGTTTTTTCTCTTAAATTATGTGCAGGTGTAGATATTGGACGAATTGACTTCATTAGTATTGTCTTTTTTTTTTCTCTTCCCAAGTTCTCGTATTTGTGAGTATTTGTTAAAGTTTGAAAAGAATTTGTTATTTTTTCAAAGCAACAAAATAGTAACTGCATAAAATTCAACAACTTTAACCTCTTAAATCATAACTATAATTGAATATTCAGATTTTTTTCAATAAAATTGAATATTCAAAGAAACGTCTCAAATTAACATTGAATATGAGTATTTAATTTTAGCCGTTAGTTGTATTATTTGAAAATCATATATATTTACTACTACTATTTTTCACAAAACAAACATACATGCTCACTACAATTTTTCAGTAAATATAAATAGTTACTAATGAAAATGATGATTAAATAAAGATAGATTTATTAATGAAAAAATAACACATGATAGCTTTGCCTAAGTAAATGTTATTTCTTCTATACTTTGCGTTTTGGCTTATAACATGTGTGTATTTTTAAAACACAAAAATATGTTGTTTGTAAAAAAAAAAAAAAAGGTGTTCATTGTTTTCAAAATTGGAAACTTCTGTAACTTATATATAAACGTTCATTCATTTTTATGGTTCTCTTATATCTGAGATACAATTAATTCCTAGAACTCCATATGAATTATGAAATTTTATCACTTTACGGAACAGAAGATGCAATATTTTAGTTACATTGATAGATTGTTTAAGATTCCTAACCAATTGTATAACATGTTTATGTTATTTTTAAAAAAGTTTTTTTTAACAAATTGGTTAAAATGTTTTTACATGTTAATGTTAACGGAAGGAGTATTTGTTAAAAACATTTTTACTCCCTCCGTTTCATAATAAAATTTTGCCTTTTGCCTTTTGGTAGCTTTATTAACCCCAAATAATTGATGTGATTTACCGTTTTCATACTTAACTGCATCTGGTTACGATCGTAAAAGCATTACACACTATATAGTTTGTTTTAATAAAAAGAAATTAGGTTATACATATAAATGTGGTTTTGACTCCACTAAGTCGCGTTACTTTGCGTAGTAGGGATTGACTATGAATCGAGCATTATCGATTCAATGATGACAAAAAACAAAACAAAAAATTATCTAGACGAAGAATATGGTTTATAACAAATTATTCGTAGATCGGAAACAATTGATGAAACGCCACACTTTTCCATCAAACACCTCAACCATATGCTAACTTGTCCACGTAACATATGGATGGAAAAATGGCAAAAAGAAATCCCAACTATTTGCCAAACATTTTTTTATGCCTCAACTTCAATAGTCTGTAAATAAAAACCTGAACTATATTTAAATTCAACTTTTCTACCTAAACTATATTTAAATTCAACTTTTCTACCTAAACTATATGAAATATTGTCAATTTCAACATCTGCTGGAACAGTTTTAAGTGAGAGTTTGACGGTACTGAGTTAGACAGCTTGTGGTGTTCACGTGATAGTAGGACTTTGTGAAACGTTATCGTTTTGGTCATTTTTGGGTGTGATGTGGCAAAAAACAAAACCTCGTCATTTTGCATTTGGGGATTAAAATCGACGTCGTTTTGCATTTGGGGATTAAAATCGACATTTTTTGCATATGGGAATGTTGTAGGTAAATCAATATGAAATTTTTGATTGTGGAAATTTTGTCAGTTTGCATAAGGTAATGCAGACTTGTGCTTGCTGGAAATGGGAGATGAGTGGACTCCCATATCGTCATGCATTACGAATCATTGCAACATACAAAATGATGTTGTTTTGTTTCTTCCCACAACACACCCAAAATGATGAAAAACGTCGTTTTTACCAAGTCCCAGTACCACTTGGATGATATGGGTCGTCTGACTCAATACCGTTAAACTTTTACGTAACACTGTTCCAACAGATATTGAAATTGACAACATTTTATATAGTCAACTTAGAAAATTTGAATTCAAATACGGTTGAGGTTGTTATTTGCAATATACTAAAGTTTAGGTATAAAAAAACGTTTGACAATTAGCTGGGATTGATTTTGGCCATTTCCCCAACACATGGATATACTCATATAATTTAATTAAAATAAATTATTTGTTAACATTTACAGCACAAAGATTTCCTTTCTATAAATCAGATGAATATTTTAACACAATTTAGTTTGCAATTCACATTAAATTCATTTATCTAAAATTTTGGAAATTTTTTATAACTGAGTTCAGTATTAATCCGCGCATCGCACGGGCAACTTTGTAGTTTCTATATAAATCGTGCAGCTTGGTTGGTTATACGGTTCAGTGGGAGATGATATAAAGACAAGTATTGAAATCCATATGAAAGGATGGACTAGCTCATTCATTTCTCCGGATCCACCTGCATTTCTTTGATCTACGCCATCGGTAGGACTAGAGACGATATTCCAACAACTACGGTGGGCTACGGGAGCGACTGAAGTCCTTTTTAGCAAACAAAGCCCATTGATCAGTTTCCGCCGGAAGATAAAATTCCGACAACTGTTAGCTTATTTTTGGATTCTCATGTGTATAAGGTCAACACCTGAGCTCATTTATTGTCTCTTGCCTGCTTATTGCCTACTCCACAACTCTACCTTATTTCCCAAGGTGTCTTTCATTGGGAAACCAAGTTTCATGAATATAGTTTAGCTTATATTTTTATAAAATTAATTTGAAGAAAAAGTTTAATATTTTCTTACATCTATTTTTTTGTGTGGGATTTAATTAGGGACCTTGTCTAGGCATAATAGTGACACTTGTGGGGATGCATTGTCTCATAAGTCTATGGCAATTCATGAAACTTGGTTTTTCAGTACAATCGTGGTATGTCTCCCAATCACTTTGGAGAATAATAGCCACTAGCAGTTGGTTATTTAGCATTCAAGATATCATACTCAAGCTTCTTGGAATCTCGAAAGTAGGGTTCGTAATCGCTAAAAAGACTATGCCTGATTCCAAATCAGTAGATGGGTCTAAACCATCACAAGGAGAAGATGATGGTCCAAAATCAGACTTACGCAAATTTGAATTTGATAGCTCGTGTCATTTCATTCTCGGCACATTTATTATGATGGTAAATCATGCCGCTCTAGCTGAGTTTTTGGTTCGTCTACTACAGTCGAGTTGTAGTCATGGAGGAGATGGGTCGAGTTTTGCGGAGGCTTGTGGATGTATTATGGTGGTTATGTTGTTCTTTCCATTTCTGAAGGGTTTGTTTGAGCATGGAAAATATGGTATCCCATTGTCTACACTTTGTATAGCTGCCTTTTTAACAATTTTATTTGTTGTTTTCTCGGTAGGAAAGTAGTGTGGCGGCGATATGGTTTGTTTGTTGTGCAACTAGCATATATAACAGGTGGAAATCCACTTAGATCACTGGTTGATCAAAGGTTTATTAATACTCTACACCAGTTCTGGAGTTTAGGTCTCAGGAAATGCAGTTTTTACATGTTAATGCTACAAATCTTATCCGAGGTTCCAACGTATTGAGGAAGAGCCATCCGTTTACGAAGTTTAAAATTTACTTTCGAAAAATTAGAATATGTATTCTATAAGTTTACATATTCTTAAATTTTTATTTAAATTAAATTAGAATAAATTAGAAAATGTATTCTATAAGAATGTTAAAAGACATATTCTTAAATTTTTTTCAGATTATGTGAAAATTAGAAAGTACATTATGATGTAATTTGGAACACTTAAAATAGGAAACTGAATATTTCTGAGTCTTTTTAGTTTTCGTCTTTATGCTTGAGAATATAGGATAGTCATAGACCAAACAACGCTTTGTAGGAATTAGGATACAAAAACAAATAACCAAAAAAAAAGAGAGAGTTAACTTCTAAATTCTAGCCAATCCGAATTCAAAAGAATCAACGACGACTATATGAGAATTGGCCAACGGATGTCGATAAGTTTCTCCAAAACAGACTAAAATCTAAAAACACACGTCTACTAGCTCAGATTTTCTCTTTGTACTAGTAAAGGTACATTATTACATAAACACAGTTGCGTCTACAAATTCAAGACAGAAAAAACATAACACATAACGATAACAACGTAATTAAAACACAGTAGCTAGGCTATACAAATTCCCCCAAAAAAAAAAAACACAAACAAAAACATAGCAATAGCAAACAAATACATAATAACACTTGGAAGTTGGAACTGAGTCACCGTATCTCATACGTCCCTAACCCAAATTAAGCAACATTTCTGGTAACGTCTTGAATAAACTTTTGCAAAGCCAAATGCGAAGATCCACCGTCCATTAACGCAACACGACACTTCTCAGCCATCTCCGTCACTCTTTTCCTGACATCACTGTCCTGCTCCATCACACACCTGGTCGCTCTCTCTATATCCTCCGCCGTAACCGTCTCCATCTCACTGACCATCAACAAATCTCCTCTAATGCACTTCCGTGTCTCCACCGCGAGTCCCAGCTCTTCCACCATCTCGAACGCGTTCACCTTCTGTTCCGCGTAAAGCGGCCACGTCACCATCGGAACACCGAACCACAAGCTCTCAAGCATAGAGTTCCACCCGCAGTGAGTGACGAATCCTCCTATCGCCGGTTTCGCTAGCACTGCCGCTTGTGGTGCCCATCCGATCACTTTCCCTCTATCCGACGTCCGGTTCAAGAACCCCTCCGGAAGAACCTCCTCCAAATCAGTGAAATCTCCGGGACGGTCCGTCCTTATATTCGGAGACGTACGACGGAGTGACCAAAGAAACCTATGACCGCTTCGGTCTAGTGCTACAGCTACCTCTCTAGTTTGTTCCTCAGTGAAACCTCCCATGCTCCCAAAACAGAGAAACACAACAGACTTATCCTGTTGCTCATCAAGCCAACTCAAAATCTCCGATCCCTTCTCGTCCTCATCGACAGAACCGTTTTCAAGATCCAACACTGGTCCAACTGGATAAACGTGAGGAAGATCACCATCACCACCTTCGAACATTTTCAAAGCGTGAGGTTCCAGCTCAGCAACAGTATTTACCAAAATACCCTTCATTTTCCGAAATGATCTAGCAAGAGCTAAAAAAAAAGGTAACAACTCCTTTGAACTGATGATATGAGGGAGACACTTCACAGGATAAGGACGAGTCAGACACGGAAACACCAACTCGTCCACGGACTCATCCAAATCACTGACGTCATACTTCTTCTCATCGTACATTTCCTGAACGTGAAGAGTGATTCCAAGAAACGTAGCGTTTGATGTGTAGATCATGTAACACGGAACTCCGAATCCGTCGGCTACATCGATCATCGAGGAACAGAACATGTCCACCACGAACCCTGCCAGCTTTCTTGTTGGATCTTGAATGCTCGTTATTGAGGATATCTTGATATCAATCATATCAATGATTGATGATCTGATTTACGATATGATTGAGTCAGTTAAGGTTGTAATTATAGATAGTCGTATATATTAGCATTCATTGTAATGTGATACTCTAGCTCCTATCCCTTGTATAAATACAGATCCTCTCAATGTAATAAGATATCACTTCTACAAACTCTATATGGTATCAGAGCCTTACGGTCTCTAAAGCTTTTCTTTTACGGAAAAAAAAAAAAAAAATCTCTTCTCTCCTTTTTGTTTTTCTTCTTCGAGGTTCATCACCTAACTGCATCTCTCACTTGAGACTTTTGTCTCTCGATGTAGACCTGAGATGGCTCTAGATCAGCGTTCGGTGGTTGTTTAACGACGGAGATAGCTTCGTAACGGAGACGATCTTGAGACTTTAAAGTGAGTGATGCGATATAAGTGGTTACATCGCCGACGTCGTTTCTAGGAGGGATGATGATGAAGGTGATTGAGAGACGATCGTCTCTACTGATGAGTTGCTTAGCTAGCTTTACGGTTGGCCGGAGGTGGCCGATACCTGGTGAAGGTATGAACACAAGCTCGATCTTTGTCATTACTGTTTTTTGGAATCTTCGTTGATAGGTACAATTTGACAAAAGGTAGTGGGTTTTATATAATAAAATGGAAGTTGTTTGTTGGGTCACGTAGTCTGGCCCATTAATTATATTGGGCCAAGAAAACCTTAAAATAGATTATGGTATTGGTAGGGTAGCCGCCGGAAGTAAAACCCTAATCTTCAGATGAGTTTCTTTTTTGTGTTTCTGTGTTGTGTATTTATATGGTTTTTAGTGACGATCGTCTTCATCAATTCATAGGATCTTTCTCTCATTTCTCTTTGTCTGTTTGCTGTAGTTGTTTGGTTTTTAGGGTTTATTGAAAGAGGTTAGTGATGTTTTTGAATGGGTGTGGGAAAGGTGTAAGGATGATATGGTGATGACAAAAGTGTATTTTATGGACTAGAGTTTCAGATCTGGGATTCTTCTCCCAGTAGTTGAAGATTAACCCTTGGCTGTCTGAATATTATCAAACCCCCTTCTTTCATTCCAGTATCTTGTCTTTTTTTTTTTAAATCCATTATTGAATACAGTTCTGTTTTGAAGGTTTATGGATTGGATTGGATGTGTTTATTCATGTTTTTGTTTGGGGTATGAAAAAGCTTATGATGATAAAAAACAATTATCTTAGCGGATTTCAGTGAGGTTCTTTGAATCTGTGATCTGAATTTGTTACACACACTGAGGCTTTGTATTTCTTACCATGTTTTTGTTTTGGTTTGGTTGGATTGTTGATATGATTGTTTTGATGGTGATGCAATGATGAGAGAAAAGCACGAAGAGTGTGAGAAGAGCAGTGGGTTATACCGTGAGCTCTCCTAATTAAACGACTTCTCCTTCCACTGAGCATTTTCCTTAATTTTGGTTTTTCCTAATTGATGAAAGTTTTTTTGTTTGTTGGGTTTGGTTTTAAGGCGTCCATTACCAATTCTGAGGGATAAATACAATTCCTTCAGGTATAATGGCTTGTGACGCTATAGTTGTTGTGGTATATCCTGATCATCTTGCCTTTTCCTCTGCTTTTTGATCCTGGAAATGCCTCGTATATTTTATATCAGTCACATTGGACTTTGTTTTCCCTTTTTGTTTATCCCGGAAGGGGATGCGTTATTAAATCATAAAAATGAGTAATTTGATTGTGGGCAGATGGTAGTGGCCCTGTTCTTTTTCGTGTTGCTGGATCAGCGACTGCGACACGTTAAAACGACAACAATATCAAAAATCAAAACGACAACGGCAGTGGCAAGGTGATGACGCGGACGTGTTTATTAGAGAGAGAAAAAGTGTCGCGGGGGAGAGAGAAGAATCGCCGGATTTTCCAGCGACTGTTGCGACATCTCATTTCAACAACACAGCGACTCTTGTTTACAACGGCAGCGATGCTTCTTCATAACAATGACGATTTTCCTTGTTTATTTTTCTGTCGCAGTCACTCCTCCAGCGACTTGAAAAAGAACAGGGCTAGTATCAGTTTTTTTACTCTGCTGAATTATTGAATAGCTTCTACTGACAGTCAATTGTCATATGGCTACTTGCAGCCAAAGGCATGTGCTAGTTCAAGAGTTCAAAAGATGTTATCCTTCTGGTTGAACAACATTGCGGGATATAACATAGTTGTGGTGACCAAAATAGACCTGAGATCGATGAGAGAGACCATTGTTTTTAGAGAATCTTTCGTCGAAGTTGTCTCTCTTGCACTTATATATAACGCTTTAATGATGCAAAAGCATTAATGGAATTCAATGCGAGTTACTACTTCATTCAACAAGTACTGTCTAATCATGGCCTTGCTAATTCCTTTAATTTCATAGTTTCGTCTCGAAGGAATTTAAAGTTTAAACAGTTAGCACACGTAGCTACACTATTGACCCTCTTCCCAGTATAAATCGAGCTGTAGTCTTAACAATGCACTCTTATCTAATCTCATAAGTTAAGAGGTTCTTAAACAATCTGGTAGTTTAGTGATGAACATGGTTCGGGATTGGTTTAGAAGTGGACACAAATGGAAATCAACTACTTGTTTGGACATTGCTGGCTTTCTCAATCACGTAAAGTGTATATTCCTCTAAGCATCTCATCAACAATGCTCTGTCTTTTACATAGGTCATGAGAAAATTGGATAGTACACTAACCATAACCCACCGGTTAAAACAAACGTCTCTGGTATGGTATGCTGCAAACTCATTAGTCCTAACCCACGTTAAACGAGCACGCGGAATAGCTTTGCTTCGAACTAGTCTTGTTTCTCGGATATTTTGAACAACTGAGATATTTATGCCTCGGCGAAATGAAAACGTGTTCTAAAATGAGAGCCACACAAAGTAACTAAAGAATCAAACCATAACTCCGAACTGTACGGTCAACCACATTAGGACAGAAAAGTATCTAACGACAAGAGATTCACACGTGCCATAGATACCCCCACGTGTTGGACACCAAACAGAATAAAAACAGAGCAAAACCTTTCTTCTCTGTTCTTTCTCATCTCCTTGCCACTGGACTCAACTCACTCACACACCCTTGTAACGCTTCTATCTTTGAACCCTAACTCACATACTATTTTTACACGTTTATTTTCTAGTGAGTGCTTCTCTTCTAACCTCCATTGAATCTCACACGCACACGAAAAAAAAAAAAAACATGAACCAAAAATGTTTCTACAGTGTTACGATCTAAATCATCTGTGTTTATCTAATGATCTCTCTATGCTGCAGGAGTTTTAGGGTGTGTCTGTCTTAGAAGAAATATGGAGGCTCAATGTGACTATTGTGGAACCGAAAAAGCATTAATCTACTGCAAATCCGATTCGGCTAAACTTTGCATAAACTGTGACGTTAATGTACACTCAGCGAATCCTCTGTTTCAAAGACACACGCGATCTTTGCTCCGCGAGAAATGTTTCTTGCAGCCCACGGTAATCCATTGTCCGAACGAGAAGGTTTCTCTTTGCCAAGGATGTCATTGGACCGCAAGTAACTGCAATTGTTTAGGACACAGACTTCAGAATCTCAACCCTTACTCTGGTTGTCCTTCTCCATCAGATTTCACCAAGATCTGGTCTTCGGTTATAGAACCTACGGCCTCGAATTGGGTTTCTCCATTTGATGATAGCATCAAAATAAATGAGTTAGTCGATTGGGATGGTTTATCTACTCCTACACAGACTCAGAATCTCAAAGACCATTCTTCTATCTTTTTCATGGAATCTAGTCTTCCTAAAGTGATAGAGGAGGAGGTAACGTCTTGCTAAAGTAATCTGTCAAAACGTTAAATTATGACAAAAGAACACAACTTTTTTTTTTCATGTTGTTTATGTATATTCCATCTATTATGCAGGAATGTTCTGGTTTAGATCTATGCGAAGGGATTAACTTAGATGATGCACCCTTGAATTTTAACGCAAGCAATGATATTATTGGATGTTCATCACCTGATCAAACCAAGTGTTACAAGTACGAGGGTTCATATAAGGAAGATAATAAAACTGGCCTCTTTCCTCTTTTTCTTCCTGCTTTATCCGGCGGGAATGTTGTTCCGAGCATGTCGCTTTCGATGACCAACATCACAGGAGAAAGCAGCCCCACTGATTATCAAGATTGCGGGATTTCGCCAGGGTTTCTGATCGGAGATTCTCCATGGGAATCCAATGTTGAAGTTACTTATAATCCAAAATCAAGGGACGAGGCTAAAAAGAGATACAAACAAAAGAAGTCAAGGCGCATGTAAGTATCAGAAACAGAGTCAAGGTTCATGCTTCGGCATATATAACAGAATAGGAGTCAGGGTCATGCTTTTGAAACATAATCTCTGAAGATAAATTTTGATATTTTGTGGTACGTTTTTTTGTTTTGGTAGGTTTGGGAAGCAAATACGATATGCATCACGCAAAGCGAGAGCCGATACTAGAAAGCGGGTGAAAGGAAGATTTGTGAAAGCTGGAGAAAATTTTGAGTATGATGCATCAATGGTGATGTGATCTGGTGATGCTTCGCTTCGAAGAAGTGTCAAGTAAAGAAAAAATCTCACTCCACCCAAGAGATTAATAACAGTTTCTTGCTGGATAAGTAACACAGAAAAAAAAATTCTCGTATTGAGAAGAAACTACAAGATCAAACTATAAAACCCTGAAATCACCACAAATGGTGATACCAAATGGAGACAAAAAAAAAATTCCTCAAAGTTTATATTTTACTAGGGAGTTTCCTCTGTTTTCTATGCGACCAAAGAACCTACCGGTCACAGCGACGAGAACGATCAGACCGAATCAAGAAACCAAACAAAAGTATCAAGAAACCAAACAAGAGTCATTGACTTTTTTTTTTTTTTTTTTTCGACAAATCAAATATATTATATCATAAAGAGTTTTACATGATACATGAATCACTCATACACAACCATTGACGCAAATATAGGAAATTGAACACAATTTCGATAAAAGAGTGGAAGTGATCCTGCTTTACAATAAAGCATTACAGGCTAACAGATAAAAATCTGTTACGTCCCCTTCGCATACTCGTAATTGGCTATCATCTTATAGATGAAACTCCAAAATGCTTTTCACATTACTTTTGTTAAAAGAAAAAACTGAAGAGTTGCTTGGAGTGATTCTGAATCTTGTATTCTGAAACTCAAAACGATATGCTTGAAATGCCTAACGCATCGTTGCTGATTATTGACCATGATTTTTCTTCTCAAAGAAGTAGAAATTCCCGACCAAGGGAAAGAGAAATCATCATCATCATAGTCACTCACCACCATTTTCCTTCCCATCACGCTCGTGTCTTGTTTTGGATAATACGAAGGACATAGCAATTGAATAAACCAACGAACCAGTTCTAGTAAAAGAAAGGCTTTCAACCGGGGAAAGTTATCACCATCATCATCATAGAAAATCATCGCCTTCATTTTAGAACGATACACTCCACATCCCATGTAATCAATCAACAAAATAAAATATTCCAGCCAAGGTAACGGGAAAACATCACCATCATAAGACAATGTTAACGTCACAAGAAAAACATTAACACATCTATCACAAGAGTACACATCCCCAAATCTTACACATATAAGGATAATTAATCCCAACTCAGTGTGAGGGACATACCCACATCTATTTTGGATTCTGATTTCATCAAGCAGACTGATTCCTCCTTTGATTCCAGGATCAAAAACCCATGTCAAAACTCCATACCTTTGGGTAAGAGAACATTCACCGGTTGAAACCCGGAAATTCCACCGGCAGTGATCGAGCACACCGGAAAAAAACTTTCTACAAAGAAAGACATCACAATTCCTTCGAATCGACACTATGTGAAAGGAGCGACAATGGAGATGAGATGAATCCCTCATATTGATTAGTGAAATCTCAACGATTTGATAGATAATCCAAATCAAGGATCGATCTGATGGAGTGACCATAGTCTGATTTGGAAATGACGGACTCAGTCCATGAAACACCATTGTCGTGAAGAGGCAAGTTGCGTGGGTTTGATAATATTGATTTGCCAGTTTTAGTTACTGAAATTTTAAAACTGTGCGGTAATTAGGAGATGTTAAAGCAACTGTATAAAGAAAACAACGATGGCCGACGCCGGAGAAGCCGACGCCGGGCAGAAAAAGTGGAGAAGGAGGGTTTTGCTGTGAAACGGTGGTTTGGAGAAATCGCCTATGGCGAGAGGAAAACCAATAAAACAAAATAAAAAAAATTAGTTTTTACAAGAGTCATTGACTAGTTCTTACATACAGTTCTTTAATCTCAATTAAATGTTAATAATAGAAAAAATTGTGTCTTCTTTGTGTTTTGGACCATTCTCTCTACTTTTCCATTTCACTTGAATGTAACCTGTAACGTTTTATTGTTTTCTTATTTAAGAAAAATAAAGCCAAAGAATAAAGGCAGATTATGTTAGCCATAGATTCTTGATTTTTTAAAGCTTACTATTGGGACCGCATCATTGTTACTATATTTGTCTTAACTTTTTCTATGTGTTTTATGACTAGCTAAAGCAAGTTCTTTCGAGAAAGTGGTGATGCAACCAAAAAACAAACTTAGAAATTGATTAAGAATGATTGAGCAATTTCTTAACTTTTAAACCTTAAGAATGTAATTTCCCAACAATTTCTTTTAAAAAAAAGTTATTACATAAACCCTGTCAAGATTTAATCTCAATTACTAGAGAACAAAAAAAATTAGAGAAAAGCAAAGGGGACTTTGTGATCAGTACTATCTTCTTCACCTCGTGCCATTGTCCTTAGTTCCGGTAAAACGACATTAAAATTATCTCCGACAAGGAAACGACGAGTTAACTTCCGGCAGGTCGAGCAGATCACGCTCCGGAGATGTCTTCGAGCAAGAAAATTAGCAGAATGGACCCATGTATCACAATTCCTACAAAGAAAAGCCGCGTCTGCCTCACAATACACGGCTGCGTTCTCGTCGCAAAGCTCACATCTCACCTGAGCATTGGGACTATCCGAGCAGTGTCTCCGGCATCCTCCGTCGTCGCTTCTTCTCTCTTCTTCTTTCTCAACTCCTTTGCACATCTTTTACTCTCTCTTTCTCTTTGTGTCTCTTGTGTTGATGAAGTCTTGAAGGTTTAGAGGTTTATAGGAATGATTGTTATTTAAAGAAAATGGATATTCTGGATTATGTCATTAAACATGTTATACAGGTGGCATAGATTTGACCTATTGATTTGATGTAATTTGTTTCTAGAGGACCAATATTATATTGTCAATCATTTTAGTTATTTTTCCATCCACCAGACGATCTCTCGTCCTCATGTTTAGATACACAAGTTTCCAGTGGTTGACTCTTTGGATCTCAAATCACAGTCACACCTTCTAGAACGAATCATTGTATTTTCGTGGTCTATAGAATTTCATTAATGATTAAACAACACATATTGTTTTTAAACCATACAATATTTTTTTTATGTTATTTGGGTGACAGGGGGTGCCACTCATTCTCTTAACTAGTTGGTCGTTTAGTCTTGAGAATTCATGACCGAAAAGAGTGGTTAGAGAATCAATAACCCACTGATTACAACATAACATTAAAAAAATGTGGAACTATGTGACCATTTAAGAAATAGATTGAGAGTGACAGTCTTTACAACTGCGTAATTGGATTTCCTCGGATCATTTTGCCTATATGGTGAGTTGGTGACTGGTTAAGTACTTCAGTTCTGTGTATATTTGCAATGCATAGTAACATAGTTCATGATTTTTTTTAACTAGTTTTTTTTTTCTATTAAAAATGATTAATGTAATTAAATTCCATTTTCAGTTCTGTGAATATTTGTTTAATTTTATTCGATAAAAAATGTTGGTCAATTTTCTTCTTCAAAATATCATGAACTTGACTTTAATAGCGTAACAAATGTTAATTGTTAACCGTTTAAAAAAATTGACATAAAACATTTGTTAATTTTCCTCAAAAGCATAATGAGTCTAAATTTCATCAGTACTCAAAACTGTTATGTTGTCCAAGTAGGATATATTAAATCCCCAACATTGAGGGATGAATCAAATGTTTAAAATCGGAAACAAATAGTCAAGAGAATGTGATCAAGTTCTATTCTCCTTATCGTATTGCTTTTATATTTTACCATATTTGTGACAATATTGTATATAACAAGTATTTGCATTAAGATGATGCAAATATATATGAAAGTATATAAAATAATAAGCGAATAAAAACTAAATTTCAATAAGAAAATTTTTTTTAAGAATGATTTTTTAAAATATATTAAATACTGACAATATATATATATATATATATATATATATATATATATATATATATATTTGACAAGATTGTGATATTACACAAGTGTACGACTGATTCCTTTGATATTAGCTATTCTGCACATATATAGAACAATTGAACTATACAAAAAGATGTCTTGCATCAATTACTTTGTGTCAACAAATTATTACTAGTTGATTTTTGCTTATCTATATATACATTTTTGAAGTACATTTTGGGTTTTACCCTTTTAGTTTTGCTTATTTACAAAATTAATCCTTAAAAGATTTCCAAAAATAACATTACTTCAGATTTTGTTTCCTAAATAATTTACATTTCATTCCAAATTAAAAAATAACATAAATCAATATAGAAACATAAAATATGATATATTTAACCACACTTTCTATTGTGTTTTGAACATCATCTATCTCCGAATCATGTACAAACAAACAACAAAATTTGATTCCCATTTTGTTTTCTAAAACTTGTGAGCTTTGATTCTTAACGTAAGAAGAACTTCGATTGACATTTATTTAAATATTATAATTAACAGATATAAACTTAATAAATATTAAAATATTACGAATATGTAAAATTAAAAATTTTAAAATACTATATAATGTGGTTATAATGTGGATGATTTATAAAAAGGACATGTTTTTGGAATTAATAAAATATTATTAAATTTGTGCTAACACGGGTTAAATTCTTATTTTATTATTTGTCAAAACTACTAATATTAGAGTATTTGACATATAAAATCAAGTTAACTTAACTAAGAATGTGTAAAATAATTAAATCATTAGGAACAGTGTGACTTAATCACAGCGTATAAATTACTTATTATGCATTTGAATCTCAAACACTAAACAAAACAAACTAAATATAACAAACAAATGGTCATGAAGTGTATTACGAGTGAAAAAATGAATATAAACATTTAACTGCACAACGACCAAATATTTAGTTATTCCTCTTTGCAAAACATCCAATATTTAACAAATATTATAATATAAAATATTAATTATAATAAAAATTATATGTCTGCGTACTAGCAGATTAAAATCTAGTATAAATTATTACTAGTTGATTCAAAATATCTAATTTACATCAATTACAACAATTAATGTTGATATTGATTACTAGATATCGCTTCATTAAATATTGATATATATATATATATTAATTTACATCATTGTGATACAAATATGAATTTACATTAATTAGATAATTGATGCAATATTAAAAGTAATATTAATAAACTGGTGCAAACTTTACATCATTGTTTTTTTACAAATAATATAAACCTATCATTTTTGTAACTAATACATATTAATATTGATTAGACACCACTACAAATATTTATTTCAGCCAATGCATATATTTGCATCAGCACTTGAGTGGCTTACATAAATGATGCAAAACTATAGTCATTTGAACCAAATTACAAAGATTTGAAGCAATGAAATTCTTCAAGCAGTTTTATGATATCTATATATACATTTTTTAAGTACATTTTGGATTTAACCCTTATACTTATGATTATTTACAAATTTAATCCTTAGAAAACTGCAAAGAAAAATAATAACTAAAAATTTGGCAAATCAAAATCTATTATACGATACTACAATTTAAAACTAGCATTGAAGATAATTGATTAAATGATTTATAATCGTTAAAAGTGTCTTAAATATAAGGTAAGTTAATATCTTAGATTTGCCAAAAACAGAAAATGTACCGATACGCTAATCAAAAATGATCTTAATAAAAGCATAATCACTTATTCACCTATTATAAAAGTTTTTTACATTTCAATATCGTGTGAAAGATCTTCTAAACTTCCTCATCAAGATATATATGTGAATCTTAATTGTAAAACCCTACCAACTTACGTATACTATAAGTTTTGGCCGATAAAAAGGTTTACTATTATTTCTTATACTCGGGTGAGATATTGTTAGTCTAGGTTTTGGCTCCTCGAGCATTAGATGACTCAAATGCATCTTCGGTGATGAAAGTGGAGAGAAATAACAAATGTTGAATGACGGAGGAGGTTTGGTGACCGTGAAGGTCTGCCTCTTCATCTCACTGACTGATTTTGAGTTCCCCTATGCAATAATAGCAAACGACAGAAATTAAAGAGAGTCGAGGACAATCGGTTGAGTAAAGTTACTTGGTTTCATATTAGATTCAAATGAAACTACAATCAAAGTTTAGCATGGAAGAGGAAGATTGGATATTGATGAAGAGGAAAGTAATTGAGATTTTTGGAATCTACAAATTGCAGAGGGATTGATGAGGACAAAAAGGCACCACTTCTTTGAGCTGAAAACTTTGGTTTCCATATTATTTTCAAACTAATCTTATAAACATTTTATATATATTATGAACAAAGTAATACATAATTTTAATGTGTGTTTGAAGATTGGATATATACTAGGTAAAAAAATAATTTATTTAGTTATAAATTACATTAAACCAAAATTAATTTATTTACCAAAAATATAAAGATTATTTTTGTATGTGGAATAAGATGTGGTTTTCCGTTCCTATATAATATAATTTTATTTCTATTATATTATACTTGAGTCTATTTGGTTGTCAATTGGTTTAGTTCGGTTATTTAGTTGAACTGTTTTTAGCTTAATTATGTATCAAATATAAAAAAATTTAAACTTTTACATTTTTAAATATTATTATTGATATCAACTTAATAAGAACTTTAAAATATTATGAATATGTAAACTTATAAAAAGTTTAAATTTTATAGAATGTGGTTATATGGCCAAATAGGTTATAAACAGAACATGTTTGAAATAAAATTATTAGAAATTTAAATATCATTGACTTGGTACTAAAATACGGGTTAAAACCTCATTTTATTCTTTGGTCAACATTGTGAATCTATTTCACATATCAAATCAAACTGATTTTTAAGTTTTAACTAATATTGTGTAACATAATTAAAAAGCATTAGCAAAATTGTGACTTAATGAGACAATAGCTTATAAATTACTTATTCTTTGTTATGATAATTAACAATATAAATACAATCTCAAACTCTAAACAAAACAAACTACATATTACAAACAAAAATAAATTGAAATTTTATTTTTTTTAACAAAAAACTATTCCGCAGTGTACCGCAGGTTAAAATCTAGTTCTTCATACATATGCCATTACCGTTTGACAAAAGAAAAAACATATGTCATTGCCTTTGATAACCGTCGCCGTTAGCTTTTCCATATAATTACATGCCTATGGCTTGTCTAGTAATGTTGGAGAGAAAGTTATCAGCAATGAAATTTTGGATATTTTATAATCAAAATTTTTTAGGGTATCTATAAATACATTTTCCAAGTATATTTTTTGAAAAAAAACTTAAAATTGGAACATATTTACAAGGAATGCTATTGACATTTAATATATTAAGCTTATAATTTATAAAATAAAATTTAAAACCAAGATTTTGGTCTAAGAAAAAATATCTAAAATATCTCGTTAATCAATCAATTGCGGATTACCATATCTCATTAAATATTGATTTTGGCAAATTCCTAAAAATATCTCCTTAATTCATTACAATATTTAATGCTAACAATAATGATATTTGTAAATCACACACAAACCTTTACGTCACAATATGTATTCCTCCGTTTTATCTTCAAAAAATGGAAAAAAGAAAAAATGCATATTTCATAGCTTATTTAATTCTGAATCATACGTTAACAATTCCAAAATTAAAAGACTGTAAAGATATTGTATACTTGATCAGCAAGATTTTCGGTACTCACCCACCCAAAATCCTATAGTATTCTCAAAACTCTATAAATACTCTTCACCACACCAGCATCATCTAAACTCACCAAAGTCGATAAACGTTTCTCTATATCATAAGCATACCTAACTTTTGCATTTTTTTGTTACTAGATTGTTTAGCTTACAAATCATCATTCAGCTAGATTTTTTTTCTTTAATTCCTAGTGAAACAAGAAGACATGTACGCATAAGAATTTGGAGAATGCATGTTTTATGCTTAATTGTTGTGATATGATGTTTCTGTTTACCTTTTAGCATATGGTTGTTTATTTGAACGAAACATTGTAGTCGGGTGTGTCTCTTTAAACTGGTTATATATATGGTGCTGAAATATATGAAGTGTGAAATTAAAATCTTAAATCATAAATTTTAAATTATCATTAACTGTTAAAATAAGGGTTAGTTCATTATTTTGTTAACACAATCAACATTAGAATAATAGGCATACGTAATTGAGTTTATTAAATTAAGATTACGTAAAAAACAATTTGTAATACTATATACCACATGTTATATCCTAAATTTAGCAATTTAAAATTAAAATATAATAATATAATCTCACAACACAAAACAAAATTAATAAACAAACACAATTTAAATTTTAAATCTTTTACTTTAAAAAATTGTCTGGTAGTGTACAGTAGTAGTTCTTATATTTTAAACCGGTAAACCTCAAACATAGTAATTATAAGCTAAATAATATATAAATACAGTATAAGGGATATATATTTAAAATATACAAACTATTATTTATATATATTAGTTAATTTTTTTAAATAAATAACATTTACTTTAAAAATATAGTTATGCGATGTACCGCTGATTAAAATTTGAAAAAAAAAATGAGGTATTTTTGAAAAAATAGTAATCAAATGATATATGTTTGGGTTTTTTTCCGTAAGTTAAGAGCATCGTTACTAAAGGAACGTGGTCAAGTTTCTTTAATAAAAAGAAAAAAATATTATTTTAATTATTTTTATATATTAATGATTTTTTATCAATAATAACCATCTTTATTGAGAGATGCTAATTTAAAGGATTCTTTAGAAAAATACATATAATAATGAAAAAAAAAAAAAAAATAAAGAACAAGGGATGAAGTGACCTTAGTGCAGTGGCAGAAGATAAGTCCATTTGTAGAAGGCACCATCACACCCAGGATCGAGTCCCGGCTCCTATGAATGTAGGAATTTGACTAATAAACCAGCGAGTTGTGGTCCAATGGTTAACAAAAAAAAAAAAAAAAAAACAAGGGAGAGAAACGAAATTGTTAAGTGAAGCAACGTTTCTCTTCTCAAATAGACAACTCCTAAGTCCTGACCTTCAACATCATCTAGAAGGTCCGAGAATTAGAGCCGGATCTGAAATACCCGACCTGCAAACTCAAATGACCACCATTCACTGAATGTGACGG